>NC_134230.1:1515151-1818181 GCF_965140235.1 Caretta caretta | reverse complement strand
TGACTCCAGGTGGTGAGTTGCCCGCCTTGCTCTCATGTTTCTCTGTTTTCTCTCCTGTGTTCGCCAACTCGCTCTTTCTCTTCTCTCCTCTTCTCTCCTCGTGCCGTGTCCCTTCACAGGACACGGGTAGGTGTGCATTCCCACAAGGGAGGTCTCGGGAGCCATGGAAAAGTCGGAGCGGACGAAAATCATGCAGGGCAGTAGAAAGGCTGCTGAAAGTACCTGAAGTGACAAAGAAAATGAGAAGGGGGAAGTCCAGCCTGAAACAGGAGTGTAGTCTGTAAAGAGAAACAACGGGAAGTCTAAGCTACAGAAACTCTTCAAGTTGCCGAAAGACATGTAGGATGGGAAATTACTTCTTGAATCCAGTCTGTTGAAGATCTTAGGCTCAGTATGCGTGCGTATTTGTAGTTGCTTAGCAATCTGCCTTCTTCTGTTTGCTATCCCTTCTAATCACTGAAAATCTAGCTATCTATTTTTTGTTTAGTTTTATTATTATTATTATTATTTATTATTAAACTCAGTTTGTGCAACTGGTGCTCCGTGAGGAAATGATTTGTGTGTATTACTCCAAGGGGCTGCCCGGTGTCACTGTTGCTCCAGGAGGGAAATGATTTGAGCACTACCTGAATTGGCCACGCAGTGTCACCATTGCTCCGTGAGGGAAATGCTTTCTGCATTACTCCAAGTGGCCACCCAGTGTCACTGTTGCTCCAGGAGGGAAATGCTTTCTGCATGACCTGAATTGGCCACACGCATCACTGTTGCTCCGGGGTGGGGGGTGGGGGGGGAGGCGGGGGATTGTTTGTGTGTTACTCCTGAGTGGCCACGTCGTGTCACTCTTCCTCCAGGAGGGGAATGCTTTGTGCATTACCCTGTGTGGCCACCCAAGACAACACACACAGCACGACACCGACGCACACACACACAGAACACGTCACACATACAGATGGGTAGTGTAAATTGCTAAAAATGAGACATTCATTACTAATCAGATGTAGCCGTTGATGTCTCATGCACTCTTCCTGGAAAAGCCATACGTAGTCTCGCCTGATCATTTGGTAGAGATCTGTTCAAGAAAAGTACTCCTAATGAGACATACATTATTGACAAGTACTAGTCATCAATTTCTCCTCGAATGATTCACCAAAACGCTTTTCGATCCCCTGCTGGTGATTTGGAAGAAATCGTTTCTTGAAATATACTAAACTAGAGAAATTCATCTTTGACCTGTGCGACAGATAAATTTGAGAGGGAATCTTCCTGAAAGCCCCGAGGATTCACTTCTCGTCAGACGGTACAGAGCAGTTTGCGAAAATTACTCAGAATGAGAACGTCATTCGTAATCAGGTATCCTGAGGTCTTTCTCATGGAACCATCCACCAAAAAGCAAGTCTATTCTCTCTGCGGCATTTGGCAGAGATTTATCGTGAAAATTGCTAAAGAAGAGAACGTTATAACTGATCAATGCTAATAATCAATGACAAATGGAATCATCCTCCAAAAGCCTTTCAGATTGGCTCCCTGTGATTAGGTAGATATCAGTTGACGATTTGGTAGAAATTACTAAAAAGGAGGCAGTTCTTTCTGATCAATGTTAGCAATTAATTACACATGGAATCATCCTCCGGACTATATTCATAATTAGCTCCTGGAGATTTGGACTCAAATCGGTTCGTGAAAATGACTAGGAATGAGACAATTCATTCCTCATCCGTCTTCTGATAAATTTCCCACGGAATCATCCAGCAGAAAAGCAAAGGCATTCCCCCTTGGTGCGTTGGAACAGATCAGTTCGTGCAAATCACTCAAGGTAGAAAATCATTCTTTACAAGTCCCTAGTGGTAAAGACTCCAGCAATCCAGCTTCTCTCCTGGTGAGTTCGTAGCGATTGGTTCAAGAAAATTACTCCAAAGGAGACTTAAATTATTGACAAGTACTAGTGCTAAAGCTCTCCTCGAATGACTAACCAAAATGCTTTTCGATACGATGACACAGAAGGGCACAGAACACGACACACCAAAATAACACACGAGAAAGACACACACACACCGCGACACGGAAAGCATCACCCACAAAACATCACACACACGACCCACAACATCTCACAAACACACACTCACTCAACACAAGACGACCCACAACATGTCGAGCGCTGTGGAGCGAGGGCTCCGGCTCGGCTTTCGCAGCGGCTCTGGCGAGGAATGGTGCCGGAGCTCTCGCCGGAGGGGAAGACGGCAGGAGGGGGCCTGAGCCGCTTGGGCCTCTTTCCAAGGAGGCGGAACCAGGCCTCCGCTCTCTTCCCTCTGCAGACCTGGCTGCCAGGTCAGTGCTTCCAGTTCCTCGTCCGCACTCGCTGTCGTCGTCCTCCTCAGCGGCCGTGGGCGTCCTCGCTGGGGACGGGGCTCGGGGGGATGAAGGTGGGGAGGGGCCAGAGTCTCTTGAGCAGAGTGACTCTGTGGGGTGCCGTTAGAAAAGGAGATTTTGGTTGGGATGCTCCAGGTGGAATGGGAGGAGAGTGGAGGGCGGATCCCCGCCGTGTGGGAGAGGCAAAGAGAGGAGCCTCCGAGACGTTGCCGACTGAGAATGGTAACTTACTTGGTTTTTTCCCCTTGGGCTGGGTTTAGTAGCAAGGAAAAAGAAGTCAAGCCTCAGAGTCTACTGCCCTCATGCGACGGAATGTGAGTGAGAGCAGCGAGCCTGTGACCGTTGGGGACACCAGGCAAGAGCCCTCCATCTGGGAGCCGAGCTCTCGCCAGTCTCGGTGAGAGAAGTGTCTGGTTTGGTGAGGACTCTGCTCACGCCCCACCTGAGTCCGGGTCGGGAAGCCCCGTCCATTAGGGTTCGGTGTGTAAGAAAAGGTTCCTGATCAGCTGTGGTTACGAGGGAGAAAAGGTTCCCTTTTCAGAGGCTGCTCGTTTCTCTGGTCAGGAACGGTGTCTTCTCCACAACTGAAGCTTGGATCCAAGAGGATGACTCCAGGTGGTGAGTTGCCCGCCTTGCTCTCATGTTTCTCTGTTTTCTCTCCTGTGTTCGCCAACTCGCTCTTTCTCTTCTCTCCTCTTCTCTCCTCGTGCCGTGTCCCTTCACAGGACACGGGTAGGTGTGCATTCCCACAAGGGAGGTCTCGGGAGCCATGGAAAAGTCGGAGCGGACGAAAATCATGCAGGGCAGTAGAAAGGCTGCTGAAAGTACCTGAAGTGACAAAGAAAATGAGAAGGGGGAAGTCCAGCCTGAAACAGGAGTGTAGTCTGTAAAGAGAAACAACGGGAAGTCTAAGCTACAGAAACTCTTCAAGTTGCCGAAAGACATGTAGGATGGGAAATTACTTCTTGAATCCAGTCTGTTGAAGATCTTAGGCTCAGTATGCGTGCGTATTTGTAGTTGCTTAGCAATCTGCCTTCTTCTGTTTGCTATCCCTTCTAATCACTGAAAATCTAGCTATCTATTTTTTGTTTAGTTTTATTATTATTATTATTATTTATTATTAAACTCAGTTTGTGCAACTGGTGCTCCGTGAGGAAATGATTTGTGTGTATTACTCCAAGGGGCTGCCCGGTGTCACTGTTGCTCCAGGAGGGAAATGATTTGAGCACTACCTGAATTGGCCACGCAGTGTCACCATTGCTCCGTGAGGGAAATGCTTTCTGCATTACTCCAAGTGGCCACCCAGTGTCACTGTTGCTCCAGGAGGGAAATGCTTTCTGCATGACCTGAATTGGCCACACGCATCACTGTTGCTCCGGGGTGGGGGGTGGGGGGGGAGGCGGGGGATTGTTTGTGTGTTACTCCTGAGTGGCCACGTCGTGTCACTCTTCCTCCAGGAGGGGAATGCTTTGTGCATTACCCTGTGTGGCCACCCAAGACAACACACACAGCACGACACCGACGCACACACACACAGAACACGTCACACATACAGATGGGTAGTGTAAATTGCTAAAAATGAGACATTCATTACTAATCAGATGTAGCCGTTGATGTCTCATGCACTCTTCCTGGAAAAGCCATACGTAGTCTCGCCTGATCATTTGGTAGAGATCTGTTCAAGAAAAGTACTCCTAATGAGACATACATTATTGACAAGTACTAGTCATCAATTTCTCCTCGAATGATTCACCAAAACGCTTTTCGATCCCCTGCTGGTGATTTGGAAGAAATCGTTTCTTGAAATATACTAAACTAGAGAAATTCATCTTTGACCTGTGCGACAGATAAATTTGAGAGGGAATCTTCCTGAAAGCCCCGAGGATTCACTTCTCGTCAGACGGTACAGAGCAGTTTGCGAAAATTACTCAGAATGAGAACGTCATTCGTAATCAGGTATCCTGAGGTCTTTCTCATGGAACCATCCACCAAAAAGCAAGTCTATTCTCTCTGCGGCATTTGGCAGAGATTTATCGTGAAAATTGCTAAAGAAGAGAACGTTATAACTGATCAATGCTAATAATCAATGACAAATGGAATCATCCTCCAAAAGCCTTTCAGATTGGCTCCCTGTGATTAGGTAGATATCAGTTGACGATTTGGTAGAAATTACTAAAAAGGAGGCAGTTCTTTCTGATCAATGTTAGCAATTAATTACACATGGAATCATCCTCCGGACTATATTCATAATTAGCTCCTGGAGATTTGGACTCAAATCGGTTCGTGAAAATGACTAGGAATGAGACAATTCATTCCTCATCCGTCTTCTGATAAATTTCCCACGGAATCATCCAGCAGAAAAGCAAAGGCATTCCCCCTTGGTGCGTTGGAACAGATCAGTTCGTGCAAATCACTCAAGGTAGAAAATCATTCTTTACAAGTCCCTAGTGGTAAAGACTCCAGCAATCCAGCTTCTCTCCTGGTGAGTTCGTAGCGATTGGTTCAAGAAAATTACTCCAAAGGAGACTTAAATTATTGACAAGTACTAGTGCTAAAGCTCTCCTCGAATGACTAACCAAAATGCTTTTCGATACGATGACACAGAAGGGCACAGAACACGACACACCAAAATAACACACGAGAAAGACACACACACACCGCGACACGGAAAGCATCACCCACAAAACATCACACACACGACCCACAACATCTCACAAACACACACTCACTCAACACAAGACGACCCACAACATGTCGAGCGCTGTGGAGCGAGGGCTCCGGCTCGGCTTTCGCAGCGGCTCTGGCGAGGAATGGTGCCGGAGCTCTCGCCGGAGGGGAAGACGGCAGGAGGGGGCCTGAGCCGCTTGGGCCTCTTTCCAAGGAGGCGGAACCAGGCCTCCGCTCTCTTCCCTCTGCAGACCTGGCTGCCAGGTCAGTGCTTCCAGTTCCTCGTCCGCACTCGCTGTCGTCGTCCTCCTCAGCGGCCGTGGGCGTCCTCGCTGGGGACGGGGCTCGGGGGGATGAAGGTGGGGAGGGGCCAGAGTCTCTTGAGCAGAGTGACTCTGTGGGGTGCCGTTAGAAAAGGAGATTTTGGTTGGGATGCTCCAGGTGGAATGGGAGGAGAGTGGAGGGCGGATCCCCGCCGTGTGGGAGAGGCAAAGAGAGGAGCCTCCGAGACGTTGCCGACTGAGAATGGTAACTTACTTGGTTTTTTCCCCTTGGGCTGGGTTTAGTAGCAAGGAAAAAGAAGTCAAGCCTCAGAGTCTACTGCCCTCATGCGACGGAATGTGAGTGAGAGCAGCGAGCCTGTGACCGTTGGGGACACCAGGCAAGAGCCCTCCATCTGGGAGCCGAGCTCTCGCCAGTCTCGGTGAGAGAAGTGTCTGGTTTGGTGAGGACTCTGCTCACGCCCCACCTGAGTCCGGGTCGGGAAGCCCCGTCCATTAGGGTTCGGTGTGTAAGAAAAGGTTCCTGATCAGCTGTGGTTACGAGGGAGAAAAGGTTCCCTTTTCAGAGGCTGCTCGTTTCTCTGGTCAGGAACGGTGTCTTCTCCACAACTGAAGCTTGGATCCAAGAGGATGACTCCAGGTGGTGAGTTGCCCGCCTTGCTCTCATGTTTCTCTGTTTTCTCTCCTGTGTTCGCCAACTCGCTCTTTCTCTTCTCTCCTCTTCTCTCCTCGTGACGTGTCCCTTCACAGGACACGGGTAGGTGTGCATTCCCACAAGGGAGGTCTCGGGAGCCATGGAAAAGTCGGAGCGGACGAAAATCATGCAGGGCAGTAGAAAGGCTGCTGAAAGTACCTGAAGTGACAAAGAAAATGAGAAGGGGGAAGTCCAGCCTGAAACAGGAGTGTAGTCTGTAAAGAGAAACAACGGGAAGTCTAAGCTACAGAAACTCTTCAAGTTGCCGAAAGACATGTAGGATGGGAAATTACTTCTTGAATCCAGTCTGTTGAAGATCTTAGGCTCAGTATGCGTGCGTATTTGTAGTTGCTTAGCAATCTGCCTTCTTCTGTTTGCTATCCCTTCTAATCACTGAAAATCTAGCTATCTATTTTTTGTTTAGTTTTATTATTATTATTATTATTTATTATTAAACTCAGTTTGTGCAACTGGTGCTCCGTGAGGAAATGATTTGTGTGTATTACTCCAAGGGGCTGCCCGGTGTCACTGTTGCTCCAGGAGGGAAATGATTTGAGCACTACCTGAATTGGCCACGCAGTGTCACCATTGCTCCGTGAGGGAAATGCTTTCTGCATTACTCCAAGTGGCCACCCAGTGTCACTGTTGCTCCAGGAGGGAAATGCTTTCTGCATGACCTGAATTGGCCACACGCATCACTGTTGCTCCGGGGTGGGGGGTGGGGGGGGAGGCGGGGGATTGTTTGTGTGTTACTCCTGAGTGGCCACGTCGTGTCACTCTTCCTCCAGGAGGGGAATGCTTTGTGCATTACCCTGTGTGGCCACCCAAGACAACACACACAGCACGACACCGATGCACACACACACAGAACACGTCACACATACAGATGGGTAGTGTAAATTGCTAAAAATGAGACATTCATTACTAATCAGATGTAGCCGTTGATGTCTCATGCACTCTTCCTGGAAAAGCCATACGTAGTCTCGCCTGATCATTTGGTAGAGATCTGTTCAAGAAAAGTACTCCTAATGAGACATACATTATTGACAAGTACTAGTCATCAATTTCTCCTCGAATGATTCACCAAAACGCTTTTCGATCCCCTGCTGGTGATTTGGAAGAAATCGTTTCTTGAAATATACTAAACTAGAGAAATTCATCTTTGACCTGTGCGACAGATAAATTTGAGAGGGAATCTTCCTGAAAGCCCCGAGGATTCACTTCTCGTCAGACGGTACAGAGCAGTTTGCGAAAATTACTCAGAATGAGAACGTCATTCGTAATCAGGTATCCTGAGGTCTTTCTCATGGAACCATCCACCAAAAAGCAAGTCTATTCTCTCTGCGGCATTTGGCAGAGATTTATCGTGAAAATTGCTAAAGAAGAGAACGTTATAACTGATCAATGCTAATAATCAATGACAAATGGAATCATCCTCCAAAACCCTTTCAGATTGGCTCCCTGTGATTAGGTAGATATCAGTTGACGATTTGGTAGAAATTACTAAAAAGGAGGCAGTTCTTTCTGATCAATGTTAGCAATTAATTACACATGGAATCATCCTCCGGACTATATTCATAATTAGCTCCTGGAGATTTGGACTCAAATCGGTTCGTGAAAATGACTAGGAATGAGACAATTCATTCCTCATCCGTCTTCTGATAAATTTCCCACGGAATCATCCAGCAGAAAAGCAAAGGCATTCCCCCTTGGTGCGTTGGAACAGATCGGTTCGTGCAAATCACTCAAGGTAGAAAATCATTCTTTACAAGTCCCTAGTGGTAAAGACTCCAGCAATCCAGCTTCTCTCCTGGTGAGTTCGTAGCGATTGGTTCAAGAAAATTACTCCAAAGGAGACTTAAATTATTGACAAGTACTAGTGCTAAAGCTCTCCTCGAATGACTAACCAAAATGCTTTTCGATACGATGACACAGAAGGGCACAGAACACGACACACCAAAATAACACACGAGAAAGACACACACACACCGCGACACGGAAAGCATCACCCACAAAACATCACACACACGACCCACAACATCTCACAAACACACACTCACTCAACACAAGACGACCCACAACATGTCGAGCGCTGTGGAGCGAGGGCTCCGGCTCGGCTTTCGCAGCGGCTCTGGCGAGGAATGGTGCCGGAGCTCTCGCCGGAGGGGAAGACGGCAGGAGGGGGCCTGAGCCGCTTGGGCCTCTTTCCAAGGAGGCGGAACCAGGCCTCCGCTCTCTTCCCTCTGCAGACCTGGCTGCCAGGTCAGTGCTTCCAGTTCCTCGTCCGCACTCGCTGTCGTCGTCCTCCTCAGCGGCCGTGGGCGTCCTCGCTGGGGACGGGGCTCGGGGGGATGAAGGTGGGGAGGGGCCAGAGTCTCTTGAGCAGAGTGACTCTGTGGGGTGCCGTTAGAAAAGGAGATTTTGGTTGGGATGCTCCAGGTGGAATGGGAGGAGAGTGGAGGGCGGATCCCCGCCGTGTGGGAGAGGCAAAGAGAGGAGCCTCCGAGACGTTGCCGACTGAGAATGGTAACTTACTTGGTTTTTTCCCCTTGGGCTGGGTTTAGTAGCAAGGAAAAAGAAGTCAAGCCTCAGAGTCTACTGCCCTCATGCGACGCAATGTGAGTGAGAGCAGCGAGCCTGTGACCGTTGGGGACACCAGGCAAGAGCCCTCCATCTGGGAGCCGAGCTCTCGCCAGTCTCGGTGAGAGAAGTGTCTGGTTTGGTGAGGACTCTGCTCACGCCCCACCTGAGTCCGGGTCGGGAAGCCCCGTCCATTAGGGTTCGGTGTGTAAGAAAAGGTTCCTGATCAGCTGTGGTTACGAGGGAGAAAAGGTCCCCTTTTCAGAGGCTGCTCGTTTCTCTGGTCAGGAACGGTGTCTTCTCCACAACTGAAACTTGGATCCAAGAGGATGACTCCAGGTGGTGAGTTGCCCGCCTTGCTCTCATGTTTCTCTGTTTTCTCTCCTGTGTTCGCCAACTCGCTCTTTCTCTTCTCTCCTCTTCTCTCCTCGTGCCGTGTCCCTTCACAGGACACGGGTAGGTGTGCATTCCCACAAGGGAGGTCTCGGGAGCCATGGAAAAGTCGGAGCGGACGAAAATCATGCAGGGCAGTAGAAAGGCTGCTGAAAGTACCTGAAGTGACAAAGAAAATGAGAAGGGGGAAGTCCAGCCTGAAACAGGAGTGTAGTCTGTAAAGAGAAACAACGGGAAGTCTAAGCTACAGAAACTCTTCAAGTTGCCGAAAGACATGTAGGATGGGAAATTACTTCTTGAATCCAGTCTGTTGAAGATCTTAGGCTCAGTATGCGTGCGTATTTGTAGTTGCTTAGCAATCTGCCTTCTTCTGTTTGCTATCCCTTCTAATCACTGAAAATCTAGCTATCTATTTTTTGTTTAGTTTTATTATTATTATTATTATTTATTATTAAACTCAGTTTGTGCAACTGGTGCTCCGTGAGGAAATGATTTGTGTGTATTACTCCAAGGGGCTGCCCGGTGTCACTGTTGCTCCAGGAGGGAAATGATTTGAGCACTACCTGAATTGGCCACGCAGTGTCACCATTGCTCCGTGAGGGAAATGCTTTCTGCATTACTCCAAGTGGCCACCCAGTGTCACTGTTGCTCCAGGAGGGAAATGCTTTCTGCATGACCTGAATTGGCCACACGCATCACTGTTGCTCCGGGGTGGGGGGTGGGGGGGGAGGCGGGGGATTGTTTGTGTGTTACTCCTGAGTGGCCACGTCGTGTCACTCTTCCTCCAGGAGGGGAATGCTTTGTGCATTACCCTGTGTGGCCACCCAAGACAACACACACAGCACGACACCGACGCACACACACACAGAACACGTCACACATACAGATGGGTAGTGTAAATTGCTAAAAATGAGACATTCATTACTAATCAGATGTAGCCGTTGATGTCTCATGCACTCTTCCTGGAAAAGCCATACGTAGTCTCGCCTGATCATTTGGTAGAGATCTGTTCAAGAAAAGTACTCCTAATGAGACATACATTATTGACAAGTACTAGTCATCAATTTCTCCTCGAATGATTCACCAAAACGCTTTTCGATCCCCTGCTGGTGATTTGGAAGAAATCGTTTCTTGAAATATACTAAACTAGAGAAATTCATCTTTGACCTGTGCGACAGATAAATTTGAGAGGGAATCTTCCTGAAAGCCCCGAGGATTCACTTCTCGTCAGACGGTACAGAGCAGTTTGCGAAAATTACTCAGAATGAGAACGTCATTCGTAATCAGGTATCCTGAGGTCTTTCTCATGGAACCATCCACCAAAAAGCAAGTCTATTCTCTCTGCGGCATTTGGCAGAGATTTATCGTGAAAATTGCTAAAGAAGAGAACGTTATAACTGATCAATGCTAATAATCAATGACAAATGGAATCATCCTCCAAAAGCCTTTCAGATTGGCTCCCTGTGATTAGGTAGATATCAGTTGACGATTTGGTAGAAATTACTAAAAAGGAGGCAGTTCTTTCTGATCAATGTTAGCAATTAATTACACATGGAATCATCCTCCGGACTATATTCATAATTAGCTCCTGGAGATTTGGACTCAAATCGGTTCGTGAAAATGACTAGGAATGAGACAATTCATTCCTCATCCGTCTTCTGATAAATTTCCCACGGAATCATCCAGCAGAAAAGCAAAGGCATTCCCCCTTGGTGCGTTGGAACAGATCGGTTCGTGCAAATCACTCAAGGTAGAAAATCATTCTTTACAAGTCCCTAGTGGTAAAGACTCCAGCAATCCAGCTTCTCTCCTGGTGAGTTCGTAGCGATTGGTTCAAGAAAATTACTCCGAAGGAGACTTAAATTATTGACAAGTACTAGTGCTAAAGCTCTCCTCGAATGATTAACCAAAATGCTTTTCGATACGATGACACAGAAGGGCACAGAACACGACACACCAAAATAAGACACGAGAAAGACACACACACACCGCGACACGGAAAGCATCACCCACAAAACATCACACACACGACCCACAACATCTCACAAACACACACTCACTCAACACAAGACGACCCACAACATGTCGAGCGCTGTGGAGCGAGGGCTCCGGCTCGGCTTTCGCAGCGGCTCTGGCGAGGAATGGTGCCGGAGCTCTCGCCGGAGGGGAAGACGGCAGGAGGGGGCCTGAGCCGCTTGGGCCTCTTTCCAAGGAGGCGGAACCAGGCCTCCGCTCTCTTCCCTCTGCAGACCTGGCTGCCAGGTCAGTGCTTCCAGTTCCTCGTCCGCACTCGCTGTCGTCGTCCTCCTCAGCGGCCGTGGGCGTCCTCGCTGGGGACGGGGCTCGGGGGGATGAAGGTGGGGAGGGGCCAGAGTCTCTTGAGCAGAGTGACTCTGTGGGGTGCCGTTAGAAAAGGAGATTTTGTTTGGGATGCTCCAGGTGGAATGGGAGGAGAGTGGAGGGCGGATCCCCGCCGTGTGGGAGAGGCAAAGAGAGGAGCCTCCGAGACGTTGCCGACTGAGAATGGTAACTTACTTGGTTTTTTCCCCTTGGGCTGGGTTTAGTAGCAAGGAAAAAGAAGTCAAGCCTCAGAGTCTACTGCCCTCATGCGACGGAATGTGAGTGAGAGCAGCGAGCCTGTGACCGTTGGGGACACCAGACAAGAGCCCTCCATCTGGGAGCCGAGCTCTCGCCAGTCTCGGTGAGAGAAGTGTCTGGTTTGGTGAGGACTCTGCTCACGCCCCACCTGAGTCCGGGTCGGGAAGCCCCGTCCATTAGGGTTCGGTGTGTAAGAAAAGGTTCCTGATCAGCTGTGGTTACGAGGGAGAAAAGGTCCCCTTTTCAGAGGCTGCTCGTTTCTCTGGTCAGGAACGGTGTCTTCTCCACAACTGAAGCTTGGATCCAAGAGGATGACTCCAGGTGGTGAGTTGCCCGCCTTGCTCTCATGTTTCTCTGTTTTCTCTCCTGTGTTCGCCAACTCGCTCTTTCTCTTCTCTCCTCTTCTCTCCTCGTGCCGTGTCCCTTCACAGGACACGGGTAGGTGTGCATTCCCACAAGGGAGGTCTCGGGAGCCATGGAAAAGTCGGAGCGGACGAAAATCATGCAGGGCAGTAGAAAGGCTGCTGAAAGTACCTGAAGTGACAAAGAAAATGAGAAGGGGGAAGTCCAGCCTGAAACAGGAGTGTAGTCTGTAAAGAGAAACAACGGGAAGTCTAAGCTACAGAAACTCTTCAAGTTGCCGAAAGACATGTAGGATGGGAAATTACTTCTTGAATCCAGTCTGTTGAAGATCTTAGGCTCAGTATGCGTGCGTATTTGTAGTTGCTTAGCAATCTGCCTTCTTCTGTTTGCTATCCCTTCTAATCACTGAAAATCTAGCTATCTATTTTTTGTTTAGTTTTATTATTATTATTATTATTTATTATTAAACTCAGTTTGTGCAACTGGTGCTCCGTGAGGAAATGATTTGTGTGTATTACTCCAAGGGGCTGCCCGGTGTCACTGTTGCTCCAGGAGGGAAATGATTTGAGCACTACCTGAATTGGCCACGCAGTGTCACCATTGCTCCGTGAGGGAAATGCTTTCTGCATTACTCCAAGTGGCCACCCAGTGTCACTGTTGCTCCAGGAGGGAAATGCTTTCTGCATGACCTGAATTGGCCACACGCATCACTGTTGCTCCGGGGTGGGGGGTGGGGGGGGAGGCGGGGGATTGTTTGTGTGTTACTCCTGAGTGGCCACGTCGTGTCACTCTTCCTCCAGGAGGGGAATGCTTTGTGCATTACCCTGTGTGGCCACCCAAGACAACACACACAGCACGACACCGACGCACACACACACAGAACACGTCACACATACAGATGGGTAGTGTAAATTGCTAAAAATGAGACATTCATTACTAATCAGATGTAGCCGTTGATGTCTCATGCACTCTTCCTGGAAAAGCCATACGTAGTCTCGCCTGATCATTTGGTAGAGATCTGTTCAAGAAAAGTACTCCTAATGAGACATACATTATTGACAAGTACTAGTCATCAATTTCTCCTCGAATGATTCACCAAAACGCTTTTCGATCCCCTGCTGGTGATTTGGAAGAAATCGTTTCTTGAAATATACTAAACTAGAGAAATTCATCTTTGACCTGTGCGACAGATAAATTTGAGAGGGAATCTTCCTGAAAGCCCCGAGGATTCACTTCTCGTCAGACGGTACAGAGCAGTTTGCGAAAATTACTCAGAATGAGAACGTCATTCGTAATCAGGTATCCTGAGGTCTTTCTCATGGAACCATCCACCAAAAAGCAAGTCTATTCTCTCTGCGGCATTTGGCAGAGATTTATCGTGAAAATTGCTAAAGAAGAGAACGTTATAACTGATCAATGCTAATAATCAATGACAAATGGAATCATCCTCCAAAAGCCTTTCAGATTGGCTCCCTGTGATTAGGTAGATATCAGTTGACGATTTGGTAGAAATTACTAAAAAGGAGGCAGTTCTTTCTGATCAATGTTAGCAATTAATTACACATGGAATCATCCTCCGGACTATATTCATAATTAGCTCCTGGAGATTTGGACTCAAATCGGTTCGTGAAAATGACTAGGAATGAGACAATTCATTCCTCATCCGTCTTCTGATAAATTTCCCACGGAATCATCCAGCAGAAAAGCAAAGGCATTCCCCCTTGGTGCGTTGGAACAGATCGGTTCGTGCAAATCACTCAAGGTAGAAAATCATTCTTTACAAGTCCCTAGTGGTAAAGACTCCAGCAATCCAGCTTCTCTCCTGGTGAGTTCGTAGCGATTGGTTCAAGAAAATTACTCCGAAGGAGACTTAAATTATTGACAAGTACTAGTGCTAAAGCTCTCCTCGAATGATTAACCAAAATGCTTTTCGATACGATGACACAGAAGGGCACAGAACACGACACACCAAAATAAGACACGAGAAAGACACACACACACCGCGACACGGAAAGCATCACCCACAAAACATCACACACACGACCCACAACATCTCACAAACACACACTCACTCAACACAAGACGACCCACAACATGTCGAGCGCTGTGGAGCGAGGGCTCCGGCTCGGCTTTCGCAGCGGCTCTGGCGAGGAATGGTGCCGGAGCTCTCGCCGGAGGGGAAGACGGCAGGAGGGGGCCTGAGCCGCTTGGGCCTCTTTCCAAGGAGGCGGAACCAGGCCTCCGCTCTCTTCCCTCTGCAGACCTGGCTGCCAGGTCAGTGCTTCCAGTTCCTCGTCCGCACTCGCTGTCGTCGTCCTCCTCAGCGGCCGTGGGCGTCCTCGCTGGGGACGGGGCTCGGGGGGATGAAGGTGGGGAGGGGCCAGAGTCTCTTGAGCAGAGTGACTCTGTGGGGTGCCGTTAGAAAAGGAGATTTTGTTTGGGATGCTCCAGGTGGAATGGGAGGAGAGTGGAGGGCGGATCCCCGCCGTGTGGGAGAGGCAAAGAGAGGAGCCTCCGAGACGTTGCCGACTGAGAATGGTAACTTACTTGGTTTTTTCCCCTTGGGCTGGGTTTAGTAGCAAGGAAAAAGAAGTCAAGCCTCAGAGTCTACTGCCCTCATGCGACGGAATGTGAGTGAGAGCAGCGAGCCTGTGACCGTTGGGGACACCAGACAAGAGCCCTCCATCTGGGAGCCGAGCTCTCGCCAGTCTCGGTGAGAGAAGTGTCTGGTTTGGTGAGGACTCTGCTCACGCCCCACCTGAGTCCGGGTCGGGAAGCCCCGTCCATTAGGGTTCGGTGTGTAAGAAAAGGTTCCTGATCAGCTGTGGTTACGAGGGAGAAAAGGTCCCCTTTTCAGAGGCTGCTCGTTTCTCTGGTCAGGAACGGTGTCTTCTCCACAACTGAAGCTTGGATCCAAGAGGATGACTCCAGGTGGTGAGTTGCCCGCCTTGCTCTCATGTTTCTCTGTTTTCTCTCCTGTGTTCGCCAACTCGCTCTTTCTCTTCTCTCCTCTTCTCTCCTCGTGCCGTGTCCCTTCACAGGACACGGGTAGGTGTGCATTCCCACAAGGGAGGTCTCGGGAGCCATGGAAAAGTCGGAGCGGACGAAAATCATGCAGGGCAGTAGAAAGGCTGCTGAAAGTACCTGAAGTGACAAAGAAAATGAGAAGGGGGAAGTCCAGCCTGAAACAGGAGTGTAGTCTGTAAAGAGAAACAACGGGAAGTCTAAGCTACAGAAACTCTTCAAGTTGCCGAAAGACATGTAGGATGGGAAATTACTTCTTGAATCCAGTCTGTTGAAGATCTTAGGCTCAGTATGCGTGCGTATTTGTAGTTGCTTAGCAATCTGCCTTCTTCTGTTTGCTATCCCTTCTAATCACTGAAAATCTAGCTATCTATTTTTTGTTTAGTTTTATTATTATTATTATTATTTATTATTAAACTCAGTTTGTGCAACTGGTGCTCCGTGAGGAAATGATTTGTGTGTATTACTCCAAGGGGCTGCCCGGTGTCACTGTTGCTCCAGGAGGGAAATGATTTGAGCACTACCTGAATTGGCCACGCAGTGTCACCATTGCTCCGTGAGGGAAATGCTTTCTGCATTACTCCAAGTGGCCACCCAGTGTCACTGTTGCTCCAGGAGGGAAATGCTTTCTGCATGACCTGAATTGGCCACACGCATCACTGTTGCTCCGGGGTGGGGGGTGGGGGGGGAGGCGGGGGATTGTTTGTGTGTTACTCCTGAGTGGCCACGTCGTGTCACTCTTCCTCCAGGAGGGGAATGCTTTGTGCATTACCCTGTGTGGCCACCCAAGACAACACACACAGCACGACACCGACGCACACACACACAGAACACGTCACACATACAGATGGGTAGTGTAAATTGCTAAAAATGAGACATTCATTACTAATCAGATGTAGCCGTTGATGTCTCATGCACTCTTCCTGGAAAAGCCATACGTAGTCTCGCCTGATCATTTGGTAGAGATCTGTTCAAGAAAAGTACTCCTAATGAGACATACATTATTGACAAGTACTAGTCATCAATTTCTCCTCGAATGATTCACCAAAACGCTTTTCGATCCCCTGCTGGTGATTTGGAAGAAATCGTTTCTTGAAATATACTAAACTAGAGAAATTCATCTTTGACCTGTGCGACAGATAAATTTGAGAGGGAATCTTCCTGAAAGCCCCGAGGATTCACTTCTCGTCAGACGGTACAGAGCAGTTTGCGAAAATTACTCAGAATGAGAACGTCATTCGTAATCAGGTATCCTGAGGTCTTTCTCATGGAACCATCCACCAAAAAGCAAGTCTATTCTCTCTGCGGCATTTGGCAGAGATTTATCGTGAAAATTGCTAAAGAAGAGAACGTTATAACTGATCAATGCTAATAATCAATGACAAATGGAATCATCCTCCAAAAGCCTTTCAGATTGGCTCCCTGTGATTAGGTAGATATCAGTTGACGATTTGGTAGAAATTACTAAAAAGGAGGCAGTTCTTTCTGATCAATGTTAGCAATTAATTACACATGGAATCATCCTCCGGACTATATTCATAATTAGCTCCTGGAGATTTGGACTCAAATCGGTTCGTGAAAATGACTAGGAATGAGACAATTCATTCCTCATCCGTCTTCTGATAAATTTCCCACGGAATCATCCAGCAGAAAAGCAAAGGCATTCCCCCTTGGTGCGTTGGAACAGATCGGTTCGTGCAAATCACTCAAGGTAGAAAATCATTCTTTACAAGTCCCTAGTGGTAAAGACTCCAGCAATCCAGCTTCTCTCCTGGTGAGTTCGTAGCGATTGGTTCAAGAAAATTACTCCAAAGGAGACTTAAATTATTGACAAGTACTAGTGCTAAAGCTCTCCTCGAATGACTAACCAAAATGCTTTTCGATACGATGACACAGAAGGGCACAGAACACGACACACCAAAATAACACACGAGAAAGACACACACACACCGCGACACGGAAAGCATCACCCACAAAACATCACACACACGACCCACAACATCTCACAAACACACACTCACTCAACACAAGACGACCCACAACATGTCGAGCGCTGTGGAGCGAGGGCTCCGGCTCGGCTTTCGCAGCGGCTCTGGCGAGGAATGGTGCCGGAGCTCTCGCCGGAGGGGAAGACGGCAGGAGGGGGCCTGAGCCGCTTGGGCCTCTTTCCAAGGAGGCGGAACCAGGCCTCCGCTCTCTTCCCTCTGCAGACCTGGCTGCCAGGTCAGTGCTTCCAGTTCCTCGTCCGCACTCGCTGTCGTCGTCCTCCTCAGCGGCCGTGGGCGTCCTCGCTGGGGACGGGGCTCGGGGGGATGAAGGTGGGGAGGGGCCAGAGTCTCTTGAGCAGAGTGACTCTGTGGGGTGCCGTTAGAAAAGGAGATTTTGGTTGGGATGCTCCAGGTGGAATGGGAGGAGAGTGGAGGGCGGATCCCCGCCGTGTGGGAGAGGCAAAGAGAGGAGCCTCCGAGACGTTGCCGACTGAGAATGGTAACTTACTTGGTTTTTTCCCCTTGGGCTGGGTTTAGTAGCAAGGAAAAAGAAGTCAAGCCTCAGAGTCTACTGCCCTCATGCGACGGAATGTGAGTGAGAGCAGCGAGCCTGTGACCGTTGGGGACACCAGGCAAGAGCCCTCCATCTGGGAGCCGAGCTCTCGCCAGTCTCGGTGAGAGAAGTGTCTGGTTTGGTGAGGACTCTGCTCACGCCCCACCTGAGTCCGGGTCGGGAAGCCCCGTCCATTAGGGTTCGGTGTGTAAGAAAAGGTTCCTGATCAGCTGTGGTTACGAGGGAGAAAAGGTCCCCTTTTCAGAGGCTGCTCGTTTCTCTGGTCAGGAACGGTGTCTTCTCCACAACTGAAACTTGGATCCAAGAGGATGACTCCAGGTGGTGAGTTGCCCGCCTTGCTCTCATGTTTCTCTGTTTTCTCTCCTGTGTTCGCCAACTCGCTCTTTCTCTTCTCTCCTCTTCTCTCCTCGTGCCGTGTCCCTTCACAGGACACGGGTAGGTGTGCATTCCCACAAGGGAGGTCTCGGGAGCCATGGAAAAGTCGGAGCGGACGAAAATCATGCAGGGCAGTAGAAAGGCTGCTGAAAGTACCTGAAGTGACAAAGAAAATGAGAAGGGGGAAGTCCAGCCTGAAACAGGAGTGTAGTCTGTAAAGAGAAACAACGGGAAGTCTAAGCTACAGAAACTCTTCAAGTTGCCGAAAGACATGTAGGATGGGAAATTACTTCTTGAATCCAGTCTGTTGAAGATCTTAGGCTCAGTATGCGTGCGTATTTGTAGTTGCTTAGCAATCTGCCTTCTTCTGTTTGCTATCCCTTCTAATCACTGAAAATCTAGCTATCTATTTTTTGTTTAGTTTTATTATTATTATTATTATTTATTATTAAACTCAGTTTGTGCAACTGGTGCTCCGTGAGGAAATGATTTGTGTGTATTACTCCAAGGGGCTGCCCGGTGTCACTGTTGCTCCAGGAGGGAAATGATTTGAGCACTACCTGAATTGGCCACGCAGTGTCACCATTGCTCCGTGAGGGAAATGCTTTCT
This sequence comes from Caretta caretta, assembly GCF_965140235.1. Taxonomy (NCBI): domain Eukaryota; kingdom Metazoa; phylum Chordata; order Testudines; family Cheloniidae; genus Caretta; species Caretta caretta. The sequence continues at coordinate 1,799,667 of NC_134230.1, read as the reverse complement.
GCATTACTCCAAGTGGCCACCCAGTGTCACTGTTGCTCCAGGAGGGAAATGCTTTCTGCATGACCTGAATTGGCCACACGCATCACTGTTGCTCCGGGGTGGGGGGTGGGGGGGGAGGCGGGGGATTGTTTGTGTGTTACTCCTGAGTGGCCACGTCGTGTCACTCTTCCTCCAGGAGGGGAATGCTTTGTGCATTACCCTGTGTGGCCACCCAAGACAACACACACAGCACGACACCGACGCACACACACACAGAACACGTCACACATACAGATGGGTAGTGTAAATTGCTAAAAATGAGACATTCATTACTAATCAGATGTAGCCGTTGATGTCTCATGCACTCTTCCTGGAAAAGCCATACGTAGTCTCGCCTGATCATTTGGTAGAGATCTGTTCAAGAAAAGTACTCCTAATGAGACATACATTATTGACAAGTACTAGTCATCAATTTCTCCTCGAATGATTCACCAAAACGCTTTTCGATCCCCTGCTGGTGATTTGGAAGAAATCGTTTCTTGAAATATACTAAACTAGAGAAATTCATCTTTGACCTGTGCGACAGATAAATTTGAGAGGGAATCTTCCTGAAAGCCCCGAGGATTCACTTCTCGTCAGACGGTACAGAGAAGTTTGCGAAAATTACTCAGAATGAGAACGTCATTCGTAATCAGGTATCCTGAGGTCTTTCTCATGGAACCATCCACCAAAAAGCAAGTCTATTCTCTCTGCGGCATTTGGCAGAGATTTATCGTGAAAATTGCTAAAGAAGAGAACGTTATAACTGATCAATGCTAATAATCAATGACAAATGGAATCATCCTCCAAAAGCCTTTCAGATTGGCTCCCTGTGATTAGGTAGATATCAGTTGACGATTTGGTAGAAATTACTAAAAAGGAGGCAGTTCTTTCTGATCAATGTTAGCAATTAATTACACATGGAATCATCCTCCGGACTATATTCATAATTAGCTCCTGGAGATTTGGACTCAAATCGGTTCGTGAAAATGACTAGGAATGAGACAATTCATTCCTCATCCGTCTTCTGATAAATTTCCCACGGAATCATCCAGCAGAAAAGCAAAGGCATTCCCCCTTGGTGCGTTGGAACAGATCAGTTCGTGCAAATCACTCAAGGTAGAAAATCATTCTTTACAAGTCCCTAGTGGTAAAGACTCCAGCAATCCAGCTTCTCTCCTGGTGAGTTCGTAGCGATTGGTTCAAGAAAATTACTCCAAAGGAGACTTAAATTATTGGCAAGTACTAGTGCTAAAGCTCTCCTCGAATGACTAACCAAAATGCTTTTCGATACGATGACACAGAAGGGCACAGAACACGACACACCAAAATAACACACGAGAAAGACACACACACACCGCGACACGGAAAGCATCACCCACAAAACATCACACACACGACCCACAACATCTCACAAACACACACTCACTCAACACAAGACGACCCACAACATGTCGAGCGCTGTGGAGCGAGGGCTCCGGCTCGGCTTTCGCAGCGGCTCTGGCGAGGAATGGTGCCGGAGCTCTCGCCGGAGGGGAAGACGGCAGGAGGGGGCCTGAGCCGCTTGGGCCTCTTTCCAAGGAGGCGGAACCAGGCCTCCGCTCTCTTCCCTCTGCAGACCTGGCTGCCAGGTCAGTGCTTCCAGTTCCTCGTCCGCACTCGCTGTCGTCGTCCTCCTCAGCGGCCGTGGGCGTCCTCGCTGGGGACGGGGCTCGGGGGGATGAAGGTGGGGAGGGGCCAGAGTCTCTTGAGCAGAGTGACTCTGTGGGGTGCCGTTAGAAAAGGAGATTTTGGTTGGGATGCTCCAGGTGGAATGGGAGGAGAGTGGAGGGCGGATCCCCGCCGTGTGGGAGAGGCAAAGAGAGGAGCCTCCGAGACGTTGCCGACTGAGAATGGTAACTTACTTGTTTTTTTCCCCTTGGGCTGGGTTTAGTAGCAAGGAAAAAGAAGTCAAGCCTCAGAGTCTACTGCCCTCATGCGACGGAATGTGAGTGAGAGCAGCGAGCCTGTGACCGTTGGGGACACCAGGCAAGAGCCCTCCATCTGGGAGCCGAGCTCTCACCAGTCTCGGTGAGAGAAGTGTCTGGTTTGGTGAGGACTCTGCTCACGCCCCACCTGAGTCCGGGTCGGGAAGCCCCGTCCATTAGGGTTCGGTGTGTAAGAAAAGGTTCCTGATCAGCTGTGGTTACGAGGGAGAAAAGGTCCCCTTTTCAGAGGCTGCTCGTTTCTCTGGTCAGGAACGGTGTCTTCTCCACAACTGAAACTTGGATCCAAGAGGATGACTCCAGGTGGTGAGTTGCCCGCCTTGCTCTCATGTTTCTCTGTTTTCTCTCCTGTGTTCGCCAACTCGCTCTTTCTCTTCTCTCCTCTTCTCTCCTCGTGCCGTGTCCCTTCACAGGACACGGGTAGGTGTGCATTCCCACAAGGGAGGTCTCGGGAGCCATGGAAAAGTCGGAGCGGACGAAAATCATGCAGGGCAGTAGAAAGGCTGCTGAAAGTACCTGAAGTGACAAAGAAAATGAGAAGGGGGAAGTCCAGCCTGAAACAGGAGTGTAGTCTGTAAAGAGAAACAACAGGAAGTCTAAGCTACAGAAACTCTTCAAGTTGCCGAAAGACATGTAGGATGGGAAATTACTTCTTGAATCCAGTCTGTTGAAGATCTTAGGCTCAGTATGCGTGCGTATTTGTAGTTGCTTAGCAATCTGCCTTCTTCTGTTTGCTATCCCTTCTAATCACTGAAAATCTAGCTATCTATTTTTTGTTTAGTTTTATTATTATTATTATTATTTATTATTAAACTCAGTTTGTGCAACTGGTGCTCCGTGAGGAAATGATTTGTGTGTATTACTCCAAGGGGCTGCCCGGTGTCACTGTTGCTCCAGGAGGGAAATGATTTGAGCACTACCTGAATTGGCCACGCAGTGTCACCATTGCTCCGTGAGGGAAATGCTTTCTGCATTACTCCAAGTGGCCACCCAGTGTCACTGTTGCTCCAGGAGGGAAATGCTTTCTGCATGACCTGAATTGGCCACACACATCACTGTTGCTCCGGGGTGGGGGGTGGGGGGGGAGGCGGGGGATTGTTTGTGTGTTACTCCTGAGTGGCCACGTCGTGTCACTCTTCCTCCAGGAGGGGAATGCTTTGTGCATTACCCTGTGTGGCCACCCAAGACAACACACACAGCACGACACCGACGCACACACACACAGAACACGTCACACATACAGATGGGTAGTGTAAATTGCTAAAAATGAGACATTCATTACTAATCAGATGTAGCCGTTGATGTCTCATGCACTCTTCCTGGAAAAGCCATACGTAGTCTCGCCTGATCATTTGGTAGAGATCTGTTCAAGAAAAGTACTCCTAATGAGACATACATTATTGACAAGTACTAGTCATCAATTTCTCCTCGAATGATTCACCAAAACGCTTTTCGATCCCCTGCTGGTGATTTGGAAGAAATCGTTTCTTGAAATATACTAAACTAGAGAAATTCATCTTTGACCTGTGCGACAGATAAATTTGAGAGGGAATCTTCCTGAAAGCCCCGAGGATTCACTTCTCGTCAGACGGTACAGAGCAGTTTGCGAAAATTACTCAGAATGAGAACGTCATTCGTAATCAGGTATCCTGAGGTCTTTCTCATGGAACCATCCACCAAAAAGCAAGTCTATTCTCTCTGCGGCATTTGGCAGAGATTTATCGTGAAAATTGCTAAAGAAGAGAACGTTATAACTGATCAATGCTAATAATCAATGACAAATGGAATCATCCTCCAAAAGCCTTTCAGATTGGCTCCCTGTGATTAGGTAGATATCAGTTGACGATTTGGTAGAAATTACTAAAAAGGAGGCAGTTCTTTCTGATCAATGTTAGCAATTAATTACACATGGAATCATCCTCCGGACTATATTCATAATTAGCTCCTGGAGATTTGGACTCAAATCGGTTCGTGAAAATGACTAGGAATGAGACAATTCATTCCTCATCCGTCTTCTGATAAATTTCCCACGGAATCATCCAGCAGAAAAGCAAAGGCATTCCCCCTTGGTGCGTTGGAACAGATCGGTTCGTGCAAATCACTCAAGGTAGAAAATCATTCTTTACAAGTCCCTAGTGGTAAAGACTCCAGCAATCCAGCTTCTCTCCTGGTGAGTTCGTAGCGATTGGTTCAAGAAAATTACTCCAAAGGAGACTTAAATTATTGACAAGTACTAGTGCTAAAGCTCTCCTCGAATGATTAACCAAAATGCTTTTCGATACGATGACACAGAAGGGCACAGAACACGACACACCAAAATAAGACACGAGAAAGACACACACACACCGCGACACGGAAAGCATCACCCACAAAACATCACACACACGACCCACAACATCTCACAAACACACACTCACTCAACACAAGACGACCCACAACATGTCGAGCGCTGTGGAGCGAGGGCTCCGGCTCGGCTTTCGCAGCGGCTCTGGCGAGGAATGGTGCCGGAGCTCTCGCCGGAGGGGAAGACGGCAGGAGGGGGCCTGAGCCGCTTGGGCCTCTTTCCAAGGAGGCGGAACCAGGCCTCCGCTCTCTTCCCTCTGCAGACCTGGCTGCCAGGTCAGTGCTTCCAGTTCCTCGTCCGCACTCGCTGTCGTCGTCCTCCTCAGCGGCCGTGGGCGTCCTCGCTGGGGACGGGGCTCGGGGGGATGAAGGTGGGGAGGGGCCAGAGTCTCTTGAGCAGAGTGACTCTGTGGGGTGCCGTTAGAAAAGGAGATTTTGGTTGGGATGCTCCAGGTGGAATGGGAGGAGAGTGGAGGGCGGATCCCCGCCGTGTGGGAGAGGCAAAGAGAGGAGCCTCCGAGACGTTGCCGACTGAGAATGGTAACTTACTTGGTTTTTTCCCCTTGGGCTGGGTTTAGTAGCAAGGAAAAAGAAGTCAAGCCTCAGAGTCTACTGCCCTCATGCGACGGAATGTGAGTGAGAGCAGCGAGCCTGTGACCGTTGGGGACACCAGGCAAGAGCCCTCCATCTGGGAGCCGAGCTCTCGCCAGTCTCGGTGAGAGAAGTGTCTGGTTTGGTGAGGACTCTGCTCACGCCCCACCTGAGTCCGGGTCGGGAAGCCCCGTCCATTAGGCTTCGGTGTGTAAGAAAAGGTTCCTGATCAGCTGTGGTTACGAGGGAGAAAAGGTCCCCTTTTCAGAGGCTTCTCGTTTCTCTGGTCAGGAACGGTGTCTTCTCCACAACTGAAGCTTGGATCCAAGAGGATGACTCCAGGTGGTGAGTTGCCCGCCTTGCTCTCATGTTTCTCTGTTTTCTCTCCTGTGTTCGCCAACTCGCTCTTTCTCTTCTCTCCTCTTCTCTCCTCGTGCCGTGTCCCTTCACAGGACACGGGTAGGTGTGCATTCCCACAAGGGAGGTCTCGGGAGCCATGGAAAAGTCGGAGCGGACGAAAATCATGCAGGGCAGTAGAAAGGCTGCTGAAAGTACCTGAAGTGACAAAGAAAATGAGAAGGGGGAAGTCCAGCCTGAAACAGGAGTGTAGTCTGTAAAGAGAAACAACGGGAAGTCTAAGCTACAGAAACTCTTCAAGTTGCCGAAAGACATGTAGGATGGGAAATTACTTCTTGAATCCAGTCTGTTGAAGATCTTAGGCTCAGTATGCGTGCGTATTTGTAGTTGCTTAGCAATCTGCCTTCTTCTGTTTGCTGTCCCTTCTAATCACTGAAAATCTAGCTATCTATTTTTTTGTTTAGTTTTATTATTATTATTATTATTATTATTTATTATTAAACTCAGTTTGTGCAACTGGTGCTCCGTGAGGAAATGATTTGTGTGTATTACTCCAAGGGGCTGCCCGGTGTCACTGTTGCTCCAGGAGGGAAATTATTTGAGCACTACCTGAATTGGCCACGCAGTGTCACCATTGCTCCGTGAGGGAAATGCTTTCTGCATTACTCCAAGTGGCCACCCAGTGTCACTGTTGCTCCAGGAGGGAAATGCTTTCTGCATGACCTGAATTGGCCACACGCATCACTGTTGCTCCGGGGTGGGGGGTGGGGGGGGAGGCGGGGGATTGTTTGTGTGTTACTCCTGAGTGGCCACGTCGTGTCACTCTTCCTCCAGGAGGGGAATGCTTTGTGCATTACCCTGTGTGGCCACCCAAGACAACACACACAGCACGACACCGACGCACACACACACAGAACACGTCACACATACAGATGGGTAGTGTAAATTGCTAAAAATGAGACATTCATTACTAATCAGATGTAGCCGTTGATGTCTCATGCACTCTTCCTGGAAAAGCCATACGTAGTCTCGCCTGATCATTTGGTAGAGATCTGTTCAAGAAAAGTACTCCTGATGAGACATACATTATTGACAAGTACTAGTCATCAATTTCTCCTCGAATGATTCACCAAAACGCTTTTCGATCCCCTGCTGGTGATTTGGAAGAAATCGTTTCTTGAAATATACTAAACTAGAGAAATTCATCTTTGACCTGTGCGACAGATAAATTTGAGAGGGAATCTTCCTGAAAGCCCCGAGGATTCACTTCTCGTCAGACGGTACAGAGCAGTTTGCGAAAATTACTCAGAATGAGAACGTCATTCGTAATCAGGTATCCTGAGGTCTTTCTCATGGAACCATCCACCAAAAAGCAAGTCTATTCTCTCTGCGGCATTTGGCAGAGATTTATCGTGAAAATTGCTAAAGAAGAGAACGTTATAACTGATCAATGCTAATAATCAATGACAAATGGAATCATCCTCCAAAAGCCTTTCAGATTGGCTCCCTGTGATTAGGTAGATATCAGTTGACGATTTGGTAGAAATTACTAAAAAGGAGGCAGTTCTTTCTGATGAATGTTAGCAATTAATTACACATGGAATCATCCTCCGGACTATATTCATAATTAGCTCCTGGAGATTTGGACTCAAATCTGTTCGTGAAAATGACTAGGAATGAGACAATTCATTCCTCATCCGTCTTCTGATAAATTTCCCACGGAATCATCCAGCAGAAAAGCAAAGGCATTCCCCCTTGGTGCGTTGGAACAGATCGGTTCGTGCAAATCACTCAAGGTAGAAAATCATTCTTTACAAGTCCCTAGTGGTAAAGACTCCAGCAATCCAGCTTCTCTCCTGGTGAGTTCGTAGCGATTGGTTCAAGAAAATTACTCCGAAGGAGACTTAAATTATTGACAAGTACTAGTGCTAAAGCTCTCCTCGAATGATTAACCAAAATGCTTTTCGATACGATGACACAGAAGGGCACAGAACACGACACACCAAAATAAGACACGAGAAAGACACACACACACCGCGACACGGAAAGCATCACCCACAAAACATCACACACACGACCCACAACATCTCACAAACACACACTCACTCAACACAAGACGACCCACAACATGTCGAGCGCTGTGGAGCGAGGGCTCCGGCTCGGCTTTCGCAGCGGCTCTGGCGAGGAATGGTGCCGGAGCTCTCGCCGGAGGGGAAGACGGCAGGAGGGGGCCTGAGCCGCTTGGGCCTCTTTCCAAGGAGGTGGAACCAGGCCTCCGCTCTCTTCCCTCTGCAGACCTGGCTGCCAGGTCAGTGCTTCCAGTTCCTCGTCCGCACTCGCTGTCGTCGTCCTCCTCAGCGGCCGTGGGCGTCCTCGCTGGGGACGGGGCTCGGGGGGATGAAGGTGGGGAGGGGCCAGAGTCTCTTGAGCAGAGTGACTCTGTGGGGTGCCGTTAGAAAAGGAGATTTTGGTTGGGATGCTCCAGGTGGAATGGGAGGAGAGTGGAGGGCGGATCCCCGCCGTGTGGGAGAGGCAAAGAGAGGAGCCTCCGAGACGTTGCCGACTGAGAATGGTAACTTACTTGGTTTTTTCCCCTTGGGCTGGGTTTAGTAGCAAGGAAAAAGAAGTCAAGCCTCAGAGTCTACTGCCCTCATGCGACGGAATGTGAGTGAGAGCAGCGAGCCTGTGACCGTTGGGGACACCAGGCAAGAGCCCTCCATCTGGGAGCCGAGCTCTCGCCAGTCTCGGTGAGAGAAGTGTCTGGTTTGGTGAGGACTCTGCTCACGCCCCACCTGAGTCCGGGTCGGGAAGCCCCGTCCATTAGGGTTCGGTGTGTAAGAAAAGGTTCCTGATCAGCTGTGGTTACGAGGGAGAAAAGGTCCCCTTTTCAGAGGCTGCTCGTTTCTCTGGTCAGGAACGGTGTCTTCTCCACAACTGAAGCTTGGATCCAAGAGGATGACTCCAGGTGGTGAGTTGCCCGCCTTGCTCTCATGTTTCTCTGTTTTCTCTCCTGTGTTCGCCAACTCGCTCTTTCTCTTCTCTCCTCTTCTCTCCTCGTGCCGTGTCCCTTCACAGGACACGGGTAGGTGTGCATTCCCACAAGGGAGGTCTCGGGAGCCATGGAAAAGTCGGAGCGGACGAAAATCATGCAGGGCAGTAGAAAGGCTGCTGAAAGTACCTGAAGTGACAAAGAAAATGAGAAGGGGGAAGTCCAGCCTGAAACAGGAGTGTAGTCTGTAAAGAGAAACAACGGGAAGTCTAAGCTACAGAAACTCTTCAAGTTGCCGAAAGACATGTAGGATGGGAAATTACTTCTTGAATCCAGTCTGTTGAAGATCTTAGGCTCAGTATGCGTGCGTATTTGTAGTTGCTTAGCAATCTGCCTTCTTCTGTTTGCTGTCCCTTCTAATCACTGAAAATCTAGCTATCTATTTTTTTGTTTAGTTTTATTATTATTATTATTATTATTATTTATTATTAAACTCAGTTTGTGCAACTGGTGCTCCGTGAGGAAATGATTTGTGTGTATTACTCCAAGGGGCTGCCCGGTGTCACTGTTGCTCCAGGAGGGAAATGATTTGAGCACTACCTGAATTGGCCACGCAGTGTCACCATTGCTCCGTGAGGGAAATGCTTTCTGCATTACTCCAAGTGGCCACCCAGTGTCACTGTTGCTCCAGGAGGGAAATGCTTTCTGCATGACCTGAATTGGCCACACGCATCACTGTTGCTCCGGGGTGGGGGGTGGGGGGGGAGGCGGGGGATTGTTTGTGTGTTACTCCTGAGTGGCCACGTCGTGTCACTCTTCCTCCAGGAGGGGAATGCTTTGTGCATTACCCTGTGTGGCCACCCAAGACAACACACACAGCACGACACCGACGCACACACACACAGAACACGTCACACATACAGATGGGTAGTGTAAATTGCTAAAAATGAGACATTCATTACTAATCAGATGTAGCCGTTGATGTCTCATGCACTCTTCCTGGAAAAGCCATACGTAGTCTCGCCTGATCATTTGGTAGAGATCTGTTCAAGAAAAGTACTCCTGATGAGACATACATTATTGACAAGTACTAGTCATCAATTTCTCCTCGAATGATTCACCAAAACGCTTTTCGATCCCCTGCTGGTGATTTGGAAGAAATCGTTTCTTGAAATATACTAAACTAGAGAAATTCATCTTTGACCTGTGCGACAGATAAATTTGAGAGGGAATCTTCCTGAAAGCCCCGAGGATTCACTTCTCGTCAGACGGTACAGAGCAGTTTGCGAAAATTACTCAGAATGAGAACGTCATTCGTAATCAGGTATCCTGAGGTCTTTCTCATGGAACCATCCACCAAAAAGCAAGTCTATTCTCTCTGCGGCATTTGGCAGAGATTTATCGTGAAAATTGCTAAAGAAGAGAACGTTATAACTGATCAATGCTAATAATCAATGACAAATGGAATCATCCTCCAAAAGCCTTTCAGATTGGCTCCCTGTGATTAGGTAGATATCAGTTGACGATTTGGTAGAAATTACTAAAAAGGAGGCAGTTCTTTCTGATGAATGTTAGCAATTAATTACACATGGAATCATCCTCCGGACTATATTCATAATTAGCTCCTGGAGATTTGGACTCAAATCTGTTCGTGAAAATGACTAGGAATGAGACAATTCATTCCTCATCCGTCTTCTGATAAATTTCCCACGGAATCATCCAGCAGAAAAGCAAAGGCATTCCCCCTTGGTGCGTTGGAACAGATCGGTTCGTGCAAATCACTCAAGGTAGAAAATCATTCTTTACAAGTCCCTAGTGGTAAAGACTCCAGCAATCCAGCTTCTCTCCTGGTGAGTTCGTAGCGATTGGTTCAAGAAAATTACTCCGAAGGAGACTTAAATTATTGACAAGTACTAGTGCTAAAGCTCTCCTCGAATGATTAACCAAAATGCTTTTCGATACGATGACACAGAAGGGCACAGAACACGACACACCAAAATAAGACACGAGAAAGACACACACACACCGCGACACGGAAAGCATCACCCACAAAACATCACACACACGACCCACAACATCTCACAAACACACACTCACTCAACACAAGACGACCCACAACATGTCGAGCGCTGTGGAGCGAGGGCTCCGGCTCGGCTTTCGCAGCGGCTCTGGCGAGGAATGGTGCCGGAGCTCTCGCCGGAGGGGAAGACGGCAGGAGGGGGCCTGAGCCGCTTGGGCCTCTTTCCAAGGAGGTGGAACCAGGCCTCCGCTCTCTTCCCTCTGCAGACCTGGCTGCCAGGTCAGTGCTTCCAGTTCCTCGTCCGCACTCGCTGTCGTCGTCCTCCTCAGCGGCCGTGGGCGTCCTCGCTGGGGACGGGGCTCGGGGGGATGAAGGTGGGGAGGGGCCAGAGTCTCTTGAGCAGAGTGACTCTGTGGGGTGCCGTTAGAAAAGGAGATTTTGGTTGGGATGCTCCAGGTGGAATGGGAGGAGAGTGGAGGGCGGATCCCCGCCGTGTGGGAGAGGCAAAGAGAGGAGCCTCCGAGACGTTGCCGACTGAGAATGGTAACTTACTTGGTTTTTTCCCCTTGGGCTGGGTTTAGTAGCAAGGAAAAAGAAGTCAAGCCTCAGAGTCTACTGCCCTCATGCGACGCAATGTGAGTGAGAGCAGCGAGCCTGTGACCGTTGGGGACACCAGGCAAGAGCCCTCCATCTGGGAGCCGAGCTCTCGCCAGTCTCGGTGAGAGAAGTGTCTGGTTTGGTGAGGACTCTGCTCACGCCCCACCTGAGTCCGGGTCGGGAAGCCCCGTCCATTAGGGTTCGGTGTGTAAGAAAAGGTTCCTGATCAGCTGTGGTTACGAGGGAGAAAAGGTCCCCTTTTCAGAGGCTGCTCGTTTCTCTGGTCAGGAACGGTGTCTTCTCCACAACTGAAGCTTGGATCCAAGAGGATGACTCCAGGTGGTGAGTTGCCCGCCTTGCTCTCATGTTTCTCTGTTTTCTCTCCTGTGTTCGCCAACTCGCTCTTTCTCTTCTCTCCTCTTCTCTCCTCGTGCCGTGTCCCTTCACAGGACACGGGTAGGTGTGCATTCCCACAAGGGAGGTCTCGGGAGCCATGGAAAAGTCGGAGCGGACGAAAATCATGCAGGGCAGTAGAATGGCTGCTGAAAGTACCTGAAGTGACAAAGAAAATGAGAAGGGGGAAGTCCAGCCTGAAACAGGAGTGTAGTCTGTAAAGAGAAACAACGGGAAGTCTAAGCTACAGAAACTCTTCAAGTTGCCGAAAGACATGTAGGATGGGAAATTACTTCTTGAATCCAGTCTGTTGAAGATCTTAGGCTCAGTATGCGTGCGTATTTGTAGTTGCTTAGCAATCTGCCTTCTTCTGTTTGCTGTCCCTTCTAATCACTGAAAATCTAGCTATCTATTTTTTTGTTTAGTTTTATTATTATTATTATTATTATTATTTATTATTAAACTCAGTTTGTGCAACTGGTGCTCCGTGAGGAAATGATTTGTGTGTATTACTCCAAGGGGCTGCCCGGTGTCACTGTTGCTCCAGGAGGGAAATTATTTGAGCACTACCTGAATTGGCCACGCAGTGTCACCATTGCTCCGTGAGGGAAATGCTTTCTGCATTACTCCAAGTGGCCACCCAGTGTCACTGTTGCTCCAGGAGGGAAATGCTTTCTGCATGACCTGAATTGGCCACACGCATCACTGTTGCTCCGGGGTGGGGGGTGGGGGGGGAGGCGGGGGATTGTTTGTGTGTTACTCCTGAGTGGCCACGTCGTGTCACTCTTCCTCCAGGAGGGGAATGCTTTGTGCATTACCCTGTGTGGCCACCCAAGACAACACACACAGCACGACACCGACGCACACACACACAGAACACGTCACACATACAGATGGGTAGTGTAAATTGCTAAAAATGAGACATTCATTACTAATCAGATGTAGCCGTTGATGTCTCATGCACTCTTCCTGGAAAAGCCATACGTAGTCTCGCCTGATCATTTGGTAGAGATCTGTTCAAGAAAAGTACTCCTGATGAGACATACATTATTGACAAGTACTAGTCATCAATTTCTCCTCGAATGATTCACCAAAACGCTTTTCGATCCCCTGCTGGTGATTTGGAAGAAATCGTTTCTTGAAATATACTAAACTAGAGAAATTCATCTTTGACCTGTGCGACAGATAAATTTGAGAGGGAATCTTCCTGAAAGCCCCGAGGATTCACTTCTCGTCAGACGGTACAGAGCAGTTTGCGAAAATTACTCAGAATGAGAACGTCATTCGTAATCAGGTATCCTGAGGTCTTTCTCATGGAACCATCCACCAAAAAGCAAGTCTATTCTCTCTGCGGCATTTGGCAGAGATTTATCGTGAAAATTGCTAAAGAAGAGAACGTTATAACTGATCAATGCTAATAATCAATGACAAATGGAATCATCCTCCAAAAGCCTTTCAGATTGGCTCCCTGTGATTAGGTAGATATCAGTTGACGATTTGGTAGAAATTACTAAAAAGGAGGCAGTTCTTTCTGATCAATGTTAGCAATTAATTACACATGGAATCATCCTCCGGACTATATTCATAATTAGCTCCTGGAGATTTGGACTCAAATCTGTTCATGAAAATGACTAGGAATGAGACAATTCATTCCTCATCCGTCTTCTGATAAATTTCCCACGGAATCATCCAGCAGAAAAGCAAAGGCATTCCCCCTTGGTGCGTTGGAACAGATCGGTTCGTGCAAATCACTCAAGGTAGAAAATCATTCTTTACAAGTCCCTAGTGGTAAAGACTCCAGCAATCCAGCTTCTCTCCTGGTGAGTTCGTAGCGATTGGTTCAAGAAAATTACTCCGAAGGAGACTTAAATTATTGACAAGTACTAGTGCTAAAGCTCTCCTCGAATGATTAACCAAAATGCTTTTCGATACGATGACACAGAAGGGCACAGAACACGACACACCAAAATAAGACACGAGAAAGACACACACACACCGCGACACGGAAAGCATCACCCACAAAACATCACACACACGACCCACAACATCTCACAAACACACACTCACTCAACACAAGACGACCCACAACATGTCGAGCGCTGTGGAGCGAGGGCTCCGGCTCGGCTTTCGCAGCGGCTCTGGCGAGGAATGGTGCCGGAGCTCTCGCCGGAGGGGAAGACGGCAGGAGGGGGCCTGAGCCGCTTGGGCCTCTTTCCAAGGAGGTGGAACCAGGCCTCCGCTCTCTTCCCTCTGCAGACCTGGCTGCCAGGTCAGTGCTTCCAGTTCCTCGTCCGCACTCGCTGTCGTCGTCCTCCTCAGCGGCCGTGGGCGTCCTCGCTGGGGACGGGGCTCGGGGGGATGAAGGTGGGGAGGGGCCAGAGTCTCTTGAGCAGAGTGACTCTGTGGGGTGCCGTTAGAAAAGGAGATTTTGGTTGGGATGCTCCAGGTGGAATGGGAGGAGAGTGGAGGGCGGATCCCCGCCGTGTGGGAGAGGCAAAGAGAGGAGCCTCCGAGACGTTGCCGACTGAGAATGGTAACTTACTTGGTTTTTTCCCCTTGGGCTGGGTTTAGTAGCAAGGAAAAAGAAGTCAAGCCTCAGAGTCTACTGCCCTCATGCGACGCAATGTGAGTGAGAGCAGCGAGCCTGTGACCGTTGGGGACACCAGGCAAGAGCCCTCCATCTGGGAGCCGAGCTCTCGCCAGTCTCGGTGAGAGAAGTGTCTGGTTTGGTGAGGACTCTGCTCACGCCCCACCTGAGTCCGGGTCGGGAAGCCCCGTCCATTAGGGTTCGGTGTGTAAGAAAAGGTTCCTGATCAGCTGTGGTTACGAGGGAGAAAAGGTTCCCTTTTCAGAGGCTGCTCGTTTCTCTGGTCAGGAACGGTGTCTTCTCCACAACTGAAGCTTGGATCCAAGAGGATGACTCCAGGTGGTGAGTTGCCCGCCTTGCTCTCATGTTTCTCTGTTTTCTCTCCTGTGTTCGCCAACTCGCTCTTTCTCTTCTCTCCTCTTCTCTCCTCGTGACGTGTCCCTTCACAGGACACGGGTAGGTGTGCATTCCCACAAGGGAGGTCTCGGGAGCCATGGAAAAGTCGGAGCGGACGAAAATCATGCAGGGCAGTAGAAAGGCTGCTGAAAGTACCTGAAGTGACAAAGAAAATGAGAAGGGGGAAGTCCAGCCTGAAACAGGAGTGTAGTCTGTAAAGAGAAACAACGGGAAGTCTAAGCTACAGAAACTCTTCAAGTTGCCGAAAGACATGTAGGATGGGAAATTACTTCTTGAATCCAGTCTGTTGAAGATCTTAGGCTCAGTATGCCTGCGTATTTGTAGTTGCTTAGCAATCTGCCTTCTTCTGTTTGCTATCCCTTCTAATCACTGAAAATCTAGCTATCTATTTTTTGTTTAGTTTTTTATTATTATTATTATTATTTATTATGAAACTCAGTTTGTGCAACTGGTGCTCCGTGAGGAAATGATTTGTGTGTATTACTCCAAGGGGCTGCCCGGTGTCACTGTTGCTCCAGGAGGGAAATGATTTGAGCACTACCTGAATTGGCCACGCAGTGTCACCATTGCTCCGTGAGGGAAATGCTTTCTGCATTACTCCAAGTGGCCACCCAGTGTCACTGTTGCTCCAGGAGGGAAATGCTTTCTGCATGACCTGAATTGGCCACACACATCACTGTTGCTCCGGGGTGGGGGGTGGGGGGGGAGGCGGGGGATTGTTTGTGTGTTACTCCTGAGTGGCCACGTCGTGTCACTCTTCCTCCAGGAGGGGAATGCTTTGTGCATTACCCTGTGTGGCCACCCAAGACAACACACACAGCACGACACCGACGCACACACACACAGAACACGTCACACATAGAGATGGGTAGTGTAAATTGCTAAAAAAGAGATATTCATTACTAATCAGATGTAGCCGTTGATGTCTCATGCACTCTTCCTCGAAAAGCCATACGTAGTCTCGCCTGATCATTTGGTAGAGATCTGTTCAAGAAAAGTACTCCTAATGAGACATACATTATTGACAAGTACTAGTCATCAATTTCTCCTCGAATGATTCACCAAAATGCTTTTCGATCCCCTGCTGGTGATTTGGAAGAAATCGTTTCTTGAAATGTACTAAACTAGAGAAATTCATCTTTGACCTGTGCGACAGATAAATTTGAGAGGGAATCTTCCTGAAAGCCCCGAGGAATCACTTCTCGTCAGACGGTACAGAGCAGTTAGCGAAAATTACTCAGAATGAGAACGTCATTCGTAATCAGGTATCCTGAGGTCTTTCTCATGGAACCATCCACCAAAAAGCAAGTCTATTCTCTCTGCGGCATTTGGCAGAGATTTATCGTGAAAATTGCTAAAGAAGAGAACGTTATAACTGATCAATGCTAATAATCAATGACAAATGGAATCATCCTCCAAAAGCCTTTCAGATTGGCTCCCTGTGATTAGGTAGATATCAGTTGACGATTTGGTAGCAATTACTAAAAAGGAGGCAGTTCTTTCTGATCAATGTTAGCAATTAATTACACATGGAATCATCCTCCGGACTATATTCATAATTAGCTCCTGGAGATTTGGACTAAAATCGGTTCGTGAAAATGACTAGGAATGAGACAATTCATTCCTCATCCGTCTTCTGATAAATTTCCCACGGAATCATCCAGCAGAAAAGCAAAGGCATTCCCCCTTGGTGCGTTGGAACAGATCGGTTCGTGCAAATCACTCAAGGTAGAAAATCATTCTTTACAGTCCCTAGTGGTAAAGACTCCAGCAATCCAGCTTCTCTCCTGGTGAGTTCGTAGCGATTGGTTCAAGAAAATTACTCCGAAGGAGACTTAAATTATTGACAAGTACTAGTGCAAAAGCTCTCCTCGAATGATTAACCAAAATGCTTTTCGATACGATGACACAGAAGGGCACAGAACACGACACACCAAAATAAGACACGAGAAAGACACACACACACCGCGACACGGAAAGCATCACCCACAAAACATCACACACACGACCCACAACATCTCACAAACACACACTCACTCAACACAAGACGACCCACAACATGTCGAGCGCTGTGGAGCGAGGGCTCCGGCTCGGCTTTCGCAGCGGCTCTGGCGAGGAATGGTGCCGGAGCTCTCGCCGGAGGGGAAGACGGCAGGAGGGGGCCTGAGCCGCTTGGGCCTCTTTCCAAGGAGGCGGAACCAGGCCTCCGCTCTCTGCCCTCTGCAGACCTGGCTGCCAGGTCAGTGCTTCCAGTTCCTCGTCCGCACTCGCTGTCGTCATCCTCCTCAGCGGCCGTGGGCGTCCTCGCTGGGGACGGGGCTCGGGGGGATGAAGGTGGGGAGGGGCCAGAGTCTCTTGAGCAGAGTGACTCTGTGGGGTGCCGTTAGAAAAGGAGATTTTGGTTGGGATGCTCCAGGTGGAATGGGAGGAGAGTGGAGGGCGGATCCCCGCCGTGTGGGAGAGGCAAAGAGAGGAGCCTCCGAGACGTTGCCGACTGAGAATGGTAACTTACTTGGTTTTTTCCCCTTGGGCTGGGTTTAGTAGCAAGGAAAAAGAAGTCAAGCCTCAGAGTCTACTGCCCTCATGCGACGCAATGTGAGTGAGAGCAGCGAGCCTGTGACCGTTGGGGACACCAGGCAAGAGCCCTCCATCTGGGAGCCGAGCTCTCGCCAGTCTCGGTGAGAGAAGTGTCTGGTTTGGTGAGGACTCTGCTCACGCCCCACCTGAGTCCGGGTCGGGAAGCCCCGTCCATTAGGGTTCGGTGTGTAAGAAAAGGTTCCTGATCAGCTGTGGTTACGAGGGAGAAAAGGTCCCATTTTCAGAGGCTGCTCGTTTCTCTGGTCAGGAACGGTGTCTTCTCCACAACTGAAGCTTGGATCCAAGAGGATGACTCCAGGTGGTGAGTTGCCCGCCTTGCTCTCATGTTTCTCTGTTTTCTCTCCTGTGTTCGCCAACTCGCTCTTTCTCTTCTCTCCTCTTCTCTCCTCGTGCCGTGTCCCTTCACAGGACACGGGTAGGTGTGCATTCCCACAAGGGAGGTCTCGGGAGCCATGGAAAAGTCGGAGCGGACGAAAATCATGCAGGGCAGTAGAAAGGCTGCTGAAAGTACCTGAAGTGACAAAGAAAATGAGAAGGGGGAAGTCCAGCCTGAAACAGGAGTGTAGTCTGTAAAGAGAAAGAACAGGAAGTCTAAGCTACAGAAACTCTTCAAGTTGCCGAAAGACATGTAGGATGGGAAATTACTTCTTGAATCCAGTCTGTTGAAGATCTTAGGCTCAGTATGCGTGCGTATTTGTAGTTGCTTAGCAATCTGCCTTCTTCTGTTTGCTATCCCTTCTAATCACTGAAAATCTAGCTATCTATTTTTTGTTTAGTTTTTTATTATTATTATTATTATTTATTATTAAACTCAGTTTGTGCAACTGGTGCTCCGTGAGGAAATGATTTGTGTGTATTACTCCAAGGGGCTGCCCGGTGTCACTGTTGCTCCAGGAGGGAAATGATTTGAGCACTACCTGAATTGGCCACGCAGTGTCACCATTGCTCCGTGAGGGAAATGCTTTCTGCATTACTCCAAGTGGCCACCCAGTGTCACTGTTGCTCCAGGAGGGAAATGCTTTCTGCATGACCTGAATTGGCCACACACATCACTGTTGCTCCGGGGTGGGGGGTGGTGGGGGGAGGCGGGGGATTGTTTGTGTGTTACTCCTGAGTGGCCACGTCGTGTCACTCTTCCTCCAGGAGGGGAATGCTTTGTGCATTACCCTGTGTGGCCACCCAAGACAACACACACAGCACGACACCGACGCACACACACACAGAACACGTCACACATACAGATGGGTAGTGTAAATTGCTAAAAATGAGACATTCATTACTAATCAGATGTAGCCGTTGATGTCTCATGCACTCTTCCTCGAAAAGCCATACGTAGTCTCGCCTGATCATTTGGTAGAGATCTGTTCAAGAAAAGTACTCCTAATGAGACATACATTATTGACAAGTACTAGTCATCAATTTCTCCTCGAATGATTCGCCAAAACGCTTTTCGATCCCCTGCTGGTGATTTGGAAGAAATCGTTTCTTGAAATGTACTAAACTAGAGAAATTCATCTTTAACCTGTGCGACAGATAAATTTGAGAGGGAATCTTCCTGAAAGCCCCGAGGATTCACTTCTCGTCAGACGGTACAGAGCAGTTTGCGAAAATTACTCAGAATGAGAACGTCATTCGTAATCAGGTATCCTGAGGTCTTTCTCATGGAACCATCCACCGAAAAGCAAGTCTATTCTCTCTGCGGCATTTGGCAGAGATTTATTGTGAAAATTGCTAAAGAAGAGAACGTTATAACTGATCAATGCTAATAATCAATGACAAATGGAATCATCCTCCAAAAGCCTTTCAGATTGGCTCCCTGTGATTAGGTACATATCAGTTGACGATTTGGTAGCAATTACTAAAAAGGAGGCAGTTCTTTCTGATCAATGTTAGCAATTAATTACACATGGAATCATCCTCCGGACTATATTCATAATTAGCTCCTGGAGATTTGGACTCAAATCGGTTCGTGAAAATGACTAGGAATGAGACAATTCATTCCTCATCCGTCTTCTGATAAATTTCCCACGGAATCATCCAGCAGAAAAGCAAAGGCATTCCCCCTTGGTGCGTTGGAACAGATCGGTTCGTGCAAATCACTCAAGGTAGAAAATCATTCTTTACAGTCCCTAGTGGTAAAGACTCCAGCAATCCAGCTTCTCTCCTGGTGAGTTCGTAGCGATTGGTTCAAGAAAATTACTCCAAAGGAGACTTAAATTATTGACAAGTACTAGTGCAAAAGCTCTCCTCGAATGATTAACCAAAATGCTTTTCGATACGATGACACAGAAGGGCACAGAACACGACACACCAAAATAACACACGAGAAAGACACACACACACCGCGACACGGAAAGCATCACCCACAAAACATCACACACACGACCCACAACATCTCACAAACACACACTCACTCAACACAAGACGACCCACAACATGTCGAGCGCTGTGGAGCGAGGGCTCCGGCTCGGCTTTCGCAGCGGCTCTGGCGAGGAATGGTGCCGGAGCTCTCGCCGGAGGGGAAGACGGCAGGAGGGGGCCTGAGCCGCTTGGGCCTCTTTCCAAGGAGGCGGAACCAGGCCTCCGCTCTCTGCCCTCTGCAGACCTGGCTGCCAGGTCAGTGCTTCCAGTTCCTCGTCCGCACTCGCTGTCGTCGTCCTCCTCAGCGGCCGTGGGCGTCCTCGCTGGGGACGGGGCTCGGGGGGATGAAGGTGGGGAGGGGCCAGAGTCTCTTGAGCAGAGTGACTCTGTGGGGTGCCGTTAGAAAAGGAGATTTTGGTTGGGATGCTCCAGGTGTAATGGGAGGAGAGTGGAGGGCGGATCCCCGCCGTGTGGGAGAGGCAAAGAGAGGAGCCTCCGAGACGTTGCCGACTGAAAATGGTAACTTACTTGTTTTTTTCCCCTTGGTCTGGGTTTAGTAGCAAGGAAAAAGAAGTCAAGCCTCAGAGTCTACTGCCCTCATGCGACGGAATGTGAGTGAGAGCAGCGAGCCTGTGACCGTTGGGGACACCAGGCAAGAGCCCTCCATCTGGGAGCCGAGCTCTCGCCAGTCTCGGTGAGAGAAGTGTCTGGTTTGGTGAGGACTCTGCTCACACCCCACCTGAGTCCGGGTCGGGAAGCCCCGTCCATTAGGGTTCGGTGTGTAAGAAAAGGTTCCTGATCAGCTGTGGTTACGAGGGAGAAAAGGTCCCATTTTCAGAGGCTGCTCGTTTCTCTGGTCAGGAACGGTGTCTTCTCCACAACTGAAGCTTGGATCCAAGAGGATGACTCCAGGTGGTGAGTTGCCCGCCTTGCTCTCATGTTTCTCTGTTTTCTCTCCTGTGTTCGCCAACTCGCTCTTTCTCTTCTCTCCTCTTCTCTCCTCGTGCCGTGTCCCTTCACAGGACACGGGTAGGTGTGCATTCCCACAAGGGAGGTCTCGGGAGCCATGGAAAAGTCGGAGCGGACGAAAATCATGCAGGGCAGTAGAAAGGCTGCTGAAAGTACCTGAAGTGACAAAGAAAATGAGAAGGGGGAAGTCCAGCCTGAAACAGGAGTGTAGTCTGTAAAGAGAAACAACGGGAAGTCTAAGCTACAGAAACTCTTCAAGTTGCCGAAAGACATGTAGGATGGGAAATTACTTCTTGAATCCAGTCTGTTGAAGTTCTTAGGCTCAGTATGCATGCGTATTTGTAGTTGCTTAGCAATCTGCCTTCTTCTGTTTGCTATCCCTTCTAATCACTGAAAATCTAGCTATCTATTTTTTGTTTAGTTTTATTATTATTATTATTATTATTTATTATGAAACTCAGTTTGTGCAACTGGTGCTCTGTGAGGAAATGATTTGTGTGTATTACTCCAAGGGGCTGCCCGGTGTCACTGTTGCTCCAGGAGGGAAATGATTTGAGCACTACCTGAATTGGCCACGCAGTGTCACCATTGCTCCGTGAGGGAAATACTTTCTGCATTACTCCAAGTAGCCACCCAGTGTCACTGTTGCTCCAGGAGGGAAATGCTTTCTGCATGACCTGAATTGGCCACACACATCACTCACATCACTGTTGCTCCGGGGTGGGGGAGGGGAGGCGGGGGATTGTTTGTGTGTTACTCCTGAGTGGCCACGTCGTGTCACTCTTCCTCCAGGAGGGGAATGCTTTGTGCATTACCCTGTGTGGCCACCCAAGACAACACACACAGCACGACACCGACGCACACACACACAGAACACGTCACACATACAGATGGGTAGTGTAAATTGCTAAAAATGAGACATTCATTACTAATCAGATGTAGCCGTTGATGTCTCATGCACTCTTCCTCGAAAAGCCATACGTAGTCTCGCCTGATCATTTGGTAGAGATCTGTTCAAGAAAAGTACTCCTAATGAGACATACATTATTGACAAGTACTAGTCATCAATTTCTCCTCGAATGATTCACCAAAACGCTTTTCAATCCCCTGCTGGTGATTTGGAAGAAATCGTTTCTTGAAATGTACTAAACTAGAGAAATTCATCTTTGACCTGTGCGACAGATAAATTTGAGAGGGAATCTTCCTGAAAGCCCCGAGGATTCACTTCTCGTCAGACGGTACAGAGCAGTTTGCGAAAATTACTCAGAATGAGAACGTCATTCGTAATCAGGTATCCTGAGGTCTTTCTCATGGAACCATCCACCAAAAAGCAAGTCTATTCTCTCTGCGGCATTTGGCAGAGATTTATCGTGAAAATTGCTAAAGAAGAGAACGTTATAACTGATCAATGCTAATAATCAATGACAAATGGAATCATCCTCCAAAAGCCTTTCAGATTGGCTCCCTGTGATTAGGTAGATATCAGTTGACGATTTGGTAGAAATTACTAAAAAGGAGGCAGTTCTTTCTGATCAATGTTAGCAATTAATTACACATGGAATCATCCTCCAGACTATATTCATAATTAGCTCCTGGAGATTTGGACTCAAATCGGTTCGTGAAAATGACTAGGAATGAGACAATTCATTCCTCATCCGTCTTCTGATAAATTTCCCACGGAATCATCCAGCAGAAAAGCAAAGGCATTCCCCCTTGGTGCGTTGGAACAGATCAGTTCGTGCAAATCACTCAAGGTAGAAAATCATTCTTTACAAGTCCCTAGTGGTAAAGACTCCAGCAATCCAGCTTCTCTCCTGGTGAGTTCGTAGCGATTGGTTCAAGAAAATTACTCCAAAGGAGACTTAAATTATTGACAAGTACTAGTGCTAAAGCTCTCCTCGAATGATTAACCAAAATGCTTTTCGATACGATGACACAGAAGGGCACAGAACACGACACACCAAAATAAGACACGAGAAAGACACACACACACCGCGACACGGAAAGCATCACCCACAAAACATCACACACACGACCCACAACATCTCACAAACACACACTCACTCAACACAAGACGACCCACAACATGTCGAGCGCTGTGGAGCGAGGGCTCCGGCTCAGCTTTCGCAGCGGCTCTGGCGAGGAATGGTGCCGGAGCTCTCGCCGGAGGGGAAGACGGCAGGAGGGGGCCTGAGCCGCTTGGGCCTCTTTCCAAGGAGGCGGAACCAGGCCTCCGCTCTCTGCCCTCTGCAGACCTGGCTGCCAGGTCAGTGCTTCCAGTTCCTCGTCCGCACTCGCTGTCGTCGTCCTCCTCAGCGGACGTGGGCGTCCTCGCTGGGGACGGGGCTCGGGGGGATGAAGGTGGGGAGGGGCCAGAGTCTCTTGAGCAGAGTGACTCTGTGGGGTGCCGTTAGAAAAGGAGATTTTGGTTGGGATGCTCCAGGTGGAATGGGAGGAGAGTGGAGGGCGGATCCCCGCCGTGTGGGAGAGGCAAAGAGAGGAGCCTCCGAGACGTTGCCGACTGAAAATGGTAACTTACTTGTTTTTTTCCCCTTGGTCTGGGTTTAGTAGCAAGGAAAAAGAAGTCAAGCCTCAGAGTCTACTGCCCTCATGCGACGGAATGTGAGTGAGAGCAGCGAGCCTGTGACCGTTGGGGACACCAGGCAAGAGCCCTCCATCTGGGAGCCGAGCTCTCGCCAGTCTCGGTGAGAGAAGTGTCTGGTTTGGTGAGGACTCTGCTCACACCCCACCTGAGTCCGGGTCGGGAAGCCCCGTCCATTAGGGTTCGGTGTGTAAGAAAAGGTTCCTGATCAGCTGTGGTTACGAGGGAGAAAAGGTCCCATTTTCAGAGGCTGCTCGTTTCTCTGGTCAGGAACGGTGTCTTCTCCACAACTGAAGCTTGGATCCAAGAGGATGACTCCAGGTGGTGAGTTGCCCGCCTTGCTCTCATGTTTCTCTGTTTTCTCTCCTGTGTTCGCCAACTCGCTCTTTCTCTTCTCTCCTCTTCTCTCCTCGTGCCGTGTCCCTTCACAGGACACGGGTAGGTGTGCATTCCCACAAGGGAGGTCTCGGGAGCCATGGAAAAGTCGGAGCGGACGAAAATCATGCAGGGCAGTAGAAAGGCTGCTGAAAGTACCTGAAGTGACAAAGAAAATGAGAAGGGGGAAGTCCAGCCTGAAACAGGAGTGTAGTCTGTAAAGAGAAACAACGGGAAGTCTAAGCTACAGAAACTCTTCAAGTTGCCGAAAGACATGTAGGATGGGAAATTACTTCTTGAATCCAGTCTGTTGAAGTTCTTAGGCTCAGTATGCATGCGTATTTGTAGTTGCTTAGCAATCTGCCTTCTTCTGTTTGCTATCCCTTCTAATCACTGAAAATCTAGCTATCTATTTTTTGTTTAGTTTTATTATTATTATTATTATTATTTATTATGAAACTCAGTTTGTGCAACTGGTGCTCTGTGAGGAAATGATTTGTGTGTATTACTCCAAGGGGCTGCCCGGTGTCACTGTTGCTCCAGGAGGGAAATGATTTGAGCACTACCTGAATTGGCCACGCAGTGTCACCATTGCTCCGTGAGGGAAATACTTTCTGCATTACTCCAAGTAGCCACCCAGTGTCACTGTTGCTCCAGGAGGGAAATGCTTTCTGCATGACCTGAATTGGCCACACACATCACTCACATCACTGTTGCTCCGGGGTGGGGGAGGGGAGGCGGGGGATTGTTTGTGTGTTACTCCTGAGTGGCCACGTCGTGTCACTCTTCCTCCAGGAGGGGAATGCTTTGTGCATTACCCTGTGTGGCCACCCAAGACAACACACACAGCACGACACCGACGCACACACACACAGAACACGTCACACATAGAGATGGGTAGTGTAAATTGCTAAAAATGAGACATTCATTACTAATCAGATGTAGCCGTTGATGTCTCATGCACTCTTCCTCGAAAAGCCATACGTAGTCTCGCCTGATCATTTGGTAGAGATCTCTTCAAGAAAAGTACTCCTAATGAGACATACATTATTGACAAGTACTAGTCATCAATTTCTCCTCGAATGATTCACCAAAACGCTTTTCAATCCCCTGCTGGTGATTTGGAAGAAATCGTTTCTTGAAATGTACTAAACTAGAGAAATTCATCTTTGACCTGTGCGACAGATAAATTTGAGAGGGAATCTTCCTGAAAGCCCCGAGGATTCACTTCTCGTCAGACGGTACAGAGCAGTTTGCGAAAATTACTCAGAATGAGAACGTCATTCGTAATCAGGTATCCTGAGGTCTTTCTCATGGAACCATCCACCAAAAAGCAAGTCTATTCTCTCTGCGGCATTTGGCAGAGATTTATCGTGAAAATTGCTAAAGAAGAGAACGTTATAACTGATCAATGCTAATAATCAATGACAAATGGAATCATCCTCCAAAAGCCTTTCAGATTGGCTCCCTGTGATTAGGTAGATATCAGTTGACGATTTGGTAGCAATTACTAAAAAGGAGGCAGTTCTTTCTGATCAATGTTAGCAATTAATTACACATGGAATCATCCTCCGGACTATATTCATAATTAGCTCCTGGAGATTTGGACTCAAATCGGTTCGTGAAAATGACTAGGAATGAGACAATTCATTCCTCATCCGTCTTCTGATAAATTTCCCACGGAATCATCCAGCAGAAAAGCAAAGGCATTCCCCCTTGGTGCATTGGAACAGATGGGTTCGTGCAAATCACTCAAGGTAGAAAATCATTCTTTACAAGTCCCTAGTGGTAAAGACTCCAGCAATCCAGCTTCTCTCCTGGTGAGTTCGTAGCGATTGGTTCAAGAAAATTACTCCGAAGGAGACTTAAATTATTGACAAGTACGAGTGCTAAAGCTCTCCTCGAATGATTAACCAATATGCTTTTCGATACGATGACACAGAAGGGCACAGAACACGACACACCAAAATAACACACGAGAAAGACACACACACACCGCGACACGGAAAGCATCACCCACAAAACATCACACACACGACCCACAACATCTCACAAACACACACTCACTCAACACAAGACGACCCACAACATGTCGAGCGCTGTGGAGCGAGGGCTCCGGCTCGGCTTTCGCAGCGGCTCTGGCGAGGAATGGTGCCGGAGCTCTCACCGGAGGGGAAGACGGCAGGAGGGGGCCTGAGCCGCTTGGGCCTCTTTCCAAGGAGGCGGAACCAGGCCTCCGCTCTCTGCCCTCTGCAGACCTGGCTGCCAGGTCAGTGCTTCCAGTTCCTCGTCCGCACTCGCTGTCGTTGTCCTCCTCAGCGGCCGTGGGCGTCCTCGCTGGGGACGGGGCTCGGGGGGATGAAGGTGGGGAGGGGCCAGAGTCTCTTGAGCAGAGTGACTCTGTGGGGTGCCGTTAGAAAAGCAGATTTTGGTTGGGATGCTCCAGGTGGAATGGGAGGAGAGTGGAGGGCGGATCCCCGCCGTGTGGGAGAGGCAAAGAGAGGAGCCTCCGAGACGTTGCCGACTGAGAATGGTAACTTACTTGTTTTTTTCCCCTTGGGCTGGGTTTAGTAGCAAGGAAAAAGAAGTCAAGCCTCAGAGTCTACTGCCCTCATGCGACGGAATGTGAGTGAGAGCAGCGAGCCTGTGACCGTTGGTGATACCAGGCAAGAGCCCTCCATCTGGGAGCCGAGCTCTCGCCAGTCTCGGTGAGAGAAGTGTCTGGTTTGGTGAGGACTCTGCTCACGCCCCACCTGAGTCCGGGTCGGGAAGCCCCGTCCATTAGGGTTCGGTGTGTAAGAAAAGGTTCCTGATCAGCTGTGGTTACGAGGGAGAAAAGGTCCCATTTTCAGAGGCTGCTCGTTTCTCTGGTCAGGAACGGTGTCTTCTCCACAACTGAAGCTTGGATCCAAGAGGATGACTCCAGGTGGTGAGTTGCCCGCCTTGCTCTCATGTTTCTCTGTTTTCTCTCCTGTGTTCGCCAACTCGCTCTTTCTCTTCTCTCCTCTTCTCTCCTCGTGCCGTGTCCCTTCACAGGACACGGGTAGGTGTGCATTCCCACAAGGGAGGTCTCGGGAGCCATGGAAAAGTCGGAGCGGACGAAAATCATGCAGGGCAGTAGAAAGGCTGCTGAAAGTACCTGAAGTGACAAAGAAAATGAGAAGGGGGAAGTCCAGCCTGAAACAGGAGTGTAGTCTGTAAAGAGAAACAACGGGAAGTCTAAGCTACAGAAACTCTTCAAGTTGCCGAAAGACATGTAGGATGGGAAATTACTTCTTGAATCCAGTCTGTTGAAGTTCTTAGGCTCAGTATGCATGCGTAATTGTAGTTGCTTAGCAATCTGCCTTCTTCTGTTTGCTATCCCTTCTAATCACTGAAAATCTAGCTATCTATTTTTTGTTTAGTTTTATTATTATTATTATTATTATTATTATTATTATTATTATTTATTAAACTCAGTTTGTGCAACTGGTACTCCGTGAGGAAATGATTAGTGTGTATTACTCCAAGGGGCTGCCCGGTGTCACTGTTGCTCCAGGAGGGAAATGATTTGAGCACTACCTGAATTGGCCACGCAGTGTCACCATTGCTCCGTGAGGGAAATGCTTTCTGCATTACTCCAAGTGGCCACCCAGTGTCACTGTTGCTCCAGGAGGGAAATGCTTTCTGCATGACCTGAATTGGCCACACACATCACTCACATCACTGTTGCTCCGGGGTGGGGGAGGGGAGGCGGGGGATTGTTTGTGTGTTACTCCTGAGTGGCCACGTCGTGTCACTCTTCCTCCAGGAGGGGAATGCTTTGTGCATTACCCTGTGTGGCCACCCAAGACAACACACACAGCACGACACCGACGCACACACACACAGAACACGTCACACATACAGATGGGTAGTGTAAATTGCTAAAAATGAGACATTCATTACTAATCAGATGTAGCCGTTGATGTCTCATGCACTCTTCCTCGAAAAGCCATACGTAGTCTCGCCTGATCATTTGGTAGAGATCTGTTCAAGAAAAGTACTCCTAATGAGACATACATTATTGACAAGTACTAGTCATCAATTTCTCCTCGAATGATTCACCAAAACGCTTTTCAATCCCCTGCTGGTGATTTGGAAGAAATCGTTTCTTGAAATGTACTAAACTAGAGAAATTCATCTTTGACCTGTGCGACAGATAAATTTGAGAGGGAATCTTCCTGAAAGCCCCGAGGATTCACTTCTCGTCAGACGGTACAGAGCAGTTTGCGAAAATTACTCAGAATGAGAACGTCATTCGTAATCAGGTATCCTGAGGTCTTTTTCATGGAACCATCCACCAAAAAGCAAGTCTATTCTCTCTGCGGCATTTGGCAGAGATTTATCGTGAAAATTGCTAAAGAAGAGAACGTTATAACTGATCAATGCTAATAATCAATGACAAATGGAATCATCCTCCAAAAGCCTTTCAGATTGGCTCCCTGTGATTAGGTAGATATCAGTTGACGATTTGGTAGAAATTACT
This sequence comes from Caretta caretta, assembly GCF_965140235.1. NCBI lineage: Eukaryota > Metazoa > Chordata > Testudines > Cheloniidae > Caretta > Caretta caretta. Next base: position 1,771,958 of record NC_134230.1, on the reverse strand, counting down.
AAAAAGGAGGCAGTTCTTTCTGATCAATGTTAGCAATTAATTACACATGGAATCATCCTCCGGACTATATTCATAATTAGCTCCTGGAGATTTGGACTCAAATCGGTTCGTGAAAATGACTAGGAATGAGACAATTCATTCCTCATCCGTCTTCTGATAAATTTCCCACGGAATCATCCAGCAGAAAAGCAAAGGCATTCCCCCTTGGTGCGTTGGAACAGATGGGTTCGTGCAAATCACTCAAGGTAGAAAATCATTCTTTACAAGTCCCTAGTGGTAAAGACTCCAGCAATCCAGCTTCTCTCCTGGTGAGTTCGTAGCGATTGGTTCAAGAAAATTACTCTGAAGGAGACTTAAATTATTGACAAGTACGAGTGCTAAAGCTCTCCTCGAATGATTAACCAAAATGCTTTTCGATACGATGACACAGAAGGGCACAGAACACGACACACCAAAATAAGACACGAGAAAGACAAACACACACCGCGACACGGAAAGCATCACCCACAAAACATCACACACACGACCCACAACATCTCACAAACACACACTCACTCAACACAAGACGACCCACAACATGTCGAGCGCTGTGGAGCGAGGGCTCCGGCTCGGCTTTTGCAGCGGCTCTGGCGAGGAATGGTGCCGGAGCTCTCGCCGGAGGGGAAGACGGCAGGAGGGGGCTTGAGCCGCTTGGGCCTCTTTCCAAGGAGGCGGAACCAGCCCTCCGCTCTCTTCCCTCTGCAGACCTGGCTGCCAGGTCAGTGCTTCCAGTTCCTCGTCCGCACTCGCTGTCATCGTCCTCCTCAGCGGCCGTGGGCATCCTCTCTGGGGACAGGGCTCGGGGGGATGAAGGTGGGGAGGGGCCAGAGTCTCTTGAGCAGAGTGACTCTGTGGGGTGCCGTTAGAAAAGGAGATTTTGGTTGGGATGCTCCAGGTGGAATGGGAGGAGAGTGGAGGGCGGATCCCCGCCGTGTGGGAGAGGCAAAGAGAGGAGCCTCCGAGACTTTGCCGACTGAGAATGATAACTTACTTGTTTTTTTCCCCTTGGGCTGGGTTTAGTAGCAAGGAAAAAGAAGTCAACCTTCAGAGTCTACTGCCCTCATGCGACGGAATGTGAGTGAGAGCAGCGAGCCTGTGACCGTTGGGGATACCAGGCAAGAGCCCTCCATCTGGGAGCCGAGCTCTCGCCAGTCTCGGTGAGAGAAGTGTCTGGTTTGGTGAGGACTCTGCTCACGCCCCACCTGAGTCCGGGTCGGGAAGCCCCGTCCATTAGGGTTCGGTGTGTAAGAAAAGGTTCCTGATCAGCTGTGGTTACGAGGGAGAAAAGGTCCCATTTTCAGAGGCTGCTCGTTTCTCTGGTCAGGAATGGTGTCTTCTCCACAACTGAAGCTTGGATCCAAGAGGATGACTCCAGGTGGTGAGTTGCCCGCCTTGCTCTCATGTTTCTCTGTTTTCTCTCCTGTGTTCGCCAACTCGCTCTTTCTCTTCTCTCCTCGTGCCATGTCCCTTCACAGGACACGGGTAGGTGTGCATTCCCACAAGGGAGGTCTCGGGAGCCATGGAAAAGTCGGAGCGGACGAAAATCATGCAGGGCAGTAGAAAGGCTGCTGAAAGTACCTGAAGGGACAAAGAAAATGAGAAGGGGGAAGTCCAGCCTGAAACAGGAGTGTAGTCTGTAAAGAGAAACAACGGGAAGTCTAAGCTACAGAAACTCTTCAAGTTGCCGAAAGACATGTAGGATGGGAAATTACTTCTTGAATCCAGTCTGTTGAAGATCTTAGGCTCAGTATGCGTGCGTATTTGTAGTTGCTTAGCAATCTGCCTTCTTCTGTTTGCTATCCCTTCTAATCACTGAAAATCTAGCTATCTATTTTTTGTTTAGTTTTATTATTATTATTATTATTATTTATTATTAAACTCAGTTTGTGCAACTGGTGCTCCGTGAGGAAATGATTTGTGTGTATTACTCCAAGGGGCTGCCCGGTGTCACTGTTGCTCCAGGAGGGAAATGATTTGAGCACTACCTGAATTGGCCACGCAGTGTCACCATTGCTCCATGAGGGAAATGCTTTCTGCATTACTCCAAGTGGCCACCCAGTGTCACTGTTGCTCCAGGAGGGAAATGCTTTCTGCATGACCTGAATTGGCCACACACATCACTGTTGCTCCGGGGTGGGGGGTGGGTGGGGGAGGCGGGGGATTGTTTGTGTGTTACTCCTGAGTGGCCACGTCGTGTCACTCTTCCTCCAGGAGGGGAATGCTTTCTGCATTACCCTGTGTGGCCACCCAAGACAACACACACAGCACGACACCGACGCACACACACACAGAACACGTCACACATAGAGATGGGTAGTGTAAATTGCTAAAAATGAGACATTCATTACTAATCAGATGTAGCCGTTGATGTCTCATGCACTCTTCCTCGAAAAGCCATACGTAGTCTCGCCTGATCATTTGGTAGAGATCTGTTCAAGAAAAGTACTCCTAATGAGACATACATTATTGACAAGTACTAGTCATCAATTTCTCCTCGAATGATTCACCAAAACGCTTTTCCATCCCCTGCTGGTGATTTGGAAGAAATCGTTTCTTGAAATGTACTAATCTAGAGAAATTCATCTTTGACCTGTGCGACAGATAAATTTGAGAGGGAATCTTCCTGAAAGCCCCGAGGATTCACTTCTCGTCAGACGGTACAGAGCAGTTTGCGAAAATTACTCAGAATGAGAACGTCATTCGTAATCAGGTATCCTGAGGTCTTTCTCATGGAACCATCCACCAAAAAGGAAGTCTATTCTCTCTGCGGCATTTGGCAGAGATTTATCGTGAAAATTGCTAAAGAAGAGAACGTTATAACTGATCAATGCTAATAATCAATGACAAATGGAATCATCCTCCAAAAGCCTTTCAGATTGGCTCCCTGTGATTAGGTAGATATCAGTTGACGATTTGGTAGAAATTACTAAAAAGGAGGCAGTTCTTTCTGATCAATGTTAGCAATTAATTACACATGGAATCATCCTCCGGACTATATTCATAATTAGCTCCTGGAGATTTGGACTCAAATCGGTTCGTGAAAATGACTAGGAATGAGACAATTCATTCCTCATCCGTCTTCTGATAAATTTCCCACGGAATCATCCAGCAGAAAAGCAAAGGCATTCCCCCTTGGTGCGTTGGAACAGATCGGTTCGTGCAAATCACTCAAGGTAGAAAATCATTCTTTACAAGTCCCTAGTTGTAAAGACTCCAGCAATCCAGCTTCTCTCCTGGTGAGTTCGTAGCGATTGGTTCAAGAAAATTACTCCGAAGGAGACTTAAATTATTGACAAGTACTAGTGCTAAAGCTCTCCTCGAATGATTAACCAAAATGCTTTTCGATACGATGACACAGAAGGGCACAGAACTCGACACACCAAAATAAGACACGAGAAAGACACACACACACCGCGACACGGAAAGCATCACCCACAAAACATCACACACACGACCCACAACATCTCACAAACACACACTCACTCAACACAAGACGACCCACAACATGTCGAGCGCTGTGGAGCGAGGGCTCCGGCTCGGCTTTCGCAGCGGCTCTGGCGAGGAATGGTGCCGGAGCTCTCGCCGGAGGGGAAGACGGCAGGGGGGGGCCTGAGCCGCTTGGGCCTCTTTCCAAGGAGGCGGAACCAGGCCTCCGCTCTCTGCCCTCTGCAGACCTGGCTGCCAGGTCAGTGCTTCCAGTTCCTCGTCCGCACTCGCTGTCGTCGTCCTCCTCAGCAGCCGTGGGCGTCCTCGCTGGGGACGGGGCTCGGGGGGACGAAGGTGGGGAGGGGCCAGAGTCTCTTGAGCAGAGTGACTCTGTGGGGTGCCGTTAGAAAAGGAGATTTTGGTTGGGATGCTCCAGGTGGAATGGGAGGAGAGTGGAGGGTGGATCCCCGCCGTGCGGGAGAGGCAAAGAGAGGAGCCTCCGAGACGTTGCCGACTGAGAATGGTAACTTACTTGGTTTTTTCCCTTGGGCTGGGTTTAGTAGCAAGGAAAAAGAAGTCAAGCCTCAGAGTCTACTGCCCTCATGCGACGGAATGTGAGTGAGAGCAGCGAGCCTGTGACCGTTGGGGACACCAGGCAAGAGCCCTCCATCTGGGAGCCGAGCTCTCGCCAGTCTCGGTGAGAGAAGTGTCTGGTTTGGTGAGGACTCTGCTCACGCCCCACCTGAGTCCGGGTCGGGAAGCCCCGTCCATTAGGGTTCGGTGTGTAAGAAAAGGTTCCTGATCAGCTGTGGTTACGAGGGATAAAAGGTCCCATTTTCAGAGGCTGCTCGTTTCTCTGGTCAGGAACGGTGTCTTCTCCACAACTGAAGCTTGGATCCAAGAGGATGACTCCAGGTGGTGAGTTGCCCGCCTTGCTCTCATGTTTCTCTGTTTTCTCTCCTGTGTTCGCCAACTCGCTCTTTCTCTTCTCTCCTCTTCTCTCCTTGTGCCGTGTCCCTTCACAGGACACGGGTAGGTGTGCATTCCCACAAGGGAGGTCTCGGGAGCCATGGAAAAGTCGGAGCGGACGAAAATCATGCAGGGCAGTAGAAAGGCTGCTGAAAGTACCTGAAGTGACAAAGAAAATGAGAAGGGGGAAGTCCAGCCTGAAACAGGAGTGTAGTCTGTAAAGAGAAACAACGGGAAGTCTAAGCTACAGAAACTCTTCAAGTTGCCGAAAGACATGTAGGATGGGAAATTACTTCTTGAATCCAGTCTGTTGAAGTTCTTAGGCTCAGTATGCGTGCGTATTTGTAGTTGCTTAGCAATCTGCCTTCTTCTGTTTGCTATCCCTTCTAATCACTGAAAATCTAGCTATCTATTTTTTGTTTAGTTTTATTATTATTATTATTATTATTATTTATTATTAAACTCAGTTTGTGCAACTGGTGCTCCGTGAGGAAATGATTTGTGTGTATTACTCCAAGGGGCTGCCCGGTGTCACTGTTGCTCCAGGAGGGAAATGATTTGAGCACTACCTGAATTGGCCACGCAGTGTCACCATTGCTCCGTGAGGGAAATGCTTTCTGCATTACTCCAAGTGGCCACCCAGTGTCACTGTTGCTCCAGAAGGAAAGTGCTTTCTGCATGACCTGAATTGGCCACACACATGACTGTTGCTCCGGGGTGGGGTGGGGGGGAGGCGGGGGATTGTTTGTGTGTTACTCCTGAGTGGCCACGTCATGTCACTCTTCCTCCAGGAGGGGAATGCTTTGTGCATTACCCTGTGTGGCCACCCAAGACAACACACACAGCACGACACCGACGCACACACACACAGAACACGTCACACATACAGATGGGTAGTGTAAATTGCTAAAAATGAGACATTCATTACTAATCAGATGTAGCCGTTGATGTCTCATGCACTCTTCCTCGAAAAGCCATACGTAGTCTCGCCTGATCATTTGGTAGAGATCTGTTCAAGAAAAGTACTCCTAATGAGACATACATTATTGACAAGTACTAGTCATCAATTTCTCCTCGAATGATTCACCAAAACGCTTTTCAATCCCCTGCTGGTGATTTGGAAGAAATCGTTTCTTGAAATGTACTAAACTAGAGAAATTCATCTTTGACCTGTGCGACAGATAAATTTGAGAGGGAATCTTCCTGAAAGCCCCGAGGATTCACTTCTCGTCAGACGGTACAGAGCAGTTTGCGAAAATTACTCAGAATGAGAACGTCATTCGTAATCAGGTATCCTGAGGTCTTTCTCATGGAACCATCCACCAAAAAGCAAGTCTATTCTCTCTGCGGCATTTGGCAGAGATTTATCGTGAAAATTGCTAAAGAAGAGAACGTTATAACTGATCAATGCTAATAATCAATGACAAATGGAATCATCCTCCAAAAGCCTTTCAGATTGGCTCCCTGTGATTAGGTAGATATCAGTTGACGATTTGGTAGAAATTACTAAAAAGGAGGCAGTTCTTTCTGATCAATGTTAGCAATTAATTACACATGGAATCATCCTCCGGACTATATTCATAATTATCTCCTGGAGATTTGGACTCAAATCGGTTCGTGAAAATGACTAGGAATGAGACAATTCATTCCTCATCCGTCTTCTGATAAATTTCCCACGGAATCATCCAGCAGAAAAGCAAAGGCATTCCCCCTTGGTGCGTTGGAACAGATGGGTTCGTGCAAATCACTCAAGGTAGAAAATCATTCTTTACAAGTCCCTAGTGGTAAAGACTCCAGCAATCCAGCTTCTCTCCTGGTGAGTTCGTAGCGATTGGTTCAAGAAAATTACTCTGAAGGAGACTTAAATTATTGACAAGTACGAGTGCTAAAGCTCTCCTCGAATGATTAACCAAAATGCTTTTCGATACGATGACACAGAAGGGCACAGAACACGACACACCAAAATAAGACACGAGAAAGACAAACACACACCGCGACACGGAAAGCATCACCCACAAAACATCACACACACGACCCACAACATCTCACAAACACACACTCACTCAACACAAGACGACCCACAACATGTCGAGCGCTGTGGAGCGAGGGCTCCGGCTCGGCTTTTGCAGCGGCTCTGGCGAGGAATGGTGCCGGAGCTCTCGCCGGAGGGGAAGACGGCAGGAGGGGGCTTGAGCCGCTTGGGCCTCTTTCCAAGGAGGCGGAACCAGGCCTCCGCTCTCTTCCCTCTGCAGACCTGGCTGCCAGGTCAGTGCTTCCAGTTCCTCGTCCGCACTCGCTGTCATCGTCCTCCTCAGCGGCCGTGGGCATCCTCTCTGGGGACAGGGCTCGGGGGGATGAAGGTGGGGAGGGGCCAGAGTCTCTTGAGCAGAGTGACTCTGTGGGGTGCCGTTAGAAAAGGAGATTTTGGTTGGGATGCTCCAGGTGGAATGGGAGGAGAGTGGAGGGCGGATCCCCGCCGTGTGGGAGAGGCAAAGAGAGGAGCCTCCGAGACTTTGCCGACTGAGAATGATAACTTACTTGTTTTTTTCCCCTTGGGCTGGGTTTAGTAGCAAGGAAAAAGAAGTCAACCTTCAGAGTCTACTGCCCTCATGCGACGGAATGTGAGTGAGAGCAGCGAGCCTGTGACCGTTGGGGATACCAGGCAAGAGCCCTCCATCTGGGAGCCGAGCTCTCGCCAGTCTCGGTGAGAGAAGTGTCTGGTTTGGTGAGGACTCTGCTCACGCCCCACCTGAGTCCGGGTCGGGAAGCCCCGTCCATTAGGGTTCGGTGTGTAAGAAAAGGTTCCTGATCAGCTGTGGTTACGAGGGAGAAAAGGTCCCATTTTCAGAGGCTGCTCGTTTCTCTGGTCAGGAATGGTGTCTTCTCCACAACTGAAGCTTGGATCCAAGAGGATGACTCCAGGTGGTGAGTTGCCCGCCTTGCTCTCATGTTTCTCTGTTTTCTCTCCTGTGTTCGCCAACTCGCTCTTTCTCTTCTCTCCTCGTGCCATGTCCCTTCACAGGACACGGGTAGGTGTGCATTCCCACAAGGGAGGTCTCGGGAGCCATGGAAAAGTCGGAGCGGACGAAAATCATGCAGGGCAGTAGAAAGGCTGCTGAAAGTACCTGAAGTGACAAAGAAAATGAGAAGGGGGAAGTCCAGCCTGAAACAGGAGTGTAGTCTGTAAAGAGAAACAACGGGAAGTCTAAGCTACAGAAACTCTTCAAGTTGCCGAAAGACATGTAGGATGGGAAATTACTTCTTGAATCCAGTCTGTTGAAGATCTTAGGCTCAGTATGCGTGCGTATTTGTAGTTGCTTAGCAATCTGCCTTCTTCTGTTTGCTATCCCTTCTAATCACTGAAAATCTAGCTATCTATTTTTTGTTTAGTTTTATTATTATTATTATTATTATTTATTATTAAACTCAGTTTGTGCAACTGGTGCTCCGTGAGGAAATGATTTGTGTGTATTACTCCAAGGGGCTGCCCGGTGTCACTGTTGCTCCAGGAGGGAAATGATTTGAGCACTACCTGAATTGGCCACGCAGTGTCACCATTGCTCCGTGAGGGAAATGCTTTCTGCATTACTCCAAGTGGCCACCCAGTGTCACTGTTGCTCCAGGAGGGAAATGCTTTCTGCATGACCTGAATTGGCCACACACATCACTGTTGCTCCGGGGTGGGGGGTGGGTGGGGGAGGCGGGGGATTGTTTGTGTGTTACTCCTGAGTGGCCACGTCGTGTCACTCTTCCTCCAGGAGGGGAATGCTTTCTGCATTACCCTGTGTGGCCACCCAAGACAACACACACAGCACGACACCGACGCACACACACACAGAACACGTCACACATAGAGATGGGTAGTGTAAATTGCTAAAAATGAGACATTCATTACTAATCAGATGTAGCCGTTGATGTCTCATGCACTCTTCCTCGAAAAGCCATACGTAGTCTCGCCTGATCATTTGGTAGAGATCTGTTCAAGAAAAGTACTCCTAATGAGACATACATTATTGACAAGTACTAGTCATCAATTTCTCCTCGAATGATTCACCAAAACGCTTTTCGATCCCCTGCTGGTGATTTGGAAGAAATCGTTTCTTGAAATGTACTAAACTAGAGAAATTCATCTTTGACCTGTGCGACAGATAAATTTGAGAGGGAATCTTCCTGAAAGCCCCGAGGATTCACTTCTCATCAGACGGTACAGAGCAGTTTGCGAAAATTACTCAGAATGAGAACGTCATTCGTAATCAGGTATCCTGAGGTCTTTCTCATGGAACCATCCACCAAAAAGGAAGTCTATTCTCTCTGCGGCATTTGGCAGAGATTTATCGTGAAAATTGCTAAAGAAGAGAACGTTATAACTGATCAATGTTAATAATCAATGACAAATGGAATCATCCTCCAAAAGCCTTTCAGATTGGCTCCCTGTGATTAGGTAGATATCAGTTGACGATTTGGTAGAAATTACTAAAAAGGAGGCAGTTCTTTCTGATCAATGTTAGCAATTAATTACACATGGAATCATCCTCCGGACTATATTCATAATTAGCTCCTGGAGATTTGGACTAAAATCGGTTCGTGAAAATGACTAGGAATGAGACAATTCATTCCTCATCCGTCTTCTGATAAATTTCCCACGGAATCATCCAGCAGAAAAGCAAAGGCATTCCCCCTTGGTGCGTTGGAACAGATCGGTTCGTGCAAATCACTCAAGGTAGAAAATCATTCTTTACAAGTCCCTAGTTGTAAAGACTCCAGCAATCCAGCTTCTCTCCTGGTGAGTTCGTAGCGATTGGTTCAAGAAAATTACTCCGAAGGAGACTTAAATTATTGACAAGTACTAGTGCTAAAGCTCTCCTCGAATGATTAACCAAAATGCTTTTCGATACGATGACACAGAAGGGCACAGAACTCGACACACCAAAATAAGACACGAGAAAGACACACACACACCGCGACACGGAAAGCATCACCCACAAAACATCACACACACGACCCACAACATCTCACAAACACACACTCACTCAACACAAGACGACCCACAACATGTCGAGCGCTGTGGAGAGAGGGCTCCGGCTCGGCTTTCGCAGCGGCTCTGGCGAGGAATGGTGCCGGAGCTCTCGCCGGAGGGGAAGACGGCAGGGGGGGGCCTGAGCCGCTTGGGCCTCTTTCCAAGGAGGCGGAACCAGGCCTCCGCTCTCTGCCCTCTGCAGACCTGGCTGCCAGGTCAGTGCTTCCAGTTCCTCGTCCGCACTCGCTGTCGTCGTCCTCCTCAGCAGCCGTGGGCGTCCTCGCTGGGGACGGGGCTCGGGGGGACGAAGGTGGGGAGGGGCCAGAGTCTCTTGAGCAGAGTGACTCTGTGGGGTGCCGTTAGAAAAGGAGATTTTGGTTGGGATGCTCCAGGTGGAATGGGAGGAGAGTGGAGGGCGGATCCCCGCCGTGTGGGAGAGGCAAAGAGAGGAGCCTCCGAGACGTTGCCGACTGAGAATGGTAACTTACTTGGTTTTTTCCCTTGGGCTGGGTTTAGTAGCAAGGAAAAAGAAGTCAAGCCTCAGAGTCTACTGCCCTCATGCGACGGAATGTGAGTGAGAGCAGCGAGCCTGTGACCGTTGGGGATACCAGGCAAGAGCCCTCCATCTGGGAGCCGAGCTCTCGCCAGTCTCGGTGAGAGAAGTGTCTGGTTTGGTGAGGACTCTGCTCACGCCCCACCTGAGTCCGGGTCGGGAAGCCCCGTCCATTAGGGTTCGGTGTGTAAGAAAAGGTTCCTGATCAGCTGTGGTTACGAGGGATAAAAGGTCCCATTTTCAGAGGCTGCTCGTTTCTCTGGTCAGGAATGGTGTCTTCTCCACAACTGAAGCTTGGATCCAAGAGGATGACTCCAGGTGGTGAGTTGCCCGCCTTGCTCTCATGTTTCTCTGTTTTCTCTCCTGTGTTCGCCAACTCGCTCTTTCTCTTCTCTCCTCGTGCCATGTCCCTTCACAGGACACGGGTAGGTGTGCATTCCCACAAGGGAGGTCTCGGGAGCCATGGAAAAGTCGGAGCGGACGAAAATCATGCAGGGCAGTAGAAAGGCTGCTGAAAGTACCTGAAGTGACAAAGAAAATGAGAAGGGGGAAGTCCAGCCTGAAACAGGAGTGTAGTCTGTAAAGAGAAACAACGGGAAGTCTAAGCTACAGAAACTCTTCAAGTTGCCGAAAGACATGTAGGATGGGAAATTACTTCTTGAATCCAGTCTGTTGAAGATCTTAGGCTCAGTATGCGTGCGTATTTGTAGTTGCTTAGCAATCTGCCTTCTTCTGTTTGCTATCCCTTCTAATCACTGAAAATCTAGCTATCTATTTTTTGTTTAGTTTTATTATTATTATTATTATTATTTATTATTAAACTCAGTTTGTGCAACTGGTGCTCCGTGAGGAAATGATTTGTGTGTATTACTCCAAGGGGCTGCCCGGTGTCACTGTTGCTCCAGGAGGGAAATGATTTGAGCACTACCTGAATTGGCCACGCAGTGTCACCATTGCTCCGTGAGGGAAATGCTTTCTGCATTACTCCAAGTGGCCACCCAGTGTCACTGTTGCTCCAGGAGGGAAATGCTTTCTGCATGACCTGAATTGGCCACACACATCACTGTTGCTCCGGGGTGGGGGGTGGGTGGGGGAGGCGGGGGATTGTTTGTGTGTTACTCCTGAGTGGCCACGTCGTGTCACTCTTCCTCCAGGAGGGGAATGCTTTCTGCATTACCCTGTGTGGCCACCCAAGACAACACACACAGCACGACACCGACGCACACACACACAGAACACGTCACACATAGAGATGGGTAGTGTAAATTGCTAAAAATGAGACATTCATTACTAATCAGATGTAGCCGTTGATGTCTCATGCACTCTTCCTCGAAAAGCCATACGTAGTCTCGCCTGATCATTTGGTAGAGATCTGTTCAAGAAAAGTACTCCTAATGAGACATACATTATTGACAAGTACTAGTCATCAATTTCTCCTCGAATGATTCACCAAAACGCTTTTCGATCCCCTGCTGGTGATTTGGAAGAAATCGTTTCTTGAAATGTACTAATCTAGAGAAATTCATCTTTGACCTGTGCGACAGATAAATTTGAGAGGGAATCTTCCTGAAAGCCCCGAGGATTCACTTCTCGTCAGACGGTACAGAGCAGTTTGCGAAAATTACTCAGAATGAGAACGTCATTCGTAATCAGGTATCCTGAGGTCTTTCTCATGGAACCATCCACCAAAAAGGAAGTCTATTCTCTCTGCGGCATTTGGCAGAGATTTATCGTGAAAATTGCTAAAGAAGAGAACGTTATAACTGATCAATGCTAATAATCAATGACAAATGGAATCATCCTCCAAAAGCCTTTCAGATTGGCTCCCTGTGATTAGGTAGATATCAGTTGACGATTTGGTAGAAATTACTAAAAAGGAGGCAGTTCTTTCTGATCAATGTTAGCAATTAATTACACATGGAATCATCCTCCGGACTATATTCATAATTAGCTCCTGGAGATTTGGACTCAAATCGGTTCGTGAAAATGACTAGGAATGAGACAATTCATTCCTCATCCGTCTTCTGATAAATTTCCCACGGAATCATCCAGCAGAAAAGCAAAGGCATTCCCCCTTGGTGCGTTGGAACAGATCGGTTCGTGCAAATCACTCAAGGTAGAAAATCATTCTTTACAAGTCCCTAGTTGTAAAGACTCCAGCAATCCAGCTTCTCTCCTGGTGAGTTCGTAGCGATTGGTTCAAGAAAATTACTCCGAAGGAGACTTAAATTATTGACAAGTACTAGTGCTAAAGCTCTCCTCGAATGATTAACCAAAATGCTTTTCGATACGATGACACAGAAGGGCACAGAACTCGACACACCAAAATAAGACACGAGAAAGACACACACACACCGCGACACGGAAAGCATCACCCACAAAACATCACACACACGACCCACAACATCTCACAAACACACACTCACTCAACACAAGACGACCCACAACATGTCGAGCGCTGTGGAGCGAGGGCTCCGGCTCGGCTTTCGCAGCGGCTCTGGCGAGGAATGGTGCCGGAGCTCTCGCCGGAGGGGAAGACGGCAGGGGGGGGCCTGAGCCGCTTGGGCCTCTTTCCAAGGAGGCGGAACCAGGCCTCCGCTCTCTGCCCTCTGCAGACCTGGCTGCCAGGTCAGTGCTTCCAGTTCCTCGTCCGCACTCGCTGTCGTCGTCCTCCTCAGCAGCCGTGGGCGTCCTCGCTGGGGACGGGGCTCGGGGGGACGAAGGTGGGGAGGGGCCAGAGTCTCTTGAGCAGAGTGACTCTGTGGGGTGCCATTAGAAAAGGAGATTTTGGTTGGGATGCTCCAGGTGGAATGGGAGGAGAGTGGAGGGTGGATCCCCGCCGTGCGGGAGAGGCAAAGAGAGGAGCCTCCGAGACGTTGCCGACTGAGAATGGTAACTTACTTGGTTTTTTCCCTTGGGCTGGGTTTAGTAGCAAGGAAAAAGAAGTCAAGCCTCAGAGTCTACTGCCCTCATGCGACGGAATGTGAGTGAGAGCAGCGAGCCTGTGACCGTTGGGGATACCAGGCAAGAGCCCTCCATCTGGGAGCCGAGCTCTCGCCAGTCTCGGTGAGAGAAGTGTCTGGTTTGGTGAGGACTCTGCTCACGCCCCACCTGAGTCCGGGTCGGGAAGCCCCGTCCATTAGGGTTCGGTGTGTAAGAAAAGGTTCCTGATCAGCTGTGGTTACGAGGGATAAAAGGTCCCATTTTCAGAGGCTGCTCGTTTCTCTGGTCAGGAACGGTGTCTTCTCCACAACTGAAGCTTGGATCCAAGAGGATGACTCCAGGTGGTGAGTTGCCCGCCTTGCTCTCATGTTTCTCTGTTTTCTCTCCTGTGTTCGCCAACTCGCTCTTTCTCTTCTCTCCTCGTGCCATGTCCCTTCACAGGACACGGGTAGGTGTGCATTCCCACAAGGGAGGTCTCGGGAGCCATGGAAAAGTCGGAGCGGACGAAAATCATGCAGGGCAGTAGAAAGGCTGCTGAAAGTACCTGAAGTGACAAAGAAAATGAGAAGGGGGAAGTCCAGCCTGAAACAGGAGTGTAGTCTGTAAAGAGAAACAACGGGAAGTCTAAGCTACAGAAACTCTTCAAGTTGCCGAAAGACATGTAGGATGGGAAATTACTTCTTGAATCCAGTCTGTTGAAGATCTTAGGCTCAGTATGCGTGCGTATTTGTAGTTGCTTAGCAATCTGCCTTCTTCTGTTTGCTATCCCTTCTAATCACTGAAAATCTAGCTATCTATTTTTTGTTTAGTTTTATTATTATTATTATTATTATTTATTATTAAACTCAGTTTGTGCAACTGGTGCTCCGTGAGGAAATGATTTGTGTGTATTACTCCAAGGGGCTGCCCGGTGTCACTGTTGCTCCAGGAGGGAAATGATTTGAGCACTACCTGAATTGGCCACGCAGTGTCACCATTGCTCCGTGAGGGAAATGCTTTCTGCATTACTCCAAGTGGCCACCCAGTGTCACTGTTGCTCCAGGAGGGAAATGCTTTCTGCATGACCTGAATTGGCCACACACATCACTGTTGCTCCGGGGTGGGGGGTGGGTGGGGGAGGCGGGGGATTGTTTGTGTGTTACTCCTGAGTGGCCACGTCGTGTCACTCTTCCTCCAGGAGGGGAATGCTTTCTGCATTACCCTGTGTGGCCACCCAAGACAACACACACAGCACGACACCGACGCACACACACACAGAACACGTCACACATAGAGATGGGTAGTGTAAATTGCTAAAAATGAGACATTCATTACTAATCAGATGTAGCCGTTGATGTCTCATGCACTCTTCCTCGAAAAGCCATACGTAGTCTCGCCTGATCATTTGGTAGAGATCTGTTCAAGAAAAGTACTCCTAATGAGACATACATTATTGACAAGTACTAGTCATCAATTTCTCCTCGAATGATTCACCAAAACGCTTTTCGATCCCCTGCTGGTGATTTGGAAGAAATCGTTTCTTGAAATGTACTAATCTAGAGAAATTCATCTTTGACCTGTGCGACAGATAAATTTGAGAGGGAATCTTCCTGAAAGCCCCGAGGATTCACTTCTCGTCAGACGGTACAGAGCAGTTTGCGAAAATTACTCAGAATGAGAACGTCATTCGTAATCAGGTATCCTGAGGTCTTTCTCATGGAACCATCCACCAAAAAGGAAGTCTATTCTCTCTGCGGCATTTGGCAGAGATTTATCGTGAAAATTGCTAAAGAAGAGAACGTTATAACTGATCAATGCTAATAATCAATGACAAATGGAATCATCCTCCAAAAGCCTTTCAGATTGGCTCCCTGTGATTAGGTAGATATCAGTTGACGATTTGGTAGAAATTACTAAAAAGGAGGCAGTTCTTTCTGATCAATGTTAGCAATTAATTACACATGGAATCATCCTCCGGACTATATTCATAATTAGCTCCTGGAGATTTGGACTCAAATCGGTTCGTGAAAATGACTAGGAATGAGACAATTCATTCCTCATCCGTCTTCTGATAAATTTCCCACGGAATCATCCAGCAGAAAAGCAAAGGCATTCCCCCTTGGTGCGTTGGAACAGATCGGTTCGTGCAAATCACTCAAGGTAGAAAATCATTCTTTACAAGTCCCTAGTTGTAAAGACTCCAGCAATCCAGCTTCTCTCCTGGTGAGTTCGTAGCGATTGGTTCAAGAAAATTACTCCGAAGGAGACTTAAATTATTGACAAGTACTAGTGCTAAAGCTCTCCTCGAATGATTAACCAAAATGCTTTTCGATACGATGACACAGAAGGGCACAGAACTCGACACACCAAAATAAGACACGAGAAAGACACACACACACCGCGACACGGAAAGCATCACCCACAAAACATCACACACACGACCCACAACATCTCACAAACACACACTCACTCAACACAAGACGACCCACAACATGTCGAGCGCTGTGGAGCGAGGGCTCCGGCTCGGCTTTCGCAGCGGCTCTGGCGAGGAATGGTGCCGGAGCTCTCGCCGGAGGGGAAGACGGCAGGGGGGGGCCTGAGCCGCTTGGGCCTCTTTCCAAGGAGGCGGAACCAGACCTCCGCTCTCTGCCCTCTGCAGACCTGGCTGCCAGGTCAGTGCTTCCAGTTCCTCGTCCGCACTCGCTGTCGTCGTCCTCCTCAGCAGCCGTGGGCGTCCTCGCTGGGGACGGGGCTCGGGGGGACGAAGGTGGGGAGGGGCCAGAGTCTCTTGAGCAGAGTGACTCTGTGGGGTGCCGTTAGAAAAGGAGATTTTGGTTGGGATGCTCCAGGTGGAATGGGAGGAGAGTGGAGGGTGGATCCCCGCCGTGCGGGAGAGGCAAAGAGAGGAGCCTCCGAGACGTTGCCGACTGAGAATGGTAACTTACTTGGTTTTTTCCCTTGGGCTGGGTTTAGTAGCAAGGAAAAAGAAGTCAAGCCTCAGAGTCTACTGCCCTCATGCGACGGAATGTGAGTGAGAGCAGCGAGCCTGTGACCGTTGGGGATACCAGGCAAGAGCCCTCCATCTGGGAGCCGAGCTCTCGCCAGTCTCGGTGAGAGAAGTGTCTGGTTTGGTGAGGACTCTGCTCACGCCCCACCTGAGTCCGGGTCGGGAAGCCCCGTCCATTAGGGTTCGGTGTGTAAGAAAAGGTTCCTGATCAGCTGTGGTTACGAGGGATAAAAGGTCCCATTTTCAGAGGCTGCTCGTTTCTCTGGTCAGGAACGGTGTCTTCTCCACAACTGAAGCTTGGATCCAAGAGGATGACTCCAGGTGGTGAGTTGCCCGCCTTGCTCTCATGTTTCTCTGTTTTCTCTCCTGTGTTCGCCAACTCGCTCTTTCTCTTCTCTCCTCTTCTCTCCTCGTGCCGTGTCCCTTCACAGGACACGGGTAGGTGTGCATTCCCACAAGGGAGGTCTCGGGAGCCATGGAAAAGTCGGAGCGGACGAAAATCATGCAGGGCAGTAGAAAGGCTGCTGAAAGTACCTGAAGTGACAAAGAAAATGAGAAGGGGGAAGTCCAGCCTGAAACAGGAGTGTAGTCTGTAAAGAGAAAGAACGGGAAGTCTAAGCTACAGAAACTCTTCAAGTTGCCGAAAGACATGTAGGATGGGAAATTACTTCTTGAATCCAGTCTGTTGAAGTTCTTAGGCTCAGTATGCGTGCGTATTTGTAGTTGCTTAGCAATCTGCCTTCTTCTGTTTGCTATCCCTTCTAATCACTGAAAATCTAGCTATCTATTTTTTGTTTAGTTTTATTATTATTATTATTATTATTTATTATTAAACTCAGTTTGTGCAACTGGTGCTCCGTGAGGAAATGATTTGTGTGTATTACTCCAAGGGGCTGCCCGGTGTCACTGTTGCTCCAGGAGGGAAATGATTTGCGCACTACCTGAATTGGCCACGCAGTGTCACCATTGCTCCGTGAGGGAAATGCTTTCTGCATTACTCCAAGTGGCCACCCAGTGTCACTGTTGCTCCAGAAGGGAAGTGCTTTCTGCATGACCTGAATTGGCCACACACATGACTGTTGCTCCGGGGTGGGGTGGGGGGGAGGCGGGGGATTGTTTGTGTGTTACTCCTGAGTGGCCACGTCATGTCACTCTTCCTCCAGGAGGGGAATGCTTTGTGCATTACCCTGTGTGGCCACCCAAGACAACACACACAGCACGACACCGACGCAGACACACACAGAACACGTCACACATACAGATGGGTAGTGTAAATTGCTAAAAATGTGACATTCATTACTAATCAGATGTAGCCGTTGATGTCTCATGCACTCTTCCTCGAAAAGCCATACGTAGTCTCGCCTGATCATTTGGTAGAGATCTGTTCAAGAAAAGTACTCCTAATGAGACATACATTATTGACAAGTACTAGTCATCAATTTCTCCTCGAATGATTCACCAAAACGCTTTTCGATCCCCTGCTGGTGATTTGGAAGAAATCGTTTCTTGAAATATACTAAACTAGAGAAATTCATCTTTGACCTGTGCGACAGATAAATTTGAGAGGGAATCTTCCTGAAAGCCCCGAGGATTCACTTCTCGTCAGACGGTACAGAGCAGTTTGCGAAAATTACTCAGAATGAGAACGTCATTCGTAATCAGGTATCCTGGGGTCTTTCTCATGGAACCATCCACCAAAAAGCAAGTCTATTCTCTCTGCTGCATTTGGCAGAGATTTATCGTGAAAATTGCTAAAAAAGAGAACGTTATAACTGATCAATGCTAATAATCAATGACAAATGGAATCATCCTCCAAAAGCCTTTCATATTGGCTCCCTGTGATTAGGTAGATATCAGTTGACGATTTGGTAGAAATTACTAAAAAGAAGGCAGTTCTTTCTGATCAATGTTAGCAATTAATTACACATGGAATCATCCTCCGGACTATATTCATAATTAGCTCCTGGAGATTTGGACTAAAATCGGTTCGTGAAAATGACTAGGAATGAGACAATTCATTCCTCATCCGTCTTCTGATAAATTTCCCACGGAATCATCCAGCAGAAAAGCAAAGGCATTCCCCCTTGGTGCGTTGGAACAGATGGGTTCGTGCAAATCACTCAAGGTAGAAAATCATTCTTTACAAGTCCCTAGTGGTAAAGACTCCAGCAATCCAGCTTCTCTCCTGGTGAGTTCGTAGCGATTGGTTCAAGAAAATTACTCCGAAGGAGACTTAAATTATTGACAAGTACTAGTGCTAAAGCTCTCCTCGAATGATTAACCAAAATGCTTTTCGATACGATGACACAGAAGGGCACAGAACACGACACACCAAAATAACACACGAGAAAGACACACACACACCGCGACATGGAAAGCATCACCCACAAAACATCACACACACGACCCACAACATCTCACAAAGACACACTCACTCAACACAAGACGACCCGCAACATGTCGAGCGCTGTGGAGCGAGGGCTCCGGCTCGGCTTTTGCAGCGGCTCTGGCGAGGAATGGTGCCGGAGCTCTCGCCGGAGGGGAAGACGGCAGGAGGGGGCCTGAGCCGCTTGGGCCTCTTTCCAAGGAGGCGGAACCAGGCCTCCGCTCTCTGCCCTCTGCAGACCTGGCTGCCAGGTCAGTGCTTCCAGTTCCTCATCCGCACTCGCTGTCGTCGTCCTCCTCAGCGACCGTGGGCGTCCTCGCTGGGGACGGGGCTCGGGGGGATGAAGGTGGGGAGGGGCCAGAGTCTCTTGAGCAGAGTGACTCTGTGGGGTGCCGTTAGAAAAGGAGATTTTGGTTGGGATGCTCCAGGTGGAATGGGAGGAGAGTGGAGGGCGGATCCCCGCCGTGTGGGAGAGGCAAAGAGAGGAGCCTCCGAGACGTTGCCGACTGAGAATGGTAAGTTACTTGGTTTTTTCCCCTTGGGCTGGGTTTAGTAGCAAGGAAAAAGAAGTCAAGCCTCAGAGTCTACTGCCCTCATGCGACGGAATGTGAGTGAGAGCAGCGAGCCTGTGACCGTTGGGGACACCAGGCAAGAGCCCTCCATCTGGGAGCCGAGCTCTCGCCAGTCTCGGTGAGAGAAGTGTCTGGTTTGGTGAGGACTCTGCTCACGCCCCACCTGAGTCCGGGTCGGGAAGCCCCGTCCATTAGGGTTCGGTGTGTAAGAAAAGGTTCCTGATCAGCTGTGGTTACGAGGGAGAGAAGGTCCCCTTTTCAGAGGCAGCTCGTTTCTCTGGTCAGGAACGGTGTGTTCTCCACAACTGAAGCTTGGATCCAAGAGGATGACTCCAGGTGGTGAGTTGCCCGCCTTGCTCTCATGTTTCTCTGTTTTCTCTCCTGTGTTCGCCAACTCGCTCTTTCTCTTCTCTCCTCTTCTCTCCTCATGCCGTGTCCCTTCACAGGACACGGGTAGGTGTGCATTCCCACAAGGGAGGTCTCGGGAGCCATGGAAAAGTTGGAGCGGACGAAAATCATGCAGGGCAGTAGAAAGGCTGCTGAAAGTACCTGAAGTGACAAAGAAAATGAGAAGGGGGAAGTCCAGCCTGAAACAGGAGTGTAGTCTGTAAAGAGAAAGAACGGGAAGTCTAAGCTACAGAAACTCTTCAAGTTGCCGAAAGACATGTAGGATGGGAAATTACTTCTTGAATCCAGTCTGTTGAAGATCTTAGGCTCAGTATGCGTGCGTATTTGTAGTTGCTTAGCAATCTGCCTTCTTCTGTTTGCTATCCCTTCTAATCACTGAAAATCTAGCTATCTATTTTTTGTTTAGTTTTATTATTATTATTATTATTATTTATTATTAAACTCAGTTTGTGCAACTGGTGCTCCGTGAGGAAATGATTTGTGTGTATTACTCCAAGGGGCTGCCCGGTGTCACTGTTGCTCCAGGAGGGAAATGATTTGCGCACTACCTGAATTGGCCACGCAGTGTCACCATTGCTCCGTGAGGGAAATGCTTTCTGCATTACTCCAAGTGGCCACCCAGTGTCACTGTTGCTCCAGAAGGGAAGTGCTTTCTGCATGACCTGAATTGGCCACACACATGACTGTTGCTCCGGGGTGGGGTGGGGGGGAGGCGGGGGATTGTTTGTGTGTTACTCCTGAGTGGCCACGTCATGTCACTCTTCCTCCAGGAGGGGAATGCTTTGTGCATTACCCTGTGTGGCCACCCAAGACAACACACACAGCACGACACCGACGCAGACACACACAGAACACGTCACACATACAGATGGGTAGTGTAAATTGCTAAAAATGTGACATTCATTACTAATCAGATGTAGCCGTTGATGTCTCATGCACTCTTCCTCGAAAAGCCATACGTAGTCTCGCCTGATCATTTGGTAGAGATCTGTTCAAGAAAAGTACTCCTAATGAGACATACATTATTGACAAGTACTAGTCATCAATTTCTCCTCGAATGATTCACCAAAACGCTTTTCGATCCCCTGCTGGTGATTTGGAAGAAATCGTTTCTTGAAATGTACTAAACTAGAGAAATTCATCTTTGACCTGTGCGACAGATAAATTTGAGAGGGAATCTTCCTGAAAGCCCCGAGGATTCACTTCTCGTCAGACGGTACAGAGCAGTTTGCGAAAATTACTCAGAATGAGAACGTCATTCGTAATCAGGTATCATGAGGTCTTTCTCATGGAACCATCCACCAAAAAGCAAGTCTATTCTCTCTGCGGCATTTGGCAGAGATTTATCGTGAAAATTGCTAAAGAAGAGAACGTTATAACTGATCAATGCTAATAATCAATGACAAATGGAATCATCCTCCAAAAGCCTTTCAGATTGGCTCCCTGTGATTAGGTAGATATCAGTTGACGATTTGGTAGAAATTACTAAAAAGGAGGCAGTTCTTTCTGATCAATGTTAGCAATTAATTACACATGGAATCATCCTCCGGACTATATTCATAATTAGCTCCTGGAGATTTGGACTAAAATCGGTTCGTGAAAATGACTAGGAATGAGACAATTCATTCCTCATCCGTCTTCTGATAAATTTCCCACGGAATCATCCAGCAGAAAAGCAAAGGCATTCCCCCTTGGTGCGTTGGAACATATCGGTTCGTGCAAATCACTCAAGGTAGAAAATCATTCTTTACAGTCCCTAGTGGTAAAGACTCCAGCAATCCAGCTTCTCTCCTGGTGAGTTCGTAGCGATTGGTTCAAGAAAATTACTCCAAAGGAGACTTAAATTATTGACAAGTACTAGTGCTAAAGCTCTCCTCGAATGATTAACCAAAATGCTTTTCGATACGATGACACAGAAGGGCACAGAACACGACACACCAAAATAAGACACGAGAAAGACACACACACACCGCGACACGGAAAGCATCACCCACAAAACATCACACACACGACCCACAACATCTCACAAACACACACTCACTCAACACAAGACGACCCACAACATGTCGAGCGCTGTGGAGCGAGGGCTCCGGCTCGGCTTTCGCAGCGGCTCTGGCGAGGAATGGTGCCGGAGCTCTCGCCGGAGGGGAAGACGGCAGGAGGGGGCCTGAGCCGCTTGGGCCTCTTTCCAAGGAGGCGGAACCAGGCCTCCGCTCTCTGCCCTCTGCAGACCTGGCTGCCAGGTCAGTGCTTCCAGTTCCTCGTCCGCACTCGCTGTCGTCGTCCTCCTCAGCGGCCGTGGGCATCCTCGCTGGGGACGGGGCTCGGGGGGATGAAGGTGGGGAGGGGCCAGAGTCTCTTGAGCAGAGTGACTCTGTGGGGTGCCGTTAGAAAAGGAGATTTTGGTTGGGATGCTCCAGGTGGAATGGGAGGAGAGTGGAGGGCGGATCCCCGCCGTGTGGGAGAGGCAAAGAGAGGAGCCTGCGAGACGTTGCCGACTGAGAATGGTAACTTACTTGTTTTTTTCCCCTTGGGCTGGGTTTAGTAGCAAGGAAAAAGAAGTCAAGCCTCAGAGTCTACTGCCCTCATGCGACGGAATGTGAGTGAGAGCAGCGAGCCTGTGACCGTTGGGGACACCAGGCAAGAGCCCTCCATCTGGGAGCCGAGCTCTCGCCAGTCTCGGTGAGAGAAGTGTCTGGTTTGGTGAGGACTCTGCTCACGCCCCACCTGAGTCCGGGTCGGGAAGCCCCGTCCATTAGGGTTCGGTGTGGAAGAAAACGTTCCTGATCAGCTGTGGTTACGAGGGAGAAAAGGTCCCATTTTCAGAGGCTGCTTTCTCTGGTCAGGAACGGTGTCTTCTCCACAACTGAAGCTTGGATCCAAGAGGATGACTCCAGGTGGTGAGTTGCCCGCCTTGCTCTCATGTTTCTCTGTTTTCTCTCCTGTGTTCACCAACTCGCTCTTTCTCTTCTCTCCTCTTCTCTCCTCGTGCCGTGTCCCTTCACAGGACACGGGTAGGTGTGCATTCCCACAAGGGAGGTCTCGGGAGCCATGGAAAAGTCGGAGCGGACGAAAATCATGCAGGGCAGTAGAAAGGCTGCTGAAAGTACCTGAAGTGACAAAGAAAATGAGAAGGGGGAAGTCCAGCCTGAAACAGGAGTGTAGTCTGTAAAGAGAAACAACGGGAAGTCTAAGCTACAGAAACTCTTCAAGTTGCCGAAAGACATGTAGGATGGGAAATTACTTCTTGAATCCAGTCTGTTGAAGTTCTTAGGCTCAGTATGCATGCGTATTTGTAGTTGCTTAGCAATCTGCCTTCTTCTGTTTGCTATCCCTTCTAATCACTGAAAATCTAGCTATCTATTTTTTGTTTAGTTTTTATTATTATTATTATTATTATTATTATTATTATTATTATTATTATTATTATTATTTATTAAACTCAGTTTGTGCAACTGGTACTCCGTGAGGAAATGATTTGTGTGTATTACTCCAAGGGGCTGCCCGGTGTCACTGTTGCTCCAGGAGGGAAATGATTTGAGCACTACCTGAATTGGCCACGCAGTGTCACCATTGCTCCGTGAGGGAAATGCTTTCTGCATTACTCCAAGTGGCCACCCAGTGTCACTGTTGCTCCAGGAGGGAAATGCTTTCTGCATGACCTGAATTGGCCACACACATCACTCACATCACTGTTGCTCCGGGGTGGGGGAGGGGAGGCGGGGGATTGTTTGTGTGTTACTCCTGAGTGGCCACGTCGTGTCACTCTTCCTCCAGGAGGGGAATGCTTTGTGCATTACCCTGTGTGGCCACCCAAGACAACACACACAGCACGACACCGACGCACACACACACAGAACACGTCACACATACAGATGGGTAGTGTAAATTGCTAAAAATGAGACATTCATTACTAATCAGATGTAGCCGTTGATGTCTCATGCACTCTTCCTCGAAAAGCCATACGTAGTCTCGCCTGATCATTTGGTAGAGATCTGTTCAAGAAAAGTACTCCTAATGAGACATACATTATTGACAAGTACTAGTCATCAATTTCTCCTCGAATGATTCACCAAAACGCTTTTCAATCCCCTGCTGGTGATTTGGAAGAAATCGTTTCTTGAAATGTACTAAACTAGAGAAATTCATCTTTGACCTGTGCGACAGATAAATTTGAGAGGGAATCTTCCTGAAAGCCCCGAGGATTCACTTCTCGTCAGACGGTACAGAGCAGTTTGCGAAAATTACTCAGAATGAGAACGTCATTCGTAATCAGGTATCCTGAGGTCTTTCTCATGGAACCATCCACCAAAAAGCAAGTCTATTCTCTCTGAGGCATTTGGCAGAGATTTATCGTGAAAATTGGTAAAGAAGAGAACGTTATAACTGATCAATGCTAATAATCAATGACAAATGGAATCATCCTCCAAAAGCCTTTCAGATTGGCTCCCTGTGATTAGGTAGATATCAGTTGACGATTTGGTAGAAATTACTAAAAAGGAGGCAGTTCTTTCTGATCAATGTTAGCAATTAATTACACATGGAATCATCCTCCGGACTATATTCATAATTAGCTCCTGGAGATTTGGACTCAAATCGGTTCGTGAAAATGACTAGGAATGAGACAATTCATTCCTCATCCGTCTTCTGATAAATTTCCCACGGAATCATCCAGCAGAAAAGCAAAGGCATTCCCCCTTGGTGCGTTGGAACAGATGGGTTCGTGCAAATCACTCAAGGTAGAAAATCATTCTTTACAAGTCCCTAGTGGTAAAGACTCCAGCAATCCAGCTTCTCTCCTGGTGAGTTCGTAGCGATTGGTTCAAGAAAATTACTCTGAAGGAGACTTAAATTATTGACAAGTACGAGTGCTAAAGCTCTCCTCGAATGATTAACCAAAATGCTTTTCGATACGATGACACAGAAGGGCACAGAACACGACACACCAAAATAAGACACGAGAAAGACAAACACACACCGCGACACGGAAAGCATCACCCACAAAACATCACACACACGACCCACAACATCTCACAAACACACACTCACTCAACACAAGACGACCCACAACATGTCGAGCGCTGTGGAGCGAGGTCTCCGGCTCGGCTTTTGCAGCGGCTCTGGCGAGGAATGGTGCCGGAGCTCTCGCCGGAGGGGAAGACGGCAGGAGGGGGCTTGAGCCGCTTGGGCCTCTTTCCAAGGAGGCGGAACCAGGCCTCTGCTCTCTTCCCTCTGCAGACCTGGCTGCCAGGTCAGTGCTTCCAGTTCCTCGTCCGCACTCGCTGTCATCGTCCTCCTCAGCGGCCGTGGGCATCCTCTCTGGGGACAGGGCTCGGGGGGATGAAGGTGGGGAGGGGCCAGAGTCTCTTGAGCAGAGTGACTCTGTGGGGTGCCGTTAGAAAAGGAGATTTTGGTTGGGATGCTCCAGGTGGAATGGGAGGAGAGTGGCGGGCGGATCCCCGCCGTGTGGGAGAGGCAAAGAGAGGAGCCTCCGAGACGTTGCCGACTGAGAATGGTAACTTACTTGTTTTTTTCCCCTTGGGCTGGGTTTAGTAGCAAGGAAAAAGAAGTCAAGCCTCAGAGTCTACTGCCCTCATGCGATGGAATGTGAGTGAGAGCAGCGAGCCTGTGACCGTTGGGGACACCAGGCAAGAGCCCTCCATCTGGGAGCCGAGCTCTCGCCAGTCTCGGTGAGAGAAGTGTCTGGTTTGGTGAGGACTCTGCTCACGCCCCACCTGAGTCCGGGTCGGGAAACCCCGTCCATTAGGGTTCGGTGTGGAAGAAAAGGTTCCTGATCAGCTGTGGTTACGAGGGAGAAAAGGTCCCATTTTCAGAGGCTGCTCGTTTCTCTGGTCAGGAACGGTGTCTTCTCCACAACTGAATCTTGGATCCAAGAGGATGACTCCAGGTGGTGAGTTGCCCGCCTTGCTCTCATGTTTCTCTGTTTTCTCTCCTGTGTTCGCCAACTCGCTCTTTCTCTTCTCTCCTCTTCTCTCCTCGTGCCGTGTCCCTTCACAGGACACGGGTAGGTGTGCATTCCCACAAGGGAGGTCTCGGGAGCCATGGAAAAGTCGGAGCGGACGAAAATCATGCAGGGCAGTAGAAAGGCTGCTGAAAGTACCTGAAGTGACAAAGAAAATGAGAAGGGGGAAGTCCAGCCTGAAACAGGAGTGTAGTCTGTAAAGAGAAACAACGGGAAGTCTAAGCTACAGAAACTCTTCAAGTTGCCGAAAGACATGTAGGATGGGAAATTACTTCTTGAATCCAGTCTGTTGAAGTTCTTAGGCTCAGTATGCATGCGTATTTGTAGTTGCTTAGCAATCTGCCTTCTTCTGTTTGCTATCCCTTCTAATCACTGAATATCTAGCTATCTATTTTTTGTTTAGTTTATTATTATTATTATTATTATTATTATTATTATTATTATTATTATTATTATTATTATTATTATTATTTATTAAACTCAGTTTGTGCAACTGGTACTCCGTGAGGAAATGATTTGTGTGTATTACTCCAAGGGGCTGCCCGGTGTCACTGTTGCTCCAGGAGGGAAATGATTTGAGCACTACCTGAATTGGCCACGCAGTGTCACCATTGCTCCGTGAGGGAAATGCTTTCTGCATTACTCCAAGTGGCCACCCAGTGTCACTGTTGCTCCAGGAGGGAAATGCTTTCTGCATGACCTGAATTGGCCACACACATCACTCACATCACTGTTGCTCCGGGGTGGGGGAGGGGAGGCGGGGGATTGTTTGTGTGTTACTCCTGAGTGGCCACGTCGTGTCACTCTTCCTCCAGGAGGGGAATGCTTTGTGCATTACCCTGTGTGGCCACCCAAGACAACACACACAGGACGACACCGACGCACACACACACAGAACACGTCACACATACAGATGGGTAGTGTAAATTGCTAAAAATGAGACATTCATTACTAATCAGATGTAGCCGTTGATGTCTCATGCACTCTTCCTCGAAAAGCCATACGTAGTCTCGCCTGATCATTTGGTAGAGATCTCTTCAAGAAAAGTACTCCTAATGAGACATACATTATTGACAAGTACTAGTCATCAATTTCTCCTCGAATGATTCACCAAAACGCTTTTCAATCCCCTGCTGGTGATTTGGAAGAAATCGTTTCTTGAAATGTACTAAACTAGAGAAATTCATCTTTGACCTGTGCGACAGATAAATTTGAGAGGGAATCTTCCTGAAAGCCCCGAGGATTCACTTCTCGTCAGACGGTACAGAGCAGTTTGCGAAAATTACTCAGAATGAGAACGTCATTCGTAATCAGGTATCCTGAGGTCTTTCTCATGGAACCATCCACCAAAAAGCAAGTCTATTCTCTCTGCGGCATTTGGCAGAGATTTATCGTGAAAATTGCTAAAGAAGAGAACGTTATAACTGATCAATGCTAATAATCAATGACAAATGGAATCATCCTCCAAAAGCCTTTCAGATTGGCTCCCTGTGATTAGGTAGATATCAGTTGACGATTTGGTAGAAATTACTAAAAAGGAGGCAGTTCTTTCTGATCAATGTTAGCAATTAATTACACATGGAATCATCCTCCAGACTATATTCATAATTAGCTCCTGGAGATTTGGACTCAAATCGGTTCGTGAAAATGACTAGGAATGAGACAATTCATTCCTCATCCGTCTTCTGATAAATTTCCCACGGAATCATCCAGCAGAAAAGCAAAGGCATTCCCCCTTGGTGCGTTGGAACAGATCAGTTCGTGCAAATCACTCAATGTAGAAAATCATTCTTTACAAGTCCCTAGTGGTAAAGACTCCAGCAATCCAGCTTCTCTCCTGGTGAGTTCGTAGCGATTGGTTCAAGAAAATTACTCCAAAGGAGACTTAAATTATTGACAAGTACTAGTGCTAAAGCTCTCCTCGAATGATTAACCAAAATGCTTTTCGATACGATGACACAGAAGGGCACAGAACACGACACACCAAAATAAGACACGAGAAAGACACACACACACCGCGACACGGAAAGCATCACCCACAAAACATCACACACACGACCCACAACATCTCACAAACACACACTCACTCAACACAAGACGACCCACAACATGTCGAGCGCTGTGGAGCGAGGGCTCCGGCTCAGCTTTCGCAGCGGCTCTGGCGAGGAATGGTGCCGGAGCTCTCGCCGGAGGGGAAGACGGCAGGAGGGGGCCTGAGCCGCTTGGGCCTCTTTCCAAGGAGGCGGAACCAGGCCTCCGCTCTCTGCCCTCTGCAGACCTGGCTGCCAGGTCAGTGCTTCCAGTTCCTCGTCCGCACTCGCTGTCGTCGTCCTCCTCAGCGGCCGTGGGCGTCCTCGCTGGGGACGGGGCTCGGGGGGATGAAGGTGGGGAGGGGCCAGAGTCTCTTGAGCAGAGTGACTCTGTGGGGTGCCGTTAGAAAAGGAGATTTTGGTTGGGATGCTCCAGGTGGAATGGGAGGAGAGTGGAGGGCGGATCCCCGCCGTGTGGGAGAGGCAAAGAGAGGAGCCTCCGAGACGTTGCCGACTGAAAATGGTAACTTACTTGTTTTTTTCCCCTTGGGCTGGGTTTAGTAGCAAGGAAAAAGAAGTCAAGCCTCAGAGTCTACTGCCCTCATGCGACGGAATGTGAGTGAGAGCAGCGAACCTGTGACCGTTGGGGACACCAGGCAAGAGCCCTCCATCTGGGAGCCGAGCTCTCGCCAGTCTCGGTGAGAGAAGTGTCTGGTTTGGTGAGGACTCTGCTCACACCCCACCTGAGTCCGGGTCGGGAAGCCCCGTCCATTAGGGTTCGGTGTGTAAGAAAAGGTTCCTGATCAGCTGTGGTTACGAGGGAGAAAAGGTCCCATTTTCAGAGGCTGCTCGTTTCTCTGGTCAGGAACGGTGTCTTCTCCACAACTGAAGCTTGGATCCAAGAGGATGACTCCAGGTGGTGAGTTGCCCGCCTTGCTCTCATGTTTCTCTGTTTTCTCTCCTGTGTTCGCCACCTCGCTCTTTCTCTTCTCTCCTCTTCTCTCCTCGTGCCGTGTCCCTTCACAGGACACGGGTAGGTGTGCATTCCCACAAGGGAGGTCTCGGGAGCCATGGAAAAGTCGGAGCGGACGAAAATCATGCAGGGCAGTAGAAAGGCTGCTGAAAGTACCTGAAGTGACAAAGAAAATGAGAAGGGGGAAGTCCAGCCTGAAACAGGAGTGTAGTCTGTAAAGAGAAACAACGGGAAGTCTAAGCTACAGAAACTCTTCAAGTTGCCGAAAGACATGTAGGATGGGAAATTACTTCTTGAATCCAGTCTGTTGAAGTTCTTAGGCTCAGTATGCATGCGTATTTGTAGTTGCTTAGCAATCTGCCTTCTTCTGTTTGCTATCCCTTCTAATCACTGAAAATCTAGCTATCTATTTTTTGTTTAGTTTTATTATTATTATTATTATTATTATTATTATTATTATTATTTATTAAACTCAGTTTGTGCAACTGGTACTCCGTGAGGAAATGATTTGTGTGTATTACTCCAAGGGGCTGCCCGGTGTCACTGTTGCTCCAGGAGGGAAATGATTTGAGCACTACCTGAATTGGCCAAGCAGTGTCACCATTGCTCCGTGAGGGAAATGCTTTCTGCATTACTCCAAGTGGCCACCCAGTGTCACTGTTGCTCCAGGAGGGAAATGCTTTCTGCATGACCTGAATTGGCCACACACATCACTCACATCACTGTTGCTCCGGGGTGGGGGAGGGGAGGCGGGGGATTGTTTGTGTGTTACTCCTGAGTGGCCACGTCGTGTCACTCTTCCTCCAGGAGGGGAATGCTTTGTGCATTACCCTGTGTGGCCACCCAAGACAACACACACAGCACGACACCGACGCACACACACACAGAACACGTCACACATACAGATGGGTAGTGTAAATTGCTAAAAATGAGACATTCATTACTAATCAGATGTAGCCGTTGATGTCTCATGCACTCTTCCTCGAAAAGCCATACGTAGTCTCGCCTGATCATTTGGTAGAGATCTGTTCAAGAAAAGTACTCCTAATGAGACATACATTATTGACAAGTACTAGTCATCAATTTCTCCTCGAATGATTCACCAAAACGCTTTTCAATCCCCTGCTGGTGATTTGGAAGAAATCGTTTCTTGAAATGTACTAAACTAGAGAAATTCATCTTTGACCTGTGCGACAGATAAATTAGAGAGGGAATCTTCCTGAAAGCCCCGAGGATTCACTTCTCGTCAGACGGTACAGAGCAGTTTGCGAAAATTACTCAGAATGAGAACGTCATTCGTAATCAGGTATCCTGAGGTCTTTCTCATGGAACCATCCACCAAAAAGCAAGTCTATTCTCTCTGCGGCATTTGGCAGAGATTTATCGTGAAAATTGCTAAAGAAGAGAACGTTATAACTGATCAATGCTAATAATCAATGACAAATGGAATCATCCTCCAAAAGCCTTTCAGATTGGCTCCCTGTGATTAGGTAGATATCAGTTGACGATTTGGTAGAAATTACTAAAAAGGAGGCAGTTCTTTCTGATCAATGTTAGCAATTAATTACACATGGAATCATCCTCCGGACTATATTCATAATTAGCTCCTGGAGATTTGGACTCAAATCGGTTCGTGAAAATGACTAGGAATGAAACAATTCATTCCTCATCCGTCTTCTGATAAATTTCCCACGGAATCATCCAGCAGAAAAGCAAAGGCATTCCCCCTTGGTGCGTTGGAACAGATGGGTTCGTGCAAATCACTCAAGGTAGAAAATCATTCTTTACAAGTCCCTAGTGGTAAAGACTCCAGCAATCCAGCTTCTCTCCTGGTGAGTTCGTAGCGATTGGTTCAAGAAAATTACTCTGAAGGAGACTTAAATTATTGACAAGTACGAGTGCTAAAGCTCTCCTCGAATGATTAACCAAAATGCTTTTCGATACGATGACACAGAAGGGCACAGAACACGACACACCAAAATAAGACACGAGAAAGACAAACACACACCGCGACACGGAAAGCATCACCCACAAAACATCACACACACGACCCACAACATCTCACAAACACACACTCACTCAACACAAGACGACCCACAACATGTCGAGCGCTGTGGAGCGAGGTCTCCGGCTCGGCTTTTGCAGCGGCTCTGGCGAGGAATGGTGCCGGAGCTCTCGCCGGAGGGGAAGACGGCAGGAGGGGGCTTGAGCCGCTTGGGCCTCTTTCCAAGGAGGCGGAACCAGGCCTCCGCTCTCTTCCCTCTGCAGACCTGGCTGCCAGGTCAGTGCTTCCAGTTCCTCGTCCGCACTCGCTGTCATCGTCCTCCTCAGCGGCCGTGGGCATCCTCTCTGGGGACAGGGCTCGGGGGGATGAAGGTGGGGAGGGGCCAGAGTCTCTTGAGCAGAGTGACTCTGTGGGGTGCCGTTAGAAAAGGAGATTTTGGTTGGGATGCTCCAGGTGGAATGGGAGGAGAGTGGAGGGCGGATCCCCGCCGTGTGGGAGAGGCAAAGAGAGGAGCCTCCGAGACTTTGCCGACTGAGAATGATAACTTACTTGTTTTTTTCCCCTTGGGCTGGGTTTAGTAGCAAGGAAAAAGAAGTCAACCTTCAGAGTCTACTGCCCTCATGCGACGGAATGTGAGTGAGAGCAGCGAGCCTGTGACCGTTGGGGATACCAGGCAAGAGCCCTCCATCTGGGAGCCGAGCTCTCGCCAGTCTCGGTGAGAGAAGTGTCTGGTTTGGTGAGGACTCTGCTCACGCCCCACCTGAGTCCGGGTCGGGAAGCCCCGTCCATTAGGGTTCGGTGTGTAAGAAAAGGTTCCTGATCAGCTGTGGTTACGAGGGAGAAAAGGTCCCATTTTCAGAGGCTGCTCGTTTCTCTGGTCAGGAATGGTGTCTTCTCCACAACTGAAGCTTGGATCCAAGAGGATGACTCCAGGTGGTGAGTTGCCCGCCTTGCTCTCATGTTTCTCTGTTTTCTCTCCTGTGTTCGCCAACTCGCTCTTTCTCTTCTCTCCTCGTGCCATGTCCCTTCACAGGACACGGGTAGGTGTGCATTCCCACAAGGGAGGTCTCGGGAGCCATGGAAAAGTCGGAGCGGACGAAAATCATGCAGGGCAGTAGAAAGGCTGCTGAAAGTACCTGAAGTGACAAAGAAAATGAGAAGGGGGAAGTCCAGCCTGAAACAGGAGTGTAGTCTGTAAAGAGAAACAACGGGAAGTCTAAGCTACAGAAACTCTTCAAGTTGCCGAAAGACATGTAGGATGGGAAATTACTTCTTGAATCCAGTCTGTTGAAGTTCTTAGGCTCAGTATGCATGCGTATTTGTAGTTGCTTAGCAATCTGCCTTCTTCTGTTTGCTATCCCTTCTAATCACTGAATATCTAGCTATCTATTTTTTGTTTAGTTTATTATTATTATTATTATTATTATTATTATTATTATTATTATTATTATTATTATTATTATTATTATTATTATTATTATTATTTATTAAACTCAGTTTGTGCAACTGGTACTCCGTGAGGAAATGATTTGTGTGTATTACTCCAAGGGGCTGCCCGGTGTCACTGTTGCTCCAGGAGGGAAATGATTTGAGCACTACCTGAATTGGCCACGCAGTGTCACCATTGCTCCGTGAGGGAAATGCTTTCTGCATTACTCCAAGTGGCCACCCAGTGTCACTGTTGCTCCAGGAGGGAAATGCTTTCTGCATGACCTGAATTGGCCACACACATCACTCACATCACTGTTGCTCCGGGGTGGGGGAGGGGAGGCGGGGGATTGTTTGTGTGTTACTCCTGAGTGGCCACGTCGTGTCACTCTTCCTCCAGGAGGGGAATGCTTTGTGCATTACCCTGTGTGGCCACCCAAGACAACACACACAGGACGACACCGACGCACACACACACAGAACACGTCACACATACAGATGGGTAGTGTAAATTGCTAAAAATGAGACATTCATTACTAATCAGATGTAGCCGTTGATGTCTCATGCACTCTTCCTCGAAAAGCCATACGTAGTCTCGCCTGATCATTTGGTAGAGATCTCTTCAAGAAAAGTACTCCTAATGAGACATACATTATTGACAAGTACTAGTCATCAATTTCTCCTCGAATGATTCACCAAAACGCTTTTCAATCCCCTGCTGGTGATTTGGAAGAAATCGTTTCTTGAAATGTACTAAACTAGAGAAATTCATCTTTGACCTGTGCGACAGATAAATTTGAGAGGGAATCTTCCTGAAAGCCCCGAGGATTCACTTCTCGTCAGACGGTACAGAGCAGTTTGCGAAAATTACTCAGAATGAGAACGTCATTCGTAATCAGGTATCCTGAGGTCTTTCTCATGGAACCATCCACCAAAAAGCAAGTCTATTCTCTCTGCGGCATTTGGCAGAGATTTATCGTGAAAATTGCTAAAGAAGAGAACGTTATAACTGATCAATGCTAATAATCAATGACAAATGGAATCATCCTCCAAAAGCCTTTCAGATTGGCTCCCTGTGATTAGGTAGATATCAGTTGACGATTTGGTAGAAATTACTAAAAAGGAGGCAGTTCTTTCTGATCAATGTTAGCAATTAATTACACATGGAATCATCCTCCAGACTATATTCATAATTAGCTCCTGGAGATTTGGACTCAAATCGGTTCGTGAAAATGACTAGGAATGAGACAATTCATTCCTCATCCGTCTTCTGATAAATTTCCCACGGAATCATCCAGCAGAAAAGCAAAGGCATTCCCCCTTGGTGCGTTGGAACAGATCAGTTCGTGCAAATCACTCAATGTAGAAAATCATTCTTTACAAGTCCCTAGTGGTAAAGACTCCAGCAATCCAGCTTCTCTCCTGGTGAGTTCGTAGCGATTGGTTCAAGAAAATTACTCCAAAGGAGACTTAAATTATTGACAAGTACTAGTGCTAAAGCTCTCCTCGAATGATTAACCAAAATGCTTTTCGATACGATGACACAGAAGGGCACAGAACACGACACACCAAAATAAGACACGAGAAAGACACACACACACCGCGACACGGAAAGCATCACCCACAAAACATCACACACACGACCCACAACATCTCACAAACACACACTCACTCAACACAAGACGACCCACAACATGTCGAGCGCTGTGGAGCGAGGGCTCCGGCTCAGCTTTCGCAGCGGCTCTGGCGAGGAATGGTGCCGGAGCTCTCGCCGGAGGGGAAGACGGCAGGAGGGGGCCTGAGCCGCTTGGGCCTCTTTCCAAGGAGGCGGAACCAGGCCTCCGCTCTCTTCCCTCTGCAGACCTGGCTGCCAGGTCAGTGCTTCCAGTTCCTCGTCCGCACTCGCTGTCGTCGTCCTCCTCAGCGGCCGTGGGCGTCCTCGCTGGGGACGGGGCTCGGGGGGATGAAGGTGGGGAGGGGCCAGAGTCTCTTGAGCAGAGTGACTCTGTGGGGTGCCGTTAGAAAAGGAGATTTTGGTTGGGATGCTCCAGGTGGAATGGGAGGAGAGTGGAGGGCGGATCCCCGCCGTGTGGGAGAGGCAAAGAGAGGAGCCTCCGAGACGTTGCCGACTGAAAATGGTAACTTACTTGTTTTTTTCCCCTTGGGCTGGGTTTAGTAGCAAGGAAAAAGAAGTCAAGCCTCAGAGTCTACTGCCCTCATGCGACGGAATGTGAGTGAGAGCAGCGAGCCTGTGACCGTTGGGGACACCAGGCAAGAGCCCTCCATCTGGGAGCCGAGCTCTCGCCAGTCTCGGTGAGAGAAGTGTCTGGTTTGGTGAGGACTCTGCTCACACCCCACCTGAGTCCGGGTCGGGAAGCCCCGTCCATTAGGGTTCGGTGTGTAAGAAAAGGTTCCTGATCAGCTGTGGTTACGAGGGAGAAAAGGTCCCATTTTCAGAGGCTGCTCGTTTCTCTGGTCAGGAACGGTGTCTTCTCCACAACTGAAGCTTGGATCCAAGAGGATGACTCCAGGTGGTGAGTTGCCCGCCTTGCTCTCATGTTTCTCTGTTTTCTCTCCTGTGTTCGCCACCTCGCTCTTTCTCTTCTCTCCTCTTCTCTCCTCGTGCCGTGTCCCTTCACAGGACACGGGTAGGTGTGCATTCCCACAAGGGAGGTCTCGGGAGCCATGGAAAAGTCGGAGCGGACGAAAATCATGCAGGGCAGTAGAAAGGCTGCTGAAAGTACCTGAAGTGACAAAGAAAATGAGAAGGGGGAAGTCCAGCCTGAAACAGGAGTGTAGTCTGTAAAGAGAAACAACGGGAAGTCTAAGCTACAGAAACTCTTCAAGTTGCCGAAAGACATGTAGGATGGGAAATTACTTCTTGAATCCAGTCTGTTGAAGTTCTTAGGCTCAGTATGCATGCGTATTTGTAGTTGCTTAGCAATCTGCCTTCTTCTGTTTGCTATCCCTTCTAATCACTGAAAATCTAGCTATCTATTTTTTGTTTAGTTTTATTATTATTATTATTATTATTATTATTATTATTATTATTATTATTATTTATTAAACTCAGTTTGTGCAACTGGTACTCCGTGAGGAAATGATTTGTGTGTATTACTCCAAGGGGCTGCCCGGTGTCACTGTTGCTCCAGGAGGGAAATGATTTGAGCACTACCTGAATTGGCCAAGCAGTGTCACCATTGCTCCGTGAGGGAAATGCTTTCTGCATTACTCCAAGTGGCCACCCAGTGTCACTGTTGCTCCAGGAGGGAAATGCTTTCTGCATGACCTGAATTGGCCACACACATCACTCACATCACTGTTGCTCCGGGGTGGGGGAGGGGAGGCGGGGGATTGTTTGTGTGTTACTCCTGAGTGGCCACGTCGTGTCACTCTTCCTCCAGGAGGGGAATGCTTTGTGCATTACCCTGTGTGGCCACCCAAGACAACACACACAGCACGACACCGACGCACACACACACAGAACACGTCACACATACAGATGGGTAGTGTAAATTGCTAAAAATGAGACATTCATTACTAATCAGATGTAGCCGTTGATGTCTCATGCACTCTTCCTCGAAAAGCCATACGTAGTCTCGCCTGATCATTTGGTAGAGATCTGTTCAAGAAAAGTACTCCTAATGAGACATACATTATTGACAAGTACTAGTCATCAATTTCTCCTCGAATGATTCACCAAAACGCTTTTCAATCCCCTGCTGGTGATTTGGAAGAAATCGTTTCTTGAAATGTACTAAACTAGAGAAATTCATCTTTGACCTGTGCGACAGATAAATTAGAGAGGGAATCTTCCTGAAAGCCCCGAGGATTCACTTCTCGT
The DNA here is from genome assembly GCF_965140235.1 of Caretta caretta. NCBI lineage: Eukaryota > Metazoa > Chordata > Testudines > Cheloniidae > Caretta > Caretta caretta. The sequence continues at coordinate 1,736,396 of NC_134230.1, read as the reverse complement.
CAGACGGTACAGAGCAGTTTGCGAAAATTACTCAGAATGAGAACGTCATTCGTAATCAGGTATCCTGAGGTCTTTCTCATGGAACCATCCACCAAAAAGCAAGTCTATTCTCTCTGCGGCATTTGGCAGAGATTTATCGTGAAAATTGCTAAAGAAGAGAACGTTATAACTGATCAATGCTAATAATCAATGACAAATGGAATCATCCTCCAAAAGCCTTTCAGATTGGCTCCCTGTGATTAGGTAGATATCAGTTGACGATTTGGTAGAAATTACTAAAAAGGAGGCAGTTCTTTCTGATCAATGTTAGCAATTAATTACACATGGAATCATCCTCCGGACTATATTCATAATTAGCTCCTGGAGATTTGGACTCAAATCGGTTCGTGAAAATGACTAGGAATGAAACAATTCATTCCTCATCCGTCTTCTGATAAATTTCCCACGGAATCATCCAGCAGAAAAGCAAAGGCATTCCCCCTTGGTGCGTTGGAACAGATGGGTTCGTGCAAATCACTCAAGGTAGAAAATCATTCTTTACAAGTCCCTAGTGGTAAAGACTCCAGCAATCCAGCTTCTCTCCTGGTGAGTTCGTAGCGATTGGTTCAAGAAAATTACTCTGAAGGAGACTTAAATTATTGACAAGTACGAGTGCTAAAGCTCTCCTCGAATGATTAACCAAAATGCTTTTCGATACGATGACACAGAAGGGCACAGAACACGACACACCAAAATAAGACACGAGAAAGACAAACACACACCGCGACACGGAAAGCATCACCCACAAAACATCACACACACGACCCACAACATCTCACAAACACACACTCACTCAACACAAGACGACCCACAACATGTCGAGCGCTGTGGAGCGAGGTCTCCGGCTCGGCTTTTGCAGCGGCTCTGGCGAGGAATGGTGCCGGAGCTCTCGCCGGAGGGGAAGACGGCAGGAGGGGGCTTGAGCCGCTTGGGCCTCTTTCCAAGGAGGCGGAACCAGGCCTCCGCTCTCTTCCCTCTGCAGACCTGGCTGCCAGGTCAGTGCTTCCAGTTCCTCGTCCGCACTCGCTGTCATCGTCCTCCTCAGCGGCCGTGGGCATCCTCTCTGGGGACAGGGCTCGGGGGGATGAAGGTGGGGAGGGGCCAGAGTCTCTTGAGCAGAGTGACTCTGTGGGGTGCCGTTAGAAAAGGAGATTTTGGTTGGGATGCTCCAGGTGGAATGGGAGGAGAGTGGAGGGCGGATCCCCGCCGTGTGGGAGAGGCAAAGAGAGGAGCCTCCGAGACTTTGCCGACTGAGAATGATAACTTACTTGTTTTTTTCCCCTTGGGCTGGGTTTAGTAGCAAGGAAAAAGAAGTCAACCTTCAGAGTCTACTGCCCTCATGCGACGGAATGTGAGTGAGAGCAGCGAGCCTGTGACCGTTGGGGATACCAGGCAAGAGCCCTCCATCTGGGAGCCGAGCTCTCGCCAGTCTCGGTGAGAGAAGTGTCTGGTTTGGTGAGGACTCTGCTCACGCCCCACCTGAGTCCGGGTCGGGAAGCCCCGTCCATTAGGGTTCGGTGTGTAAGAAAAGGTTCCTGATCAGCTGTGGTTACGAGGGAGAAAAGGTCCCATTTTCAGAGGCTGCTCGTTTCTCTGGTCAGGAATGGTGTCTTCTCCACAACTGAAGCTTGGATCCAAGAGGATGACTCCAGGTGGTGAGTTGCCCGCCTTGCTCTCATGTTTCTCTGTTTTCTCTCCTGTGTTCGCCAACTCGCTCTTTCTCTTCTCTCCTCGTGCCATGTCCCTTCACAGGACACGGGTAGGTGTGCATTCCCACAAGGGAGGTCTCGGGAGCCATGGAAAAGTCGGAGCGGACGAAAATCATGCAGGGCAGTAGAAAGGCTGCTGAAAGTACCTGAAGTGACAAAGAAAATGAGAAGGGGGAAGTCCAGCCTGAAACAGGAGTGTAGTCTGTAAAGAGAAACAACGGGAAGTCTAAGCTACAGAAACTCTTCAAGTTGCCGAAAGACATGTAGGATGGGAAATTACTTCTTGAATCCAGTCTGTTGAAGATCTTAGGCTCAGTATGCGTGCGTATTTGTAGTTGCTTAGCAATCTGCCTTCTTCTGTTTGCTATCCCTTCTAATCACTGAAAATCTAGCTATCTATTTTTTGTTTAGTTTTATTATTATTATTATTATTATTTATTATTAAACTCAGTTTGTGCAACTGGTACTCCGTGAGGAAATGATTTGTGTGTATTACTCCAAGGGGCTGCCCGGTGTCACTGTTGCTCCAGGAGGGAAATGATTTGAGCACTACCTGAATTGGCCACGCAGTGTCACCATTGCTCCGTGAGGGAAATGCTTTCTGCATTACTCCAAGTGGCCACCCAGTGTCACTGTTGCTCCAGGAGGGAAATGCTTTCTGCATGACCTGAATTGGCCACACACATCACTGTTGCTCCGGGGTGGGGGGTGGGTGGGGGAGGCGGGGGATTGTTTGTGTGTTACTCCTGAGTGGCCACGTCGTGTCACTCTTCCTCCAGGAGGGGAATGCTTTCTGCATTACCCTGTGTGGCCACCCAAGACAACACACACAGCACGACACCGACGCACACACACACAGAACACGTCACACATAGAGATGGGTAGTGTAAATTGCTAAAAATGAGACATTCATTACTAATCAGATGTAGCCGTTGATGTCTCATGCACTCTTCCTCGAAAAGCCATACGTAGTCTCGCCTGATCATTTGGTAGAGATCTGTTCAAGAAAAGTACTCCTAATGAGACATACATTATTGACAAGTACTAGTCATCAATTTCTCCTCGAATGATTCACCAAAACGCTTTTCGATCCTCTGCTGGTGATTTGGAAGAAATCGTTTCTTGAAATGTACTAAACTAGAGAAATTCATCTTTGACCTGTGCGACAGATAAATTTGAGAGGGAATCTTCCTGAAAGCCCCGAGGATTCACTTCTCGTCAGACGGTACAGAGCAGTTTGCGAAAATTACTCAGAATGAGAACGTCATTCGTAATCAGGTATCCTGAGGTCTTTCTCATGGAACCATCCACCAAAAAGGAAGTCTATTCTCTCTGCGGCATTTGGCAGAGATTTATCGTGAAAATTGCTAAAGAAGAGAACGTTATAACTGATCAATGCTAATAATCAATGACAAATGGAATCATCCTCCAAAAGCCTTTCAGATTGGCTCCCTGTGATTAGGTAGATATCAGTTGACGATTTGGTAGAAATTACTAAAAAGGAGGCAGTTCTTTCTGATCAATGTTAGCAATTAATTACACATGGAATCATCCTCCGGACTATATTCATAATTAGCTCCTGGAGATTTGGACTAAAATCGGTTCGTGAAAATGACTAGGAATGAGACAATTCATTCCTCATCCGTCTTCTGATAAATTTCCCACGGAATCATCCAGCAGAAAAGCAAAGGCATTCCCCCTTGGTGCGTTGGAACAGATCGGTTCGTGCAAATCACTCAAGGTAGAAAATCATTCTTTACAAGTCCCTAGTTGTAAAGACTCCAGCAATCCAGCTTCTCTCCTGGTGAGTTCGTAGCGATTGGTTCAAGAAAATTACTCCGAAGGAGACTTAAATTATTGACAAGTACTAGTGCTAAAGCTCTCCTCGAATGATTAACCAAAATGCTTTTCGATACGATGACACAGAAGGGCACAGAACTCGACACACCAAAATAAGACACGAGAAAGACACACACACACCGCGACACGGAAAGCATCACCCACAAAACATCACACACACGACCCACAACATCTCACAAACACACACTCACTCAACACAAGACGACCCACAACATGTCGAGCGCTGTGGAGCGAGGGCTCCGGCTCGGCTTTCGCAGCGGCTCTGGCGAGGAATGGTGCCGGAGCTCTCGCCGGAGGGGAAGACGGCAGGGGGGGGCCTGAGCCGCTTGGGCCTCTTTCCAAGGAGGCGGAACCAGGCCTCCGCTCTCTGCCCTCTGCAGACCTGGCTGCCAGGTCAGTGCTTCCAGTTCCTCGTCCGCACTCGCTGTCGTCGTCCTCCTCAGCAGCCGTGGGCGTCCTCGCTGGGGACGGGGCTCGGGGGGACGAAGGTGGGGAGGGGCCAGAGTCTCTTGAGCAGAGTGACTCTGTGGGGTGCCGTTAGAAAAGGAGATTTTGGTTGGGATGCTCCAGGTGGAATGGGAGGAGAGTGGAGGGCGGATCCCCGCCGTGTGGGAGAGGCAAAGAGAGGAGCCTCCGAGACGTTGCCGACTGAGAATGGTAACTTACTTGGTTTTTTCCCTTGGGCTGGGTTTAGTAGCAAGGAAAAAGAAGTCAAGCCTCAGAGTCTACTGCCCTCATGCGACGGAATGTGAGTGAGAGCAGCGAGCCTGTGACCGTTGGGGATACCAGGCAAGAGCCCTCCATCTGGGAGCCGAGCTCTCGCCAGTCTCGGTGAGAGAAGTGTCTGGTTTGGTGAGGACTCTGCTCACGCCCCACCTGAGTCCGGGTCGGGAAGCCCCGTCCATTAGGGTTCGGTGTGGAAGAAAAGGTTCCTGATCAGCTGTGGTTACGAGGGATAAAAGGTCCCATTTTCAGAGGCTGCTCGTTTCTCTGGTCAGGAATGGTGTCTTCTCCACAACTGAAGCTTGGATCCAAGAGGATGACTCCAGGTGGTGAGTTGCCCGCCTTGCTCTCATGTTTCTCTGTTTTCTCTCCTGTGTTCGCCAACTCGCTCTTTCTCTTCTCTCCTCGTGCCATGTCCCTTCACAGGACACGGGTAGGTGTGCATTCCCACAAGGGAGGTCTCGGGAGCCATGGAAAAGTCGGAGCGGACGAAAATCATGCAGGGCAGTAGAAAGGCTGCTGAAAGTACCTGAAGTGACAAAGAAAATGAGAAGGGGGAAGTCCAGCCTGAAACAGGAGTGTAGTCTGTAAAGAGAAACAACGGGAAGTCTAAGCTACAGAAACTCTTCAAGTTGCCGAAAGACATGTAGGATGGGAAATTACTTCTTGAATCCAGTCTGTTGAAGATCTTAGGCTCAGTATGCGTGCGTATTTGTAGTTGCTTAGCAATCTGCCTTCTTCTGTTTGCTATCCCTTCTAATCACTGAAAATCTAGCTATCTATTTTTTGTTTAGTTTTATTATTATTATTATTTATTATTAAACTCAGTTTGTGCAACTGGTGCTCCGTGAGGAAATGATTTGTGTGTATTACTCCAAGGGGCTGCCCGGTGTCACTGTTGCTCCAGGAGGGAAATGATTTGAGCACTACCTGAATTGGCCACGCAGTGTCACCATTGCTCCGTGAGGGAAATGCTTTCTGCATTACTCCAAGTGGCCACCCAGTGTCACTGTTGCTCCAGGAGGGAAATGCTTTCTGCATGACCTGAATTGGCCACACACATCACTGTTGCTCCGGGGTGGGGGGTGGGTGGGGGAGGCGGGGGATTGTTTGTGTGTTACTCCTGAGTGGCCACGTCGTGTCACTCTTCCTCCAGGAGGGGAATGCTTTCTGCATTACCCTGTGTGGCCACCCAAGACAACACACACAGCACGACACCGACGCACACACACACAGAACACGTCACACATAGAGATGGGTAGTGTAAATTGCTAAAAATGAGACATTCATTACTAATCAGATGTAGCCGTTGATGTCTCATGCACTCTTCCTCGAAAAGCCATACGTAGTCTCGCCTGATCATTTGGTAGAGATCTGTTCAAGAAAAGTACTCCTAATGAGACATACATTATTGACAAGTACTAGTCATCAATTTCTCCTCGAATGATTCACCAAAACGCTTTTCGATCCCCTGCTGGTGATTTGGAAGAAATCGTTTCTTGAAATGTACTAAACTAGAGAAATTCATCTTTGACCTGTGCGACAGATAAATTTGAGAGGGAATCTTCCTGAAAGCCCCGAGGATTCACTTCTCGTCAGACGGTACAGAGCAGTTTGCGAAAATTACTCAGAATGAGAACGTCATTCGTAATCAGGTATCCTGAGGTCTTTCTCATGGAACCATCCACCAAAAAGGAAGTCTATTCTCTCTGCGGCATTTGGCAGAGATTTATCGTGAAAATTGCTAAAGAAGAGAACGTTATAACTGATCAATGCTAATAATCAATGACAAATGGAATCATCCTCCAAAAGCGTTTCAGATTGGCTCCCTGTGATTAGGTAGATATCAGTTGACGATTTGGTAGAAATTACTAAAAAGGAGGCAGTTCTTTCTGATCAATGTTAGCAATTAATTACACATGGAATCATCCTCCGGACTATATTCATAATTAGCTCCTGGAGATTTGGACTAAAATCGGTTCGTGAAAATGACTAGGAATGAGACAATTCATTCCTCATCCGTCTTCTGATAAATTTCCCACGGAATCATCCAGCAGAAAAGCAAAGGCATTCCCCCTTGGTGCGTTGGAACAGATCGGTTCGTGCAAATCACTCAAGGTAGAAAATCATTCTTTACAAGTCCCTAGTTGTAAAGACTCCAGCAATCCAGCTTCTCTCCTGGTGAGTTCGTAGCGATTGGTTCAAGAAAATTACTCCGAAGGAGACTTAAATTATTGACAAGTACTAGTGCTAAAGCTCTCCTCGAATGATTAACCAAAATGCTTTTCGATACGATGACACAGAAGGGCACAGAACTTGACACACCAAAATAAGACACGAGAAAGACACACACACACCGCGACACGGAAAGCATCACCCACAAAACATCACACACACGACCCACAACATCTCACAAACACACACTCACTCAACACAAGACGACCCACAACATGTCGAGCGCTGTGGAGCGAGGGCTCCGGCTCGGCTTTCGCAGCGGCTCTGGCGAGGAATGGTGCCGGAGCTCTCGCCGGAGGGGAAGACGGCAGCGGGGGGCCTGAGCCGCTTGGGCCTCTTTCCAAGGAGGCGGAACCAGGCCTCCGCTCTCTGCCCTCTGCAGACCTGGCTGCCAGGTCAGTGCTTCCAGTTCCTCGTCCGCACTCGCTGTCGTCGTCCTCCTCAGCAGCCGTGGGCGTCCTCGCTGGGGACGGGGCTCGGGGGGACGAAGGTGGGGAGGGGCCAGAGTCTCTTGAGCAGAGTGACTCTGTGGGGTGCCGTTAGAAAAGGAGATTTTGGTTGGGATGCTCCAGGTGGAATGGGAGGAGAGTGGAGGGTGGATCCCCGCCGTGCGGGAGAGGCAAAGAGAGGAGCCTCCGAGACGTTGCCGACTGAGAATGGTAACTTACTTGGTTTTTTCCCTTGGGCTGGGTTTAGTAGCAAGGAAAAAGAAGTCAAGCCTCAGAGTCTACTGCCCTCATGCGACGGAATGTGAGTGAGAGCAGCGAGCCTGTGACCGTTGGGGATACCAGGCAAGAGCCCTCCATCTGGGAGCCGAGCTCTCGCCAGTCTCGGTGAGAGAAGTGTCTGGTTTGGTGAGGACTCTGCTCACGCCCCACCTGAGTCCGGGTCGGGAAGCCCCGTCCATTAGGGTTCGGTGTGTAAGAAAAGGTTCCTGATCAGCTGTGGTTACGAGGGATAAAAGGTCCCATTTTCAGAGGCTGCTCGTTTCTCTGGTCAGGAACGGTGTCTTCTCCACAACTGAAGCTTGGATCCAAGAGGATGACTCCAGGTGGTGAGTTGCCCGCCTTGCTCTCATGTTTCTCTGTTTTCTCTCCTGTGTTCGCCAACTCGCTCTTTCTCTTCTCTCCTCTTCTCTCCTCGTGCCGTGTCCCTTCACAGGACACGGGTAGGTGTGCATTCCCACAAGGGAGGTCTCGGGAGCCATGGAAAAGTCGGAGCGGACGAAAATCATGCAGGGCAGTAGAAAGGCTGCTGAAAGTACCTGAAGTGACAAAGAAAATGAGAAGGGGGAAGTCCAGCCTGAAACAGGAGTGTAGTCTGTAAAGAGAAACAACGGGAAGTCTAAGCTACAGAAACTCTTCAAGTTGCCGAAAGACATGTAGGATGGGAAATTACTTCTTGAATCCAGTCTGTTGAAGTTCTTAGGCTCAGTATGCGTGCGTATTTGTAGTTGCTTAGCAATCTGCCTTCTTCTGTTTGCTATCCCTTCTAATCACTGAAAATCTAGCTATCTATTTTTTGTTTAGTTTTATTATTATTATTATTATTATTATTTATTATTAAACTCAGTTTGTGCAACTGGTGCTCCGTGAGGAAATGATTTGTGTGTATTACTCCAAGGGGCTGCCCGGTGTCACTGTTGCTCCAGGAGGGAAATGATTTGAGCACTACCTGAATTGGCCACGCAGTGTCACCATTGCTCCGTGAGGGAAATGCTTTCTGCATTACTCCAAGTGGCCACCCAGTGTCACTGTTGCTCCAGAAGGGAAGTGCTTTCTGCATGACCAGAATTGGCCACACACATGACTGTTGCTCCGGGGTGGGGTGGGGGGGAGGCGGGGGATTGTTTGTGTGTTACTCCTGAGTGGCCACGTCATGTCACTCTTCCTCCAGGAGGGGAATGCTTTGTGCATTACCCTGTGTGGCCACCCAAGACAACACACACAGCACGACACCGACGCAGACACACACAGAACACGTCACACATACAGATGGGTAGTGTAAATTGCTAAAAATGTGACATTCATTACTAATCAGATGTAGCCGTTGATGTCTCATGCACTCTTCCTCGAAAAGCCATATGTAGTCTCGCCTGATCATTTGGTAGAGATCTGTTCAAGAAAAGTACTCCTAATGAGACATACATTATTGACAAGTACTAGTCATCAATTTCTCCTTGAATGATTCACCAAAACGCTTTTCGATCCCCTGCTGGTGATTTGGAAGAAATCGTTTCTTGAAATATACTAAACTAGAGAAATTCATCTTTGACCTGTGCGACAGATAAATTTGAGAGGGAATCTTCCTGAAAGCCCAGAGGATTCACTTCTCGTCAGACGGTACAGAGCAGTTTGCGAAAATTACTCAGAATGAGAACGTCATTCGTAATCAGGTATCCTGGGGTCTTTCTCATGGAACCATCCACCAAAAAGCAAGTCTATTCTCTCTGCGGCATTTGGCAGAGATTTATCGTGAAAATTGCTAAAAAAGAGAACGTTATAACTGATCAATGCTAATAATCAATGACAAATGGAATCATCCTCCAAAAGCCTTTCATATTGGCTCCCTGTGATTAGGTAGATATCAGTTGACGATTTGGTAGAAATTACTAAAAAGAAGGCAGTTCTTTCTGATCAATGTTAGCAATTAATTACACATGGAATCATCCTCCGGACTATATTCATAATTAGCTCCTGGAGATTTGGACTAAAATCGGTTCGTGAAAATGACTAGGAATGAGACAATTCATTCCTCATCCGTCTTCTGATAAATTTCCCACGGAATCATCCAGCAGAAAAGCAAAGGCATTCCCCCTTGGTGCGTTGGAACAGATGGGTTCGTGCAAATCACTCAAGGTAGAAAATCATTCTTTACAAGTCCCTAGTGGTAAAGACTCCAGCAATCCAGCTTCTCTCCTGGTGAGTTCGTAGCGATTGGTTCAAGAAAATTACTCCGAAGGAGACTTAAATTATTGACAAGTACTAGTGCTAAAGCTCTCCTCGAATGATTAACCAAAATGCTTTTCGATACGATGACACAGAAGGGCACAGAACACGACACACCAAAATAACACACGAGAAAGACACACACACACCGCGACATGGAAAGCATCACCCACAAAACATCACACACACGACCCACAACATCTCACAAAGACACACTCACTCAACACAAGACGACCCGCAACATGTCGAGCGCTGTGGAGCGAGGGCTCCGGCTCGGCTTTCGCAGCGGCTCTGGCGAGGAATGGTGCCGGAGCTCTCGCCGGAGGGGAAGACGGCAGGAGGGGGCCTGAGCCGCTTGGGCCTCTTTCCAAGGAGGCGGAACCAGGCCTCCGCTCTCTGCCCTCTGCAGACCTGGCTGCCAGGTCAGTGCTTCCAGTTCCTCGTCCGCACTCGCTGTCGTCGTCCTCCTCAGCGACCGTGGGCGTCCTCGCTGGGGACGGGGCTCGGGGGGATGAAGGTGGGGAGGGGCCAGAGTCTCTTGAGCAGAGTGACTCTGTGGGGTGCCGTTAGAAAAGGAGATTTTGGTTGGGATGCTCCAGGTGGAATGGGAGGAGAGTGGAGGGCGGATCCCCGCCGTGTGGGAGAGGCAAAGAGAGGAGCCTCCGAGACGTTGCCGACTGAGAATGGTAACTTACTTGGTTTTTTCCCCTTGGGCTGGGTTTAGTAGCAAGGAAAAAGAAGTCAAGCCTCAGAGTCTACTGCCCTCATGCGACGGAATGTGAGTGAGAGCAGCGAGCCTGTGACCGTTGGGGACACCAGGCAAGAGCCCTCCATCTGGGAGCCGAGCTCTCGCCAGTCTCGGTGAGAGAAGTGTCTGGTTTGGTGAGGACTCTGCTCACGCCCCACCTGAGTCCGGGTCGGGAAGCCCCGTCCATTAGGGTTCGGTGTGTAAGAAAAGGTTCCTGATCAGCTGTGGTTACGAGGGAGAGAAGGTCCCCTTTTCAGAGGCAGCTCGTTTCTCTGGTCAGGAACGGTGTGTTCTCCACAACTGAAGCTTGGATCCAAGAGGATGACTCCAGGTGGTGAGTTGCCCGCCTTGCTCTCATGTTTCTCTGTTTTCTCTCCTGTGTTCGCCAACTCGCTCTTTCTCTTCTCTCCTCTTCTCTCCTCATGCCGTGTCCCTTCACAGGACACGGGTAGGTGTGCATTCCCACAAGGGAGGTCTCGGGAGCCATGGAAAAGTTGGAGCGGACGAAAATCATGCAGGGCAGTAGAAAGGCTGCTGAAAGTACCTGAAGTGACAAAGAAAATGAGAAGGGGGAAGTCCAGCCTGAAACAGGAGTGTAGTCTGTAAAGAGAAAGAACGGGAAGTCTAAGCTACAGAAACTCTTCAAGTTGCCGAAAGACATGTAGGATGGGAAATTACTTCTTGAATCCAGTCTGTTGAAGATCTTAGGCTCAGTATGCGTGCGTATTTGTAGTTGCTTAGCAATCTGCCTTCTTCTGTTTGCTATCCCTTCTAATCACTGAAAATCTAGCTATCTATTTTTTGTTTAGTTTTATTATTATTATTATTATTATTTATTATTAAACTCAGTTTGTGCAACTGGTGCTCCGTGAGGAAATGATTTGTGTGTATTACTCCAAGGGGCTGCCCGGTGTCACTGTTGCTCCAGGAGGGAAATGATTTGAGCACTACCTGAATTGGCCACGCAGTGTCACCATTGCTCCGTGAGGGAAATGCTTTCTGCATTACTCCAAGTGGCCACCCAGTGTCACTGTTGCTCCAGGAGGGAAATGCTTTCTGCATGACCTGAATTGGCCACACACATCACTGTTGCTCCGGGGTGGGGGGTGGGGGGGGAGGCGGGGGATTGTTTGTGTGTTACTCCTGAGTGGCCACGTCGTGTCACTCTTCCTCCAGGAGGGGAATGCTTTCTGCATTACCCTGTGTGGCCACCCAAGACAACACACACAGCACGACACCGACGCACACACACACAGAACACGTCACACATACAGATGGGTAGTGTAAATTGCTAAAAATGAGACATTCATTACTAATCAGTTGTAGCCGTTGATGTCTCATGCACTCTTCCTGGAAAAGCCATACGTAGTCTCGCCTGATCATTTGGTAGAGATCTGTTCAAGAAAAGTACTCCTAATGAGACATACATTATTGACAAGTACTAGTCATCAATTTCTCCTCGAATGATTCACCAAAACGCTTTTCGATCCCCTGCTGGTGATTTGGAAGAAATCGTTTCTTGAAATGTACTAAACTAGAGAAATTCATCTTTGACCTGTGCGACAGATAAATTTGAGAGGGAATCTTCCTGAAAGCCCCGAGGATTCACTTCTCGTCAGACGGTACAGAGCAGTTTGCGAAAATTACTCAGAATGAGAACGTCATTCGTAATCAGGTATCATGAGGTCTTTCTCATGGAACCATCCACCAAAAAGCAAGTCTATTCTCTCTGCGGCATTTGGCAGAGATTTATCGTGAAAATTGCTAAAGAAGAGAACGTTATAACTGATCAATGCTAATAATCAATGACAAATGGAATCATCCTCCAAAAGCCTTTCAGATTGGCTCCCTGTGATTAGGTGGATATCAGTTGACGATTTGGTAGAAATTACTAAAAAGGAGGCAGTTCTTTCTGATCAATGTTAGCAATTAATTACACATGGAATCATCCTCCGGACTATATTCATAATTAGCTCCTGGAGATTTGGACTCAAATCGGTTCGTGAAAATGACTAGGAATGAGACAATTCATTCCTCATCCGTCTTCTGATAAATTTCCCACGGAATCATCCAGCAGAAAAGCAAAGGCATTCCCCCTTGGTGCGTTGGAACAGATCGGTTCGTGCAAATCACTCAAGGTAGAAAATCATTCTTTACAGTCCCTAGTGGTAAAGACTCCAGCAATCCAGCTTCTCTCCTGGTGAGTTCGTAGCGATTGGTTCAAGAAAATTACTCCGAAGGAGACTTAAATTATTGACAAGTACTAGTGCAAAAGCTCTCCTCGAATGATTAACCAAAATGCTTTTCGATACGATGACACAGAAGGGCACAGAACACGACACACCAAAATAAGACACGAGAAAGACACACACACACCGCGACACGGAAAGCATCACCCACAAAACATCACACACACGACCCACAACATCTCACAAACACACACTCACTGAACACAAGACGACCCACAACATGTCGAGCGCTGTGGAGCGAGGGCTCCGGCTCGGCTTTCGCAGCGGCTCTGGCGAGGAATGGTGCCGGAGCTCTCGCCGGAGGGGAAGACGGCAGGAGGGGGCCTGAGCCGCTTGGGCCTCTTTCCAAGGAGGCGGAACCAGGCCTCCGCTCTCTGCCCTCTGCAGACCTGGCTGCCAGGTCAGTGCTTCCAGTTCCTCGTCCGCACTCGCTGTCGTCGTCCTCCTCAGCGGCCGTGGGCATCCTCACTGGGGACGGGGCTCGGGGGGATGAAGGTGGGGAGGGGCCAGAGTCTCTTGAGCAGAGTGACTCTGTGGGGTGCCGTTAGAAAAGGAGATTTTGGTTGGGATGCTCCAGGTGGAATGGGAGGAGAGTGGAGGGCGGATCCCCGCCGTGTGGGAGAGGCAAAGAGAGGAGCCTCCGAGACGTTGCCGACTGAGAATGGTAACTTACTTGTTTTTTTCCCCTTGGGCTGGGTTTAGTAGCAAGGAAAAAGAAGTCAAGCCTCAGAGTCTACTGCCCTCATGCGACGGAATGTGAGTGAGAGCAGCGAGCCTGTGACCGTTGGGGACACCAGGCAAGAGCCCTCCATCTGGGAGCCGAGCTCTCGCCAGTCTCGGTGAGAGAAGTGTCTGGTTTGGTGAAGACTCAGCTCACGCCCCACCTGAGTCCGGGTCGGGAAGCCCCGTCCATTAGGGTTCGGTGTGGAAGAAAAGGTTCCTGATCAGCTGTGGTTACGAGGGATAAAAGGTCCCATTTTCAGAGGCTGCTCGTTTCTCTGGTCAGGAACGGTGTCTTCTCCACAACTGAAGCTTGGATCCAAGAGGATGACTCCAGGTGGTGAGTTGCCCGCCTTGCTCTCATGTTTCTCTGTTTTCTCTCCTGTGTTCACCAACTCGCTCTTTCTCTTCTCTCCTCTTCTCTCCTCGTGCCGTGTCCCTTCACAGGACACGGGTAGGTGTGCATTCCCACAAGGGAGGTCTCGGGAGCCATGGAAAAGTCGGAGCGGACGAAAATCATGCAGGGCAGTAGAAAGGCTGCTGAAAGTACCTGAAGTGACAAAGAAAATGAGAAGGGGGAAGTCCAGCCTGAAACAGGAGTGTAGTCTGTGAAGAGAAACAACGGGAAGTCTAAGCTACAGAAACTCTTCAAGTTGCCGAAAGACATGTAGGATGGGAAATTACTTCTTGAATCCAGTCTGTTGAAGTTCTTAGGCTCAGTATGCATGCGTATTTGTAGTTGCTTAGCAATCTGCCTTCTTCTGTTTGCTATCCCTTCTAATCACTGAAAATCTAGCTATCTATTTTTTGTTTAGTTTTTATTATTATTATTATTATTATTATTATTATTATTATTTATTAAACTCAGTTTGTGCAACTGGTACTCCGTGAGGAAATGATTTGTGTGTATTACTCCAAGGGGCTGCCCGGTGTCACTGTTGCTCCAGGAGGGAAATGATTTGAGCACTACCTGAATTGGCCACGCAGTGTCACCATTGCTCCGTGAGGGAAATGCTTTCTGCATTACTCCAAGTGGCCACCCAGTGTCACTGTTGCTCCAGGAGGGAAATGCTTTCTGCATGACCTGAATTGGCCACACACATCACTCACATCACTGTTGCTCCGGGGTGGGGGAGGGGAGGCGGGGGATTGTTTGTGTGTTACTCCTGAGTGGCCACGTCGTGTCACTCTTCCTCCAGGAGGGGAATGCTTTGTGCATTACCCTGTGTGGCCACCCAAGACAACACACACAGCACGACACCGACGCACACACACACAGAACACGTCACACATAGAGATGGGTAGTGTAAATTGCTAAAAATGAGACATTCATTACTAATCAGATGTAGCCGTTGATGTCTCATGCACTCTTCCTCGAAAAGCCATACGTAGTCTCGCCTGATCATTTGGTAGAGATCTGTTCAAGAAAAGTACTCCTAATGAGACATACATTATTGACAAGTACTAGTCATCAATTTCTCCTCGAATGATTCACCAAAACGCTTTTCAATCCCCTGCTGGTGATTTGGAAGAAATCGTTTCTTGAAATGTACTAAACTAGAGAAATTCATCTTTGACCTGTGCGACAGATAAATTTGAGAGGGAATCTTCCTGAAAGCCCCGAGGATTCACTTCTCGTCAGACGGTACAGAGCAGTTTGCGAAAATTACTCAGAATGAGAACGTCATTCGTAATCAGGTATCCTGAGGTCTTTCTCATGGAACCATCCACCAAAAAGCAAGTCTATTCTCTCTGAGGCATTTGGCAGAGATTTATCGTGAAAATTGCTAAAGAAGAGAACGTTATAACTGATCAATGCTAATAATCAATGACAAATGGAATCATCCTCCAAAAGCCTTTCAGATTGGCTCCCTGTGATTAGGTAGATATCAGTTGACGATTTGGTAGAAATTACTAAAAAGGAGGCAGTTCTTTCTGATCAATGTTAGCAATTAATTACACATGGAATCATCCTCCGGACTATATTCATAATTAGCTCCTGGAGATTTGGACTCAAATCGGTTCGTGAAAATGACTAGGAATGAGACAATTCATTCCTCATCCGTCTTCTGATAAATTTCCCACGGAATCATCCAGCAGAAAAGCAAAGGCATTCCCCCTTGGTGCGTTGGAACAGATCGGTTCGTGCAAATCACTCAAGGTAGAAAATCATTCTTTACAAGTCCCTAGTTGTAAAGACTCCAGCAATCCAGCTTCTCTCCTGGTGAGTTCGTAGCGATTGGTTCAAGAAAATTACTCCGAAGGAGACTTAAATTATTGACAAGTACTAGTGCTAAAGCTCTCCTCGAATGATTAACCAAAATGCTTTTCGATACGATGACACAGAAGGGCACAGAACACGACACACCAAAATAAGACACGAGAAAGACACACACACACCGCGACACGGAAAGCATCACCCACAAAACATCACACACACGACCCACAACATCTCACAAACACACACTCACTCAACACAAGACGACCCACAACATGTCGAGCGCTGTGGAGCGAGGTCTCCGGCTCGGCTTTTGCAGCGGCTCTGGCGAGGAATGGTGCCGGAGCTCTCGCCGGAGGGGAAGACGGCAGGGGGGGGCCTGAGCCGCTTGGGCGTCTTTCCAAGGAGGCGGAACCAGGCCTCCGCTCTCTGCCCTCTGCAGACCTGGCTGCCAGGTCAGTGCTTCCAGTTCCTCGTCCGCACTCGCTGTCATCGTCCTCCTCAGCGGCCGTGGGCGTCCTCGCTGGGGACGGGGCTCGGGGGGACGAAGGTGGGGAGGGGCCAGAGTCTCTTGAGCAGAGTGACTCTGTGGGGTGCCGTTAGAAAAGGAGATTTTGGTTGGGATGCTCCAGGTGGAATGGGAGGAGAGTGGAGGGCGGATCCCCGCCGTGCGGGAGAGGCAAAGAGAGGAGCCTCCGAGACGTTGCCGACTGAGAATGGTAACTTACTTGGTTTTTTCCCCTTGGGCTGGGTTTAGTAGCAAGGAAAAAGAAGTCAAGCCTCAGAGTCTACTGCCCTCATGCGACGGAATGTGAGTGAGAGCAGCGAGCCTGTGACCGTTGGGGATACCAGGCAAGAGCCCTCCATCTGGGAGCCGAGCTCTCGCCAGTCTCGGTGAGAGAAGTGTCTGGTTTGGTGAGGACTCTGCTCACGCCCCACCTGAGTCCGGGTCGGGAAGCCCCGTCCATTAGGGTTCGGTGTGTAAGAAAAGGTTCCTGATCAGCTGTGGTTACGAGGGATAAAAGGTCCCATTTTCAGAGGCTGCTCGTTTCTCTGGTCAGGAACGGTGTCTTCTCCACAACTGAAGCTTGGATCCAAGAGGATGACTCCAGGTGGTGAGTTGCCCGCCTTGCTCTCATGTTTCTCTGTTTTCTCTCCTGTGTTCGCCAACTCGCTCTTTCTCTTCTCTCCTCTTCTCTCCTCGTGACGTGTCCCTTCACAGGACACGGGTAGGTGTGCATTCCCACAAGGGAGGTCTCGGGAGCCATGGAAAAGTCGGAGCGGACGAAAATCATGCAGGGCAGTAGAAAGGCTGCTGAAAGTACCTGAAGTGACAAAGAAAATGAGAAGGGGGAAGTCCAGCCTGAAACAGGAGTGTAGTCTGTGAAGAGAAACAACGGGAAGTCTAAGCTACAGAAACTCTTCAAGTTGCCGAAAGACATGTAGGATGGGAAATTACTTCTTGAATCCAGTCTGTTGAAGTTCTTAGGCTCAGTATGCGTGCGTATTTGTAGTTGCTTAGCAATCTGCCTTCTTCTGTTTGCTATCCCTTCTAATCACTGAAAATCTAGCTATCTATTTTTTGTTTAGTTTTATTATTATTATTATTATTATTATTATTTATTATTAAACTCAGTTTGTGCAACTGGTGCTCCGTGAGGAAATGATTTGTGTGTATTACTCCAAGGGGCTGCCCGGTGTCACTGTTGCTCCAGGAGGGAAATGATTTGCGCACTACCTGAATTGGCCACGCAGTGTCACCATTGCTCCGTGAGGGAAATGCTTTCTGCATTACTCCAAGTGGCCACCCAGTGTCACTGTTGCTCCAGAAGGGAAGTGCTTTCTGCATGACCTGAATTGGCCACACACATCACTGTTGCTCCGGGGTGGGGTGGGGGGGAGGCGGGGGATTGTTTGTGTGTTACTCCTGAGTGGCCACGTCATGTCACTCTTCCTCCAGGAGGGGAATGCTTTGTGCATTACCCTGTGTGGCCACCCAAGACAACACACACAGCACGACACCGACGCAGACACACACAGAACACGTCACACATACAGATGGGTAGTGTAAATTGCTAAAAATGAGACATTCATTACTAATCAGATGTAGCCGTTGATGTCTCATGCACTCTTCCTCGAAAAGCCATACGTAGTCTCGCCTGATCATTTGGTAGAGATCTGTTCAAGAAAAGTACTCCTAATGAGACATACATTATTGACAAGTACTAGTCATCAATTTCTCCTCGAATGATTCACCAAAACGCTTTTCGATCCCCTGCTGGTGATTTGGAAGAAATCGTTTCTTGAAATATACTAAACTAGAGAAATTCATCTTTGACCTGTGCGACAGATAAATTTGAGAGGGAATCTTCCTGAAAGCCCCGAGGATTCACTGCTCGTCAGACGGTACAGAGCAGTTTGCGAAAATTACTCAGAATGAGAACGTCATTCGTAATCAGGTATCCTGAGGTCTTTCTCATGGAACCATCCACCAAAAAGCAAGTCTATTCTCTCTGCGGCATTTGGCAGAGATTTATCGTGAAAATTGCTAAAGAAGAGAACGTTATAACTGATCAATGCTAATAATCAATGACAAATGGAATCATCCTCCAAAAGCCTTTCAGATTGGCTCCCTGTGATTAGGTAGATATCAGTTGACGATTTGGTAGAAATTACTAAAAAGGAGGCAGTTCTTTCTGATCAATGTTAGCAATTAATTACACATGGAATCATCCTCCGGACTATATTCATAATTAGCTCCTGGAGATTTGGACTAAAATCGGTTCGTGAAAATGACTAGGAATGAGACAATTCATTCCTCATCCGTCTTCTGATAAATTTCCCACGGAATCATCCAGCAGAAAAGCAAAGGCATTCCCCCTTGGTGCGTTGGAACAGATCGGTTCGTGCAAATCACTCAAGGTAGAAAATCATTCTTTACAAGTCCCTAGTTGTAAAGACTCCAGCAATCCAGCTTCTCTCCTGGTGAGTTCGTAGCGATTGGTTCAAGAAAATTACTCCGAAGGAGACTTAAATTATTGACAAGTACTAGTGCTAAAGCTCTCCTCGAATGATTAACCAAAATGCTTTTCGATACGATGACACAGAAGGGCACAGAACACGACACACCAAAATAAGACACGAGAAAGACACACACACACCGCGACACGGAAAGCATCACCCACAAAACATCACACACACGACCCACAACATCTCACAAACACACACTCACTCAACACAAGACGACCCACAACATGTCGAGCGCTGTGGAGCGAGGTCTCCGGCTCGGCTTTTGCAGCGGCTCTGGCGAGGAATGGTGCCGGAGCTCTCGCCGGAGGGGAAGACGGCAGGGGGGGGCCTGAGCCGCTTGGGCGTCTTTCCAAGGAGGCGGAACCAGGCCTCCGCTCTCTGCCCTCTGCAGACCTGGCTGCCAGGTCAGTGCTTCCAGTTCCTCGTCCGCACTCGCTGTCATCGTCCTCCTCAGCGGCCGTGGGCGTCCTCGCTGGGGACGGGGCTCGGGGGGACGAAGGTGGGGAGGGGCCAGAGTCTCTTGAGCAGAGTGACTCTGTGGGGTGCCGTTAGAAAAGGAGATTTTGGTTGGGATGCTCCAGGTGGAATGGGAGGAGAGTGGAGGGCGGATCCCCGCCGTGCGGGAGAGGCAAAGAGAGGAGCCTCCGAGACGTTGCCGACTGAGAATGGTAACTTACTTGGTTTTTTCCCCTTGGGCTGGGTTTAGTAGCAAGGAAAAAGAAGTCAAGCCTCAGAGTCTACTGCCCTCATGCGACGGAATGTGAGTGAGAGCAGCGAGCCTGTGACCGTTGGGGATACCAGGCAAGAGCCCTCCATCTCGGAGCCGAGCTCTCGCCAGTCTCGGTGAGAGAAGTGTCTGGTTTGGTGAGGACTCTGCTCACGCCCCACCTGAGTCCGGGTCGGGAAGCCCCGTCCATTAGGGTTCGGTGTGTAAGAAAAGGTTCCTGATCAGCTGTGGTTACGAGGGATAAAAGGTCCCATTTTCAGAGGCTGCTCGTTTCTCTGGTCAGGAACGGTGTCTTCTCCACAACTGAAGCTTGGATCCAAGAGGATGACTCCAGGTGGTGAGTTGCCCGCCTTGCTCTCATGTTTCTCTGTTTTCTCTCCTGTGTTCGCCAACTCGCTCTTTCTCTTCTCTCCTCTTCTCTCCTCGTGACGTGTCCCTTCACAGGACACGGGTAGGTGTGCATTCCCACAAGGGAGGTCTCGGGAGCCATGGAAAAGTCGGAGCGGACGAAAATCATGCAGGGCAGTAGAAAGGCTGCTGAAAGTACCTGAAGTGACAAAGAAAATGAGAAGGGGGAAGTCCAGCCTGAAACAGGAGTGTAGTCTGTGAAGAGAAACAATGGGAAGTCTAAGCTACAGAAACTCTTCAAGTTGCCGAAAGACATGTAGGATGGGAAATTACTTCTTGAATCCAGTCTGTTGAAGTTCTTAGGCTCAGTATGCGTGCGTATTTGTAGTTGCTTAGCAATCTGCCTTCTTCTGTTTGCTATCCCTTCTAATCACTGAAAATCTAGCTATCTATTTTTTGTTTAGTTTTATTATTATTATTATTATTATTATTATTTATTATTAAACTCAGTTTGTGCAACTGGTGCTCCGTGAGGAAATGATTTGTGTGTATTACTCCAAGGGGCTGCCCGGTGTCACTGTTGCTCCAGGAGGGAAATGATTTGAGCACTACCTGAATTGGCCACGCAGTGTCACCATTGCTCCGTGAGGGAAATGCTTTCTGCATTACTCCAAGTGGCCACCCAGTGTCACTGTTGCTCCAGAAGGGAAGTGCTTTCTGCATGACCTGAATTGGCCACACACATCACTGTTGCTCCGGGGTGGGGTGGGGGGGAGGCGGGGGATTGTTTGTGTGTTACTCCTGAGTGGCCACGTCATGTCACTCTTCCTCCAGGAGGGGAATGCTTTGTGCATTACCCTGTGTGGCCACCCAAGACAACACACACAGCACGACACCGACGCAGACACACACAGAACACGTCACACATACAGATGGGTAGTGTAAATTGCTAAAAATGAGACATTCATTACTAATCAGATGTAGCCGTTGATGTCTCATGCACTCTTCCTCGAAAAGCCATACGTAGTCTCGCCTGATCATTTGGTAGAGATCTGTTCAAGAAAAGTACTCCTAATGAGACATACATTATTGACAAGTACTAGTCATCAATTTCTCCTCGAATGATTCACCAAAACGCTTTTCGATCCCCTGCTGGTGATTTGGAAGAAATCGTTTCTTGAAATATACTAAACTAGAGAAATTCATCTTTGACCTGTGCGACAGATAAATTTGAGAGGGAATCTTCCTGAAAGCCCCGAGGATTCACTTCTCGTCAGACGGTACAGAGCAGTTTGCGAAAATTACTCAGAATGAGAACGTCATTCGTAATCAGGTATCCTGAGGTCTTTCTCATGGAACCATCCACCAAAAAGCAAGTCTATTCTCTCTGCGGCATTTGGCAGAGATTTATCGTGAAAATTGCTAAAGAAGAGAACGTTATAACTGATCAATGCTAATAATCAATGACAAATGGAATCATCCTCCAAAAGCCTTTCAGATTGGCTCCCTGTGATTAGGTAGATATCAGTTGACGATTTGGTAGAAATTACTAAAAAGGAGGCAGTTCTTTCTGATCAATGTTAGCAATTAATTACACATGGAATCATCCTCCGGACTATATTCATAATTAGCTCCTGGAGATTTGGACTAAAATCGGTTCGTGAAAATGACTAGGAATGAGACAATTCATTCCTCATCCGTCTTCTGATAAATTTCCCACGGAATCATCCAGCAGAAAAGCAAAGGCATTCCCCCGTGGTGCGTTGGAACAGATGGGTTCGTGCAAATCACTCAAGGTAGAAAATCATTCTTTACAAGTCCCTAGTGGTAAAGACTCCAGCAATCCAGCTTCTCTCCTGGTGAGTTCGTAGCGATTGGTTCAAGAAAATTACTCCGAAGGAGACTTAAATTATTGACAAGTACTAGTGCTAAAGCTCTCCTCGAATGATTAACCAAAATGCTTTTCGATACGATGACACAGAAGGGCACAGAACACGACACACCAAAATAACACACGAGAAAGACACACACACACCGCGACATGGAAAGCATCACCCACAAAACATCACACACACGACCCACAACA
Organism: Caretta caretta; assembly: GCF_965140235.1. Classification (NCBI taxonomy): domain Eukaryota; kingdom Metazoa; phylum Chordata; order Testudines; family Cheloniidae; genus Caretta; species Caretta caretta. Next base: position 1,714,756 of record NC_134230.1, on the reverse strand, counting down.
TCTCACAAAGACACACTCACTCAACACAAGACGACCCGCAACATGTCGAGCGCTGTGGAGCGAGGGCTCCGGCTCGGCTTTCGCAGCGGCTCTGGCGAGGAATGGTGCCGGAGCTCTCGCCGGAGGGGAAGACGGCAGGAGGGGGCCTGAGCCGCTTGGGCCTCTTTCCAAGGAGGCGGAACCAGGCCTCCGCTCTCTGCCCTCTGCAGACCTGGCTGCCAGGTCAGTGCTTCCAGTTCCTGGTCCGCACTCGCTGTCGTCGTCCTCCTCAGCGGCCGTGGGCGTCCTCGCTGGGGACGGGGCTCGGGGGGATGAAGGTGGGGAGGGGCCAGAGTCTCTTGAGCAGAGTGACTCTGTGGGGTGCCATTAGAAAAGGAGATTTTGGTTGGGATGCTCCAGGTGGAATGGGAGGAGAGTGGAGGGCGGATCCCCGCCGTGTGGGAGAGGCAAAGAGAGGAGCCTCCGAGACGTTGCCGACTGAGAATGGTAACTTACTTGGTTTTTTCCCCTTGGGCTGGGTTTAGTAGCAAGGAAAAAGAAGTCAAGCCTCAGAGTCTACTGCCCTCATGCGACGGAATGTGAGTGAGAGCAGCGAGCCTGTGACCGTTGGGGACACCAGGCAAGAGCCCTCCATCTGGGAGCCGAGCTCTCGCCAGTCTCGGTGAGAGAAGTGTCTGGTTTGGTGAGGACTCTGCTCACGCCCCACCTGAGTCCGGGTCGGGAAGCCCCGTCCATTAGGGTTCGGTGTGTAAGAAAAGGTTCCTGATCAGCTGTGGTTACGAGGGAGAGAAGGTCCCCTTTTCAGAGGCAGCTCGTTTCTCTGGTCAGGAACGGTGTGTTCTCCACAACTGAAGCTTGGATCCAAGAGGATGACTCCAGGTGGTGAGTTGCCCGCCTTGCTCTCATGTTTCTCTGTTTTCTCTCCTGTGTTCGCCAACTCGCTCTTTCTCTTCTCTCCTCTTCTCTCCTCGTGCCGTGTCCCTTCACAGGACACGGGTAGGTGTGCATTCCCACAAGGGAGGTCTCGGGAGCCATGGAAAAGTTGGAGCGGACGAAAATCATGCAGGGCAGTAGAAAGGCTGCTGAAAGTACCTGAAGTGACAAAGAAAATGAGAAGGGGGAAGTCCAGCCTGAAACAGGAGTGTAGTCTGTAAAGAGAAAGAACGGGAAGTCTAAGCTACAGAAACTCTTCAAGTTGCCGAAAGACATGTAGGATGGGAAATTACTTCTTGAATCCAGTCTGTTGAAGATCTTAGGCTCAGTATGCGTGCGTATTTGTAGTTGCTTAGCAATCTGCCTTCTTCTGTTTGCTATCCCTTCTAATCACTGAAAATCTAGCTATCTATTTTTTGTTTAGTTTTATTATTATTATTATTATTTATTATTAAACTCAGTTTGTGCAACTGGTGCTCCGTGAGGAAATGATTTGTGTGTATTACTCCAAGGGGCTGCCCGGTGTCACTGTTGCTCCAGGAGGGAAATGATTTGAGCACTACCTGAATTGGCCACGCAGTGTCACCATTGCTCCGTGAGGGAAATGCTTTCTGCATTACTCCAAGTGGCCACCCAGTGTCACTGTTGCTCCAGGAGGGAAATGCTTTCTGCATGACCTGAATTGGCCACACACATCACTGTTGCTCCGGGGTGGGGGGTGTGGGGGGAGGCGGGGGATTGTTTGTGTGTTACTCCTGAGTGGCCACGTCATGTCACTCTTCCTCCAGGAGGGGAATGCTTTCTGCATTACCCTGTGTGGCCACCCAAGACAACACACACAGCACGACACCGACGCACACACACACAGAACACGTCACACATACAGATGGGTTGTGTAAATTGCTAAAAATGAGACATTCATTACTAATCAGTTGTAGCCGTTGATGTCTCATGCACTCTTCCTGGAAAAGCCATACGTAGTCTCGCCTGATCATTTGGTAGAGATCTGTTCAAGAAAAGTACTCCTAATGAGACATACATTATTGACAAGTACTAGTCATCAATTTCTCCTCGAATGATTCACCAAAACGCTTTTCGATCCCCTGCTGGTGATTTGGAAGAAATCGTTTCTTGAAATATACTAAACTAGAGAAATTCATCTTTGACCTGTGCGACAGATAAATTTGAGAGGGAATCTTCCTGAAAGCCCCGAGGATTCACTTCTCGTCAGACGGTACAGAGCAGTTTGCGAAAATTACTCAGAATGAGAACGTCATTCGTAATCAGGTATCCTGAGGTCTTTCTCATGGAACCATCCACCAAAAAGCAAGTCTATTCTCTCTGCGGCATTTGGCAGAGATTTATCGTGAAAATTGCTAAAAAGGAGAACGTTATAACTGATCAATGCTAATAATCAATGACAAATGGAATCATCCTCCAAAAGCCTTTCAGATTGGCTCCCTGTGATTAGGTAGATATCAGTTGACGATTTGGTAGAAATTACTAAAAAGGAGGCAGTTCTTTCTGATCAATGTTAGCAATTAATTACACATGGAATCATCCTCCGGACTATATTCATAATTAGCTCCTGGAGATTTGGACTCAAATCGGTTCGTGAAAATGACTAGGAATGAGACAATTCATTCCTCATCCGTCTTCTGATAAATTTCCCACGGAATCATCCAGCAGAAAAGCAAAGGCATTCCCCCTTGGTGCGTTGGAACAGATCGGTTCGTGCAAATCACTCAAGGTAGAAAATCATTCTTTACAAGTCCCTAGTGGTAAAGACTCCAGCAATCCAGCTTCTCTCCTGGTGAGTTCGTAGCGATTGGTTCAAGAAAATTACTCCGAAGGAGACTTAAATTATTGACAAGTACTAGTGCTAAAGCTCTCCTCGAATGATTAACCAAAACGCTTTTCGATACGATGACACAGAAGGGCACAGAACACGACACACCAAAATAAGACACGAGAAAGACACACACACACCGCGACACGGAAAGCATCACCCACAAAACATCACACGCACGACCCACAACATCTCACAAAGACACACTCACTCAACACAAGACGACCCACAACATGTCGAGCGCTGTGGAGCGAGGGCTCCGGCTCGGCTTTCGCAGCGGCTCTGGCGAGGAATGGTGCCGGAGCTCTCGCCGGAGGGGAAGACGGCAGGAGGGGGCCTGAGCCGCTTGGGCCTCTTTCCAAGGAGGCGGAACCAGGCCTCCGCTCTCTGCCCTCTGCAGACCTGGCTGCCAGGTCAGTGCTTCCAGTTCCTCGTCCGCACTCGCTGTCGTCGTCCTCCTCAGCGGCCGTGGGCGTCCTCGCTGGGGACGGGGCTCGGGGGGATGAAGGTGGGGAGGGGCCAGAGTCTCTTGAGCAGAGTGACTCTGTGGGGTGCCGTTAGAAAAGGAGATTTTGGTTGGGATGCTCCAGGTGGAATGGGAGGAGAGTGGAGGGCGGATCCCCGCCGTGTGGGAGAGGCAAAGAGAGGAGCCTCCGAGACGTTGCCGACTGAGAATGGTAACTTACTTGGTTTTTTCCCCTTGGGCTGGGTTTAGTAGCAAGGAAAAAGAAGTCAAGCCTCAGAGTCTACTGCCCTCATGCGACGGAATGTGAGTGAGAGCAGCGAGCCTGTGACCGTTGGGGACACCAGGCAAGAGCCCTCCATCTGGGAGCCGAGCTCTCGCCAGTCTCGGTGAGAGAAGTGTCTGGTTTGGTGAGGACTCTGCTCACGCCCCACCTGAGTCCGGGTCGGGAAGCCCCGTCCATTAGGGTTCGGTGTGTAAGAAAAGGTTCCTGATCAGCTGTGGTTACGAGGGAGAGAAGGTCCCCTTTTCAGAGGCAGCTCGTTTCTCTGGTCAGGAACGGTGTGTTCTCCACAACTGAAGCTTGGATCCAAGAGGATGACTCCAGGTGGTGAGTTGCCCGCCTTGCTCTCATGTTTCTCTGTTTTCTCTCCTGTGTTCGCCAACTCGCTCTTTCTCTTCTCTCCTCTTCTCTCCTCGTGCCGTGTCCCTTCACAGGACACGGGTAGGTGTGCATTCCCACAAGGGAGGTCTCGGGAGCCATGGAAAAGTTGGAGCGGACGAAAATCATGCAGGGCAGTAGAAAGGCTGCTGAAAGTACCTGAAGTGACAAAGAAAATGAGAAGGGGGAAGTCCAGCCTGAAACAGGAGTGTAGTCTGTAAAGAGAAACAACGGGAAGTCTAAGCTACAGAAACTCTTCAAGTTGCCGAAAGACATGTAGGATGGGAAATTACTTCTTGAATCCAGTCTGTTGAAGATCTTAGGCTCAGTATGCGTGCGTATTTGTAGTTGCTTAGCAATCTGCCTTCTTCTGTTTGCTATCCCTTCTAATCACTGAAAATCTAGCTATCTATTTTTTGTTTAGTTTTATTATTATTATTATTATTATTTATTATTAAACTCAGTTTGTGCAACTGGTGCTCCGTGAGGAAATGATTTGTGTGTATTACTCCAAGGGGCTGCCCGGTGTCACTGTTGCTCCAGGAGGGAAATGATTTGAGCACTACCTGAATTGGCCACGCAGTGTCACCATTGCTCCGTGAGGGAAATGCTTTCTGCATTACTCCAAGTGGCCACCCAGTGTCACTGTTGCTCCAGGAGGGAAATGCTTTCTGCATGACCTGAATTGGCCACACACATCACTGTTGCTCCGGGGTGGGGGGTGGGGGGGGGAGGCGGGGGATTGTTTGTGTGTTACTCCTGAGTGGCCACGTCGTGTCACTCTTCCTCCAGGAGGGGAATGCTTTCTGCATTACCCTGTGTGGCCACCCAAGACAACACACACAGCACGACACCGACGCACACACACACAGAACACGTCACACATAGAGATGGGTAGTGTAAATTGCTAAAAATGAGACATTCATTACTAATCAGATGTAGCCGTTGATGTCTCATGCACTCTTCCTCGAAAAGCCATACGTAGTCTCGCCTGATCATTTGGTAGAGATCTGTTCAAGAAAAGTACTCCTAATGAGACATACATTATTGACAAGTACTAGTCATCAATTTCTCCTCGAATGATTCACCAAAACGCTTTTCGATCCCCTGCTGGTGATTTGGAAGAAATCGTTTCTTGAAATGTACTAAACTAGAGAAATTCATCTTTGACCTGTGCGACAGATAAATTTGAGAGGGAATCTTCCTGAAAGCCCCGAGGATTCACTTCTCGTCAGACGGTACAGAGCAGTTTGCGAAAATTACTCAGAATGAGAACGTCATTCGTAATCAGGTATCCTGAGGTCTTTCTCATGGAACCATCCACCAAAAAGCAAGTCTATTCTCTCTGCGGCATTTGGCAGAGATTTATCGTGAAAATTGCTAAAGAAGAGAACGTTATAACTGATCAATGCTAATAATCAATGACAAATGGAATCATCCTCCAAAAGCCTTTCAGATTGGCTCCCTGTGATTAGGTAGATATCAGTTGACGATTTGGTAGAAATTACTAAAAAGGAGGCAGTTCTTTCTGATCAATGTTAGCAATTAATTACACATGGAATCATCCTCCGGACTATATTCATAATTAGCTCCTGGAGATTTGGACTAAAATCGGTTCGTGAAAATGACTAGGAATGAGACAATTCATTCCTCATCCGTCTTCTGATAAATTTCCCACGGAATCATCCAGCAGAAAAGCAAAGGCATTCCCCCTTGGTGCGTTGGAACAGATCGGTTCGTGCAAATCACTCAAGGTAGAAAATCATTCTTTACAAGTCCCTAGTTGTAAAGACTCCAGCAATCCAGCTTCTCTCCTGGTGAGTTCGTAGCGATTGGTTCAAGAAAATTACTCCGAAGGAGACTTAAATTATTGACAAGTACTAGTGCTAAAGCTCTCCTCGAATGATTAACCAAAATGCTTTTCGATACGATGACACAGAAGGGCACAGAACTCGACACACCAAAATAAGACACGAGAAAGACACACACACACCGCGACACGGAAAGCATCACCCACAAAACATCACACACACGACCCACAACATCTCACAAACACACACTCACTCAACACAAGACGACCCACAACATGTCGAGCGCTGTGGAGCGAGGGCTCCGGCTCGGCTTTCGCAGCGGCTCTGGCGAGGAATGGTGCCGGAGCTCTCGCCGGAGGGGAAGACGGCAGGGGGGGGCCTGAGCCGCTTGGGCCTCTTTCCAAGGAGGCGGAACCAGGCCTCCGCTCTCTGCCCTCTGCAGACCTGGCTGCCAGGTCAGTGCTTCCAGTTCCTCGTCCGCACTCGCTGTCGTCGTCCTCCTCAGCAGCCATGGGCGTCCTCGCTGGGGACGGGGCTCGGGGGGACGAAGGTGGGGAGGGGCCAGAGTCTCTTGAGCAGAGTGACTCTGTGGGGTGCCGTTAGAAAAGGAGATTTTGGTTGGGATGCTCCAGGTGGAATGGGAGGAGAGTGGAGGGCGGATCCCCGCCGTGTGGGAGAGGCAAAGAGAGGAGCCTCCGAGACGTTGCCGACTGAGAATGGTAACTTACTTGGTTTTTTCCCTTGGGCTGGGTTTAGTAGCAAGGAAAAAGAAGTCAAGCCTCAGAGTCTACTGCCCTCATGCGACGGAATGTGAGTGAGAGCAGCGAGCCTGTGACCGTTGGGGATACCAGGCAAGAGCCCTCCATCTGGGAGCCGAGCTCTCGCCAGTCTCGGTGAGAGAAGTGTCTGGTTTGGTGAGGACTCTGCTCACGCCCCACCTGAGTCCGGGTCGGGAAGCCCCGTCCATTAGGGTTCGGTGTGTAAGAAAAGGTTCCTGATCAGCTGTGGTTACGAGGGAGAAAAGGTCCCATTTTCAGAGGCTGCTCGTTTCTCTGGTCAGGAATGGTGTCTTCTCCACAACTGAAGCTTGGATCCAAGAGGATGACTCCAGGTGGTGAGTTGCCCGCCTTGCTCTCATGTTTCTCTGTTTTCTCTCCTGTGTTCGCCAACTCGCTCTTTCTCTTCTCTCCTCGTGCCATGTCCCTTCACAGGACACGGGTAGGTGTGCATTCCCACAAGGGAGGTCTCGGGAGCCATGGAAAAGTCGGAGCGGACGAAAATCATGCAGGGCAGTAGAAAGGCTGCTGAAAGTACCTGAAGTGACAAAGAAAATGAGAAGGGGGAAGTCCAGCCTGAAACAGGAGTGTAGTCTGTAAAGAGAAACAACGGGAAGTCTAAGCTACAGAAACTCTTCAAGTTGCCGAAAGACATGTAGGATGGGAAATTACTTCTTGAATCCAGTCTGTTGAAGATCTTAGGCTCAGTATGCGTGCGTATTTGTAGTTGCTTAGCAATCTGCCTTCTTCTGTTTGCTATCCCTTCTAATCACTGAAAATCTAGCTATCTATTTTTTGTTTAGTTTTATTATTATTATTATTATTATTTATTATTAAACTCAGTTTGTGCAACTGGTGCTCCGTGAGGAAATGATTTGTGTGTATTACTCCAAGGGGCTGCCCGGTGTCACTGTTGCTCCAGGAGGGAAATGATTTGAGCACTACCTGAATTGGCCACGCAGTGTCACCATTGCTCCGTGAGGGAAATGCTTTCTGCATTACTCCAAGTGGCCACCCAGTGTCACTGTTGCTCCAGGAGGGAAATGCTTTCTGCATGACCTGAATTGGCCACACACATCACTGTTGCTCCGGGGTGGGGGGTGGGGGGGGGAGGCGGGGGATTGTTTGTGTGTTACTCCTGAGTGGCCACGTCGTGTCACTCTTCCTCCAGGAGGGGAATGCTTTCTGCATTACCCTGTGTGGCCACCCAAGACAACACACACAGCACGACACCGACGCACACACACACAGAACACGTCACACATAGAGATGGGTAGTGTAAATTGCTAAAAATGAGACATTCATTACTAATCAGATGTAGCCGTTGATGTCTCATGCACTCTTCCTCAAAAAGCCATACGTAGTCTCGCCTGATCATTTGGTAGAGATGTGTTCAAGAAAAGTACTCCTAATGAGACATACATTATTGACAAGTACTAGTCATCAATTTCTCCTCGAATGATTCACCAAAACGCTTTTCGATCCCCTGCTGGTGATTTGGAAGAAATCGTTTCTTGAAATGTACTAAACTAGAGAAATTCATCTTTGACCTGTGCGACAGATAAATTTGAGAGGGAATCTTCCTGAAAGCCCCGAGGATTCACTTCTCGTCAGACGGTACAGAGCAGTTTGCGAAAATTACTCAGAATGAGAACGTCATTCGTAATCAGGTATCCTGAGGTCTTTCTCATGGAACCATCCACCAAAAAGCAAGTCTATTCTCTCTGCGGCATTTGGCAGCGATTTATCGTGAAAATTGCTAAAGAAGAGAACGTTATAACTGATCAATGCTAATAATCAATGACAAATGGAATCATCCTCCAAAAGCCTTTCAGATTGGCTCCCTGTGATTAGGTAGATATCAGTTGACGATTTGGTAGAAATTACTAAAAAGGAGGCAGTTCTTTCTGATCAATGTTAGCAATTAATTACACATGGAATCATCCTCCGGACTATATTCATAATTAGCTCCTGGAGATTTGGACTAAAATCGTTTCGTGAAAATGACTAGGAATGAGACAATTCATTCCTCATCCGTCTTCTGATAAATTTCCCACGGAATCATCCAGCAGAAAAGCAAAGGCATTCCCCCTTGGTGCGTTGGAACAGATCGGTTCGTGCAAATCACTCAAGGTAGAAAATCATTCTTTACAAGTCCCTAGTTGTAAAGACTCCAGCAATCCAGCTTCTCTCCTGGTGAGTTCGTAGCGATTGGTTCAAGAAAATTACTCCGAAGGAGACTTAAATTATTGACAAGTACTAGTGCTAAAGCTCTCCTCGAATGATTAACCAAAATGCTTTTCGATACGATGACACAGAAGGGCACAGAACTCGACACACCAAAATAAGACACGAGAAAGACACACACACACCGCGACACGGAAAGCATCACCCACAAAACATCACACACACGACCCACAACATCTCACAAACACACACTCACTCAACACAAGACGACCCACAACATGTCGAGCGCTGCGGAGCGAGGGCTCCGGCTCGGCTTTCGCAGCGGCTCTGGCGAGGAATGGTGCCGGAGCTCTCGCCGGAGGGGAAGACGGCAGGGGGGGGCCTGAGCCGCTTGGGCCTCTTTCCAAGGAGGCGGAACCAGGCCTCCGCTCTCTGCCCTCTGCAGACCTGGCTGCCAGGTCAGTGCTTCCAGTTCCTCGTCCGCACTCGCTGTCGTCGTCCTCCTCAGCAGCCGTGGGCGTCCTCGCTGGGGACGGGGTTCGGGGGGACGAAGGTGGGGAGGGGCCAGAGTCTCTTGAGCAGAGTGACTCTGTGGGGTGCCGTTAGAAAAGGAGATTTTGGTTGGGATGCTCCAGGTGGAATGGGAGGAGAGTGGAGGGTGGATCCCCGCCGTGCGGGAGAGGCAAAGAGAGGAGCCTCCGAGACGTTGCCGACTGAGAATGGTAACTTACTTGGTTTTTTCCCTTGGGCTGGGTTTAGTAGCAAGGAAAAAGAAGTCAAGCCTCAGAGTCTACTGCCCTCATGCGACGGAATGTGAGTGAGAGCAGCGAGCCTGTGACCGTTGGGGATACCAGGCAAGAGCCCTCCATCTGGGAGCCGAGCTCTCGCCAGTCTCGGAGAGAGAAGTGTCTGGTTTGGTGAGGACTCTGCTCACGCCCCACCTGAGTCCGGGTCGGGAAGCCCCGTCCATTAGGGTTCGGTGTGTAAGAAAAGGTTCCTGATCAGCTGTGGTTACGAGGGATAAAAGGTCCCATTTTCAGAGGCTGCTCGTTTCTCTGGTCAGGAACGGTGTCTTCTCCACAACTGAAGCTTGGATCCAAGAGGATGACTCCAGGTGGTGAGTTGCCCGCCTTGCTCTCATGTTTCTCTGTTTTCTCTCCTGTGTTCGCCAACTCGCTCTTTCTCTTCTCTCCTCTTCTCTCCTCGTGCCGTGTCCCTTCACAGGACACGGGTAGGTGTGCATTCCCACAAGGGAGGTCTCGGGAGCCATGGAAAAGTCGGAGCGGACGAAAATCATGCAGGGCAGTAGAAAGGCTGCTGAAAGTACCTGAAGTGACAAAGAAAATGAGAAGGGGGAAGTCCAGCCTGAAACAGGAGTGTAGTCTGTAAAGAGAAACAACGGGAAGTCTAAGCTACAGAAACTCTTCAAGTTGCCGAAAGACATGTAGGATGGGAAATTACTTCTTGAATCCAGTCTGTTGAAGTTCTTAGGCTCAGTATGCGTGCGTATTTGTAGTTGCTTAGCAATCTGCCTTCTTCTGTTTGCTATCCCTTCTAATCACTGAAAATCTAGCTATCTATTTTTTGTTTAGTTTTATTATTATTATTATTATTATTATTTATTATTAAACTCAGTTTGTGCAACTGGTGCTCCGTGAGGAAATGATTTGTGTGTATTACTCCAAGGGGCTGCCCGGTGTCACTGTTGCTCCAGGAGGGAAATGATTTGAGCACTACCTGAATTGGCCACGCAGTGTCACCATTGCTCCGTGAGGGAAATGCTTTCTGCATTACTCCAAGTGGCCACCCAGTGTCACTGTTGCTCCAGAAGGGAAGTGCTTTCTGCATGACCTGAATTGGCCACACACATCACTGTTGCTCCGGGGTGGGGTGGGGGGGAGGCGGGGGATTGTTTGTGTGTTACTCCTGAGTGGCCACGTCATGTCACTCTTCCTCCAGGAGGGGAATGCTTTCTGCATTACCCTGTGTGGCCACCCAAGACAACACACACAGCACGACACCGACGCACACACACACAGAACACGTCACACATACAGATGGGTAGTGTAAATTGCTAAAAATGTGACATTCATTACTAATCAGATGTAGCCGTTGATGTCTCATGCACTCTTCCTCGAAAAGCCATACGTAGTCTCGCCTGATCATTTGGTAGAGATCTGTTCAAGAAAAGTACTCCTAATGAGACATACATTATTGACAAGTACTAGTCATCAATTTCTCCTCGAATGATTCACCAAAACGCTTTTCGATCCCCTGCTGGTGATTTGGAAGAAATCGTTTCTTGAAATATACTAAACTAGAGAAATTCATCTTTGACCTGTGCGACAGATAAATTTGAGAGGGAATCTTCCTGAAAGCCCCGAGGATTCACTTCTCGTCAGACGGTACAGAGCAGTTTGCGAAAATTACTCAGAATGAGAACGTCATTCGTAATCAGGTATCCTGGGGTCTTTCTCATGGAACCATCCACCAAAAAGCAAGTCTATTCTCTCTGCGGCATTTGGCAGAGATTTATCGTGAAAATTGCTAAAAAAGAGAACGTTATAACTGATCAATGCTAATAATCAATGACAAATGGAATCATCCTCCAAAAGCCTTTCATATTGGCTCCCTGTGATTAGGTAGATATCAGTTGACGATTTGGTAGAAATTACTAAAAAGAAGGCAGTTCTTTCTGATCAATGTTAGCAATTAATTACACATGGAATCATCCTCCGGACTATATTCATAATTACCTCCTGGAGATTTGGACTCAAATCGGTTCGTGAAAATGACTAGGAATGAGACAATTCATTCCTCATCCGTCTTCTGATAAATTTCCCACGGAATCATCCAGCAGAAAAGCAAAGGCATTCCCCCTTGGTGCGTTGGAACAGATGGGTTCGTGCAAATCACTCAAGGTAGAAAATCATTCTTTACAAGTCCCTAGTGGTAAAGACTCCAGCAATCCAGCTTCTCTCCTGGTGAGTTCGTAGCGATTGGTTCAAGAAAATTACTCCGAAGGAGACTTAAATTATTGACAAGTACTAGTGCTAAAGCTCTCCTCGAATGATTAACCAAAATGCTTTTCGATACGATGACACAGAAGGGCACAGAACACGACACACCAAAATAACACACGAGAAAGACACACACACACCGCGACATGGAAAGCATCACCCACAAAACATCACACACACGACCCACAACATCTCACAAAGACACACTCACTCAACACAAGACGACCCGCAACATGTCGAGCGCTGTGGAGCGAGGGCTCCGGCTCGGCTTTCGCAGCGGCTCTGGCGAGGAATGGTGCCGGAGCTCTCGCCGGAGGGGAAGACGGCAGGAGGGGGCCTGAGCCGCTTGGGCCTCTTTCCAAGGAGGCGGAACCAGGCCTCCGCTCTCTGCCCTCTGCAGACCTGGCTGCCAGGTCAGTGCTTCCAGTTCCTCGTCCGCACTCGCTGTCGTCGTCCTCCTCAGCGACCGTGGGCGTCCTCGCTGGGGACGGGGCTCGGGGGGATGAAGGTGGGGAGGGGCCAGAGTCTCTTGAGCAGAGTGACTCTGTGGGGTGCCGTTAGAAAAGGAGATTTTGGTTGGGATGCTCCAGGTGGAATGGGAGGAGAGTGGAGGGCGGATCCCCGCCGTGTGGGAGAGGCAAAGAGAGGAGCCTCCGAGACGTTGCCGACTGAGAATGGTAAGTTACTTGGTTTTTTCCCCTTGGGCTGGGTTTAGTAGCAAGGAAAAAGAAGTCAAGCCTCAGAGTCTACTGCCCTCATGCGACGGAATGTGAGTGAGAGCAGCGAGCCTGTGACCGTTGGGGACACCAGGCAAGAGCCCTCCATCTGGGAGCCGAGCTCTCGCCAGTCTCGGTGAGAGAAGTGTCTGGTTTGGTGAGGACTCTGCTCACGCCCCACCTGAGTCCGGGTCGGGAAGCCCCGTCCATTAGGGTTCGGTGTGTAAGAAAAGGTTCCTGATCAGCTGTGGTTACGAGGGAGAGAAGGTCCCCTTTTCAGAGGCAGCTCGTTTCTCTGGTCAGGAACGGTGTGTTCTCCACAACTGAAGCTTGGATCCAAGAGGATGACTCCAGGTGGTGAGTTGCCCGCCTTGCTCTCATGTTTCTCTGTTTTCTCTCCTGTGTTCGCCAACTCGCTCTTTCTCTTCTCTCCTCTTCTCTCCTCATGCCGTGTCCCTTCACAGGACACGGGTAGGTGTGCATTCCCACAAGGGAGGTCTCGGGAGCCATGGAAAAGTTGGAGCGGACGAAAATCATGCAGGGCAGTAGAAAGGCTGCTGAAAGTACCTGAAGTGACAAAGAAAATGAGAAGGGGGAAGTCCAGCCTGAAACAGGAGTGTAGTCTGTAAAGAGAAAGAACGGGAAGTCTAAGCTACAGAAACTCTTCAAGTTGCCGAAAGACATGTAGGATGGGAAATTACTTCTTGAATCCAGTCTGTTGAAGATCTTAGGCTCAGTATGCGTGCGTATTTGTAGTTGCTTAGCAATCTGCCTTCTTCTGTTTGCTATCCCTTCTAATCACTGAAAATCTAGCTATCTATTTTTTGTTTAGTTTTATTATTATTATTATTATTATTTATTATTAAACTCAGTTTGTGCAACTGGTGCTCCGTGAGGAAATGATTTGTGTGTATTACTCCAAGGGGCTGCCCGGTGTCACTGTTGCTCCAGGAGGGAAATGATTTGAGCACTACCTGAATTGGCCACGCAGTGTCACCATTGCTCCGTGAGGGAAATGCTTTCTGCATTACTCCAAGTGGCCACCCAGTGTCACTGTTGCTCCAGGAGGGAAATGCTTTCTGCATGACCTGAATTGGCCACACACATCACTGTTGCTCCGGGGTGGGAGGTGGGGGGGGGAGGCGGGGGATTGTTTGTGTGTTACTCCTGAGTGGCCACGTCGTGTCACTCTTCCTCCAGGAGGGGAATGCTTTCTGCATTACCCTGTGTGGCCACCCAAGACAACACACACAGCACGACACCGACGCACACACACACAGAACACGTCACACATAGAGATGGGTAGTGTAAATTGCTAAAAATGAGACATTCATTACTAATCAGATGTAGCCGTTGATGTCTCATGCACTCTTCCTCAAAAAGCCATACGTAGTCTCGCCTGATCATTTGGTAGAGATGTGTTCAAGAAAAGTACTCCTAATGAGACATACATTATTGACAAGTACTAGTCATCAATTTCTCCTCGAATGATTCACCAAAACGCTTTTCGATCCCCTGCTGGTGATTTGGAAGAAATCGTTTCTTGAAATGTACTAAACTAGAGAAATTCATCTTTGACCTGTGCGACAGATAAATTTGAGAGGGAATCTTCCTGAAAGCCCCGAGGATTCACTTCTCGTCAGACGGTACAGAGCAGTTTGCGAAAATTACTCAGAATGAGAACGTCATTCGTAATCAGGTATCCTGAGGTCTTTCTCATGGAACCATCCACCAAAAAGCAAGTCTATTCTCTCTGCGGCATTTGGCAGCGATTTATCGTGAAAATTGCTAAAGAAGAGAACGTTATAACTGATCAATGCTAATAATCAATGACAAATGGAATCATCCTCCAAAAGCCTTTCAGATTGGCTCCCTGTGATTAGGTAGATATCAGTTGACGATTTGGTAGAAATTACTAAAAAGGAGGCAGTTCTTTCTGATCAATGTTAGCAATTAATTACACATGGAATCATCCTCCGGACTATATTCATAATTAGCTCCTGGAGATTTGGACTAAAATCGGTTCGTGAAAATGACTAGGAATGAGACAATTCATTCCTCATCCGTCTTCTGATAAATTTCCCACGGAATCATCCAGCAGAAAAGCAAAGGCATTCCCCCTTGGTGCGTTGGAACAGATCGGTTCGTGCAAATCACTCAAGGTAGAAAATCATTCTTTACAAGTCCCTAGTTGTAAAGACTCCAGCAATCCAGCTTCTCTCCTGGTGAGTTCGTAGCGATTGGTTCAAGAAAATTACTCCGAAGGAGACTTAAATTATTGACAAGTACTAGTGCTAAAGCTCTCCTCGAATGATTAACCAAAATGCTTTTCGATACGATGACACAGAAGGGCACAGAACTCGACACACCAAAATAAGACACGAGAAAGACACACACACACCGCGACACGGAAAGCATCACCCACAAAACATCACACACACGACCCACAACATCTCACAAACACACACTCACTCAACACAAGACGACCCACAACATGTCGAGCGCTGCGGAGCGAGGGCTCCGGCTCGGCTTTCGCAGCGGCTCTGGCGAGGAATGGTGCCGGAGCTCTCGCCGGAGGGGAAGACGGCAGGGGGGGGCCTGAGCCGCTTGGGCCTCTTTCCAAGGAGGCGGAACCAGGCCTCCGCTCTCTGCCCTCTGCAGACCTGGCTGCCAGGTCAGTGCTTCCAGTTCCTCGTCCGCACTCGCTGTCGTCGTCCTCCTCAGCAGCCGTGGGCGTCCTCGCTGGGGACGGGGTTCGGGGGGACGAAGGTGGGGAGGGGCCAGAGTCTCTTGAGCAGAGTGACTCTGTGGGGTGCCGTTAGAAAAGGAGATTTTGGTTGGGATGCTCCAGGTGGAATGGGAGGAGAGTGGAGGGTGGATCCCCGCCGTGCGGGAGAGGCAAAGAGAGGAGCCTCCGAGACGTTGCCGACTGAGAATGGTAACTTACTTGGTTTTTTCCCTTGGGCTGGGTTTAGTAGCAAGGAAAAAGAAGTCAAGCCTCAGAGTCTACTGCCCTCATGCGACGGAATGTGAGTGAGAGCAGCGAGCCTGTGACCGTTGGGGATACCAGGCAAGAGCCCTCCATCTGGGAGCCGAGCTCTCGCCAGTCTCGGAGAGAGAAGTGTCTGGTTTGGTGAGGACTCTGCTCACGCCCCACCTGAGTCCGGGTCGGGAAGCCCCGTCCATTAGGGTTCGGTGTGTAAGAAAAGGTTCCTGATCAGCTGTGGTTACGAGGGATAAAAGGTCCCATTTTCAGAGGCTGCTCGTTTCTCTGGTCAGGAACGGTGTCTTCTCCACAACTGAAGCTTGGATCCAAGAGGATGACTCCAGGTGGTGAGTTGCCCGCCTTGCTCTCATGTTTCTCTGTTTTCTCTCCTGTGTTCGCCAACTCGCTCTTTCTCTTCTCTCCTCTTCTCTCCTCGTGCCGTGTCCCTTCACAGGACACGGGTAGGTGTGCATTCCCACAAGGGAGGTCTCGGGAGCCATGGAAAAGTCGGAGCGGACGAAAATCATGCAGGGCAGTAGAAAGGCTGCTGAAAGTACCTGAAGTGACAAAGAAAATGAGAAGGGGGAAGTCCAGCCTGAAACAGGAGTGTAGTCTGTAAAGAGAAACAACGGGAAGTCTAAGCTACAGAAACTCTTCAAGTTGCCGAAAGACATGTAGGATGGGAAATTACTTCTTGAATCCAGTCTGTTGAAGTTCTTAGGCTCAGTATGCGTGCGTATTTGTAGTTGCTTAGCAATCTGCCTTCTTCTGTTTGCTATCCCTTCTAATCACTGAAAATCTAGCTATCTATTTTTTGTTTAGTTTTATTATTATTATTATTATTATTTATTATGAAACTCAGTTTGTGCAACTGGTGCTCCGTGAGGAAATGATTTGTGTGTATTACTCCAAGGGGCTGCCCGGTGTCACTGTTGCTCCAGGAGGGAAATGATTTGAGCACTACCTGAATTGGCCACGCAGTGTCACCATTGCTCCGTGAGGGAAATGCTTTCTGCATTACTCCAAGTGGCCACCCAGTGTCACTGTTGCTCCAGAAGGGAAGTGCTTTCTGCATGACCTGAATTGGCCACACACATCACTGTTGCTCCGGGGTGGGGTGGGGGGGAGGCGGGGGATTGTTTGTGTGTTACTCCTGAGTGGCCACGTCATGTCACTCTTCCTCCAGGAGGGGAATGCTTTCTGCATTACCCTGTGTGGCCACCCAAGACAACACACACAGCACGACACCGACGCACACACACACAGAACACGTCACACATACAGATGGGTAGTGTAAATTGCTAAAAATGTGACATTCATTACTAATCAGATGTAGCCGTTGATGTCTCATGCACTCTTCCTCGAAAAGCCATACGTAGTCTCGCCTGATCATTTGGTAGAGATCTGTTCAAGAAAAGTACTCCTAATGAGACATACATTATTGACAAGTACTAGTCATCAATTTCTCCTCGAATGATTCACCAAAACGCTTTTCGATCCCCTGCTGGTGATTTGGAAGAAATCGTTTCTTGAAATATACTAAACTAGAGAAATTCATCTTTGACCTGTGCGACAGATAAATTTGAGAGGGAATCTTCCTGAAAGCCCCGAGGATTCACTTCTCGTCAGACGGTACAGAGCAGTTTGCGAAAATTACTCAGAATGAGAACGTCATTCGTAATCAGGTATCCTGGGGTCTTTCTCATGGAACCATCCACCAAAAAGCAAGTCTATTCTCTCTGCGGCATTTGGCAGAGATTTATCGTGAAAATTGCTAAAAAAGAGAACGTTATAACTGATCAATGCTAATAATCAATGACAAATGGAATCATCCTCCAAAAGCCTTTCATATTGGCTCCCTGTGATTAGGTAGATATCAGTTGACGATTTGGTAGAAATTACTAAAAAGAAGGCAGTTCTTTCTGATCAATGTTAGCAATTAATTACACATGGAATCATCCTCCGGACTATATTCATAATTAGCTCCTGGAGATTTGGACTAAAATCGGTTCGTGAAAATGACTAGGAATGAGACAATTCATTCCTCATCCGTCTTCTGATAAATTTCCCACGGAATCATCCAGCAGAAAAGCAAAGGCATTCCCCCTTGGTGCGTTGGAACAGATCGGTTCGTGCAAATCACTCAAGGTAGAAAATCATTCTTTACAAGTCCCTAGTGGTAAAGACTCCAGCAATCCAGCTTCTCTCCTGGTGAGTTCGTAGCGATTGGTTCAAGAAAATTACTCCGAAGGAGACTTAAATTATTGACAAGTACTAGTGCTAAAGCTCTCCTCGAATGATTAACCAAAATGCTTTTCGATACGATGACACAGAAGGGCACAGAACACGACACACCAAAATAACACACGAGAAAGACACACACACACCGCGACACGGAAAGCATCACCCACAAAACATCACACACACGACCCACAACATCTCACAAAGACACACTCACTCAACAC
The DNA here is from genome assembly GCF_965140235.1 of Caretta caretta. Taxonomy (NCBI): domain Eukaryota; kingdom Metazoa; phylum Chordata; order Testudines; family Cheloniidae; genus Caretta; species Caretta caretta. Next base: position 1,696,889 of record NC_134230.1, on the reverse strand, counting down.
AAGACGACCCGCAACATGTCGAGCGCTGTGGAGCGAGGGCTCCGGCTCGGCTTTCGCAGCGGCTCTGGCGAGGAATGGTGCCGGAGCTCTCGCCGGAGGGGAAGACGGCAGGAGGGGGCCTGAGCCGCTTGGGCCTCTTTCCAAGGAGGCGGAACCAGGCCTCCGCTCTCTGCCCTCTGCAGACCTGGCTGCCAGGTCAGTGCTTCCAGTTCCTCGTCCGCACTCGCTGTCGTCGTCCTCCTCAGCGACCGTGGGCGTCCTCGCTGGGGACGGGGCTCGGGGGGATGAAGGTGGGGAGGGGCCAGAGTCTCTTGAGCAGAGTGACTCTGTGGGGTGCCGTTAGAAAAGGAGATTTTGGTTGGGATGCTCCAGGTGGAATGGGAGGAGAGTGGAGGGCGGATCCCCGCCGTGTGGGAGAGGCAAAGAGAGGAGCCTCCGAGACGTTGCCGACTGAGAATGGTAAGTTACTTGGTTTTTTCCCCTTGGGCTGGGTTTAGTAGCAAGGAAAAAGAAGTCAAGCCTCAGAGTCTACTGCCCTCATGCGACGGAATGTGAGTGAGAGCAGCGAGCCTGTGACCGTTGGGGACACCAGGCAAGAGCCCTCCATCTGGGAGCCGAGCTCTCGCCAGTCTCGGTGAGAGAAGTGTCTGGTTTGGTGAGGACTCTGCTCACGCCCCACCTGAGTCCGGGTCGGGAAGCCCCGTCCATTAGGGTTCGGTGTGTAAGAAAAGGTTCCTGATCAGCTGTGGTTACGAGGGAGAGAAGGTCCCCTTTTCAGAGGCAGCTCGTTTCTCTGGTCAGGAACGGTGTGTTCTCCACAACTGAAGCTTGGATCCAAGAGGATGACTCCAGGTGGTGAGTTGCCCGCCTTGCTCTCATGTTTCTCTGTTTTCTCTCCTGTGTTCGCCAACTCGCTCTTTCTCTTCTCTCCTCTTCTCTCCTCATGCCGTGTCCCTTCACAGGACACGGGTAGGTGTGCATTCCCACAAGGGAGGTCTCGGGAGCCATGGAAAAGTTGGAGCGGACGAAAATCATGCAGGGCAGTAGAAAGGCTGCTGAAAGTACCTGAAGTGACAAAGAAAATGAGAAGGGGGAAGTCCAGCCTGAAACAGGAGTGTAGTCTGTAAAGAGAAAGAACGGGAAGTCTAAGCTACAGAAACTCTTCAAGTTGCCGAAAGACATGTAGGATGGGAAATTACTTCTTGAATCCAGTCTGTTGAAGATCTTAGGCTCAGTATGCGTGCGTATTTGTAGTTGCTTAGCAATCTGCCTTCTTCTCTTTGCTATCCCTTCTAATCACTGAAAATCTAGCTATCTATTTTTTGTTTAGTTTTATTATTATTATTATTATTATTTATTATTAAACTCAGTTTGTGCAACTGGTGCTCCGTGAGGAAATGATTTGTGTGTATTACTCCAAGGGGCTGCCCGGTGTCACTGTTGCTCCAGGAGGGAAATGATTTGAGCACTACCTGAATTGGCCACGCAGTGTCACCATTGCTCCGTGAGGGAAATGCTTTCTGCATTACTCCAAGTGGCCACCCAGTGTCACTGTTGCTCCAGGAGGGAAATGCTTTCTGCATGACCTGAATTGGCCACACACATCACTGGTGCTCCGGGGTGGGGGGTGGGGGGGGAGGCGGGGGATTGTTTGTGTGTTACTCCTGAGTGGCCACGTCGTGTCACTCTTCCTCCAGGAGGGGAATGCTTTCTGCATTACCCTGTGTGGCCACCCAAGACAACACACACAGCACGACACCGACGCACACAGACAGAGAACACGTCACACATACAGATGGGTAGTGTAAATTGCTAAAAATGAGACATTCATTACTAATCAGTTGTAGCCGTTGATGTCTCATGCACTCTTCCTGGAAAAGCCATACGTAGTCTCGCCTGATCATTTGGTAGAGATCTGTTCAAGAAAAGTACTCCTAATGAGACATACATTATTGACAAGTACTAGTCATCAATTTCTCCTCGAATGATTCACCAAAACGCTTTTCGATCCCCTGCTGGTGATTTGGAAGAAATCGTTTCTTGAAATGTACTAAACTAGAGAAATTCATCTTTGACCTGTGCGACAGATAAATTTGAGAGGGAATCTTCCTGAAAGCCCCGAGGATTCACTTCTCGTCAGACGGTACAGAGCAGTTTGCGAAAATTACTCAGAATGAGAACGTCATTCGTAATCAGGTATCATGAGGTCTTTCTCATGGAACCATCCACCAAAAAGCAAGTCTATTCTCTCTGCGGCATTTGGCAGAGATTTATCGTGAAAATTGCTAAAGAAGAGAACGTTATAACTGATCAATGCTAATAATCAATGACAAATGGAATCATCCTCCAAAAGCCTTTCAGATTGGCTCCCTGTGATTAGGTAGATATCAGTTGACGATTTGGTAGAAATTACTAAAAAGGAGGCAGTTCTTTCTGATCAATGTTAGCAATTAATTACACATGGAATTATCCTCCGGACTATATTCATAATTAGCTCCTGGAGATTTGGACTAAAATCGGTTCGTGAAAATGACTAGGAATGAGACAATTCATTCCTCATCCGTCTTCTGATAAATTTCCCACGTAATCATCCAGCAGAAAAGCAAAGGCATTCCCCCTTGGTGCGTTGGAACAGATCGGTTCGTGCAAATCACTCAAGGTAGAAAATCATTCTTTACAGTCCCTAGTGGTAAAGACTCCAGCAATCCAGCTTCTCTCCTGGTGAGTTCGTAGCGATTGGTTCAAGAAAATTACTCCGAAGGAGACTTAAATTATTGACAAGTACTAGTGCAAAAGCTCTCCTCGAATGATTAACCAAAATGCTTTTCGATACGATGACACAGAAGGGCACAGAACACGACACACCAAAATAAGACACGAGAAAGACACACACACACCGCGACACGGAAAGCATCACCCACAAAACATCACACACACGACCCACAACATCTCACAAACACACACTCACTCAACACAAGACGACCCACAACATGTCGAGCGCTGTGGAGCGAGGGCTCCGGCTCGGCTTTCGCAGCGGCTCTGGCGAGGAATGGTGCCGGAGCTCTCGCCGGAGGGGAAGACGGCAGGAGGGGGCCTGAGCCGCTTGGGCCTCTTTCCAAGGAGGCGGAACCAGGCCTCCGCTCTCTGCCCTCTGCAGACCTGGCTGCCAGGTCAGTGCTTCCAGTTCCTCGTCCGCACTCGCTGTCGTCGTCCTCCTCAGCGGCCGTGGGCATCCTCGCTGGGGACGGGGCTCGGGGGGATGAAGGTGGGGAGGGGCCAGAGTCTCTTGAGCAGAGTGACTCTGTGGGGTGCCGTTAGAAAAGGAGATTTTGGTTGGGATGCTCCAGGTGGAATGGGAGGAGAGTGGAGGGCGGATCCCCGCCGTGTGGGAGAGGCAAAGAGAGGAGCCTCCGAGACGTTGCCGACTGAGAATGGTAACTTACTTGGTTTTTTCCCCTTGGGCTGGGTTTAGTAGCAAGGAAAAAGAAGTCAAGCCTCAGAGTCTACTGCCCTCATGCGACGGAATGTGAGTGAGAGCAGCGAGCCTGTGACCGTTGGGGATACCAGGCAAGAGCCCTCCATCTGGGAGCCGAGCTCTCGCCAGTCTCGGTGAGAGAAGTGTCTGGTTTGGTGAGGACTCTGCTCACGCCCCACCTGAGTCCGGGTCGGGAAGCCCCGTCCATTAGGGTTCGGTGTGTAAGAAAAGGTTCCTGATCAGCTGTGGTTACGAGGGATAAAAGGTCCCATTTTCAGAGGCTGCTCGTTTCTCTGGTCAGGAACGGTGTCTTCTCCACAACTGAAGCTTGGATCCAAGAGGATGACTCCAGGTGGTGAGTTGCCCGCCTTGCTCTCATGTTTCTCTGTTTTCTCTCCTGTGTTCGCCAACTCGCTCTTTCTCTTCTCTCCTCTTCTCTCCTCGTGACGTGTCCCTTCACAGGACACGGGTAGGTGTGCATTCCCACAAGGGAGGTCTCGGGAGCCATGGAAAAGTCGGAGCGGACGAAAATCATGCAGGGCAGTAGAAAGGCTGCTGAAAGTACCTGAAGTGACAAAGAAAATGAGAAGGGGGAAGTCCAGCCTGAAACAGGAGTGTAGTCTGTGAAGAGAAACAACGGGAAGTCTAAGCTACAGAAACTCTTCAAGTTGCCGAAAGACATGTAGGATGGGAAATTACTTCTTGAATCCAGTCTGTTGAAGTTCTTAGGCTCAGTATGCGTGCGTATTTGTAGTTGCTTAGCAATCTGCCTTCTTCTGTTTGCTATCCCTTCTAATCACTGAAAATCTAGCTATCTATTTTTTGTTTAGTTTTATTATTATTATTATTATTTATTATGAAACTCAGTTTGTGCAACTGGTGCTCCGTGAGGAAATGATTTGTGTGTATTACTCCAAGGGGCTGCCCGGTGTCACTGTTGCTCCAGGAGGGAAATGATTTGAGCACTACCTGAATTGGCCACGCAGTGTCACCATTGCTCCGTGAGGGAAATGCTTTCTGCATTACTCCAAGTGGCCACCCAGTGTCACTGTTGCTCCAGGAGGGAAATGCTTTCTGCATGACCTGAATTGGCCACACACATCACTGTTGCTCCGGGGTGGGGGGTGGGGGGGGAGGCGGGGGATTGTTTGTGTGTTACTCCTGAGTGGCCACGTCGTGTCACTCTTCCTCCAGGAGGGGAATGCTTTCTGCATTACCCTGTGTGGCCACCCAAGACAACACACACAGCACGACACCGACGCACACACACACAGAACACGTCACACATACAGATGGGTTGTGTAAATTGCTAAAAATGAGACATTCATTACTAATCAGTTGTAGCCGTTGATGTCTCATGCACTCTTCCTGGAAAAGCCATACGTAGTCTCGCCTGATCATTTGGTAGAGATCTGTTCAAGAAAAGTACTCCTAATGAGACATACATTATTGACAAGTACTAGTCATCAATTTCTCCTCGAATGATTCACCAAAACGCTTTTCGATCCCCTGCTGGTGATTTGGAAGAAATCGTTTCTTGAAATATACTAAACTAGAGAAATTCATCTTTGACCTGTGCGACAGATAAATTTGAGAGGGAATCTTCCTGAAAGCCCCGAGGATTCACTTCTCGTCAGACGGTACAGAGCAGTTTGCGAAAATTACTCAGAATGAGAACGTCATTCGTAATCAGGTATCCTGAGGTCTTTCTCATGGAACCATCCACCAAAAAGCAAGTCTATTCTCTCTGCGGCATTTGGCAGAGATTTATCGTGAAAATTGCTAAAAAGGAGAACGTTATAACTGATCAATGCTAATAATCAATGACAAATGGAATCATCCTCCAAAAGCCTTTCAGATTGGCTCCCTGTGATTAGGTAGATATCAGTTGACGATTTGGTAGAAATTACTAAAAAGGAGGCAGTTCTTTCTGATCAATGTTAGCAATTAATTACACATGGAATCATCCTCCGGACTATATTCATAATTACCTCCTGGAGATTTGGACTAAAATCGGTTCGTGAAAATGACTAGGAATGAGACAATTCATTCCTCATCCGTCTTCTGATAAATTTCCCACGGAATCATCCAGCAGAAAAGCAAAGGCATTCCCCCTTGGTGCGTTGGAACAGATCGGTTCGTGCAAATCACTCAAGGTAGAAAATCATTCTTTACAAGTCCCTAGTGGTAAAGACTCCAGCAATCCAGTTTCTCTCCTGGTGAGTTCGTAGCGATTGGTTCAAGAAAATTACTCCGAAGGAGACTTAAATTATTGACAAGTACTAGTGCTAAAGCTCTCCTCGAATGATTAACCAAAACGCTTTTCGATACGATGACACAGAAGGGCACAGAACACGACACACCAAAATAAGACACGAGAAAGACACACACACACCGCGACACGGAAAGCATCACCCACAAAACATCACACACACGACCCACAACATCTCACAAAGACACACTCACTCAACACAAGACGACCCACAACATGTCGAGCGCTGTGGAGCGAGGGCTCCGGCTCGGCTTTCGCAGCGGCTCTGGCGAGGAATGGTGCCGGAGCTCTCGCCGGAGGGGAAGACGGCAGGAGGGGGCCTGAGCCGCTTGGGCCTCTTTCCAAGGAGGCGGAACCAGGCCTCCGCTCTCTGCCCTCTGCAGACCTGGCTGCCAGGTCAGTGCTTCCAGTTCCTCGTCCGCACTCGCTGTCGTCGTCCTCCTCAGCGGCCGTGGGCGTCCTCGCTGGGGACGGGGCTCGGGGGGATGAAGGTGGGGAGGGGCCAGAGTCTCTTGAGCAGAGTGACTCTGTGGGGTGCCGTTAGAAAAGGAGATTTTGTTTGGGATGCTCCAGGTGGAATGGGAGGAGAGTGGAGGGCGGATCCCCGCCGTGTGGGAGAGGCAAAGAGAGGAGCCTCCGAGACGTTGCCGACTGAGAATGGTAACTTACTTGGTTTTTTCCCCTTGGGCTGGGTTTAGTAGCAAGGAAAAAGAAGTCAAGCCTCAGAGTCTACTGCCCTCATGCGACGGAATGTGAGTGAAAGCAGCGAGCCTGTGACCGTTGGGGACAACAGGCAAGAGCCCTCCATCTGGGAGCCGAGCTCTCGCCAGTCTCGGTGAGAGAAGTGTCTGGTTTGGTGAGGACTCTGCTCACGCCCCACCTGAGTCCGGGTCGGGAAGCCCCGTCCATTAGGGTTCGGTGTGTAAGAAAAGGTTCCTGATCAGCTGTGGTTACGAGGGAGAGAAGGTCCCCTTTTCAGAGGCTGCTCGTTTCTCTGGTCAGGAACGGTGTCTTCTCCACAACTGAAGCTTGGATCCAAGAGGATGACTCCAGGTGGTGAGTTGCCCGCCTTGCTCTCATGTTTCTCTGTTTTCTCTCCTGTGTTCACCAACTCGCTCTTTTTCTTCTCTCCTCTTCTCTCCTCGTGCCGTGTCCCTTCACAGGACACGGGTAGGTGTGCATTCCCACAAGGGAGGTCTCGGGAGCCATGGAAAAGTCGGAGCGGATGAAAATCATGCAGGGCAGTAGAAAGGCTGCTGAAAGTACCTGAAGTGACAAAGAAAATGAGAAGGGGGAAGTCCAGCCTGAAACAGGAGTGTAGTCTGTAAAGAGAAACAACGGGAAGTCTAAGCTACAGAAACTCTTCAAGTTGCCGAAAGACATGTAGGATGGGAAATTACTTCTTGAATCCAGTCTGTTGAAGATCTTAGGCTCAGTATGCGTGCGTATTTGTAGTTGCTTAGCAATCTGCCTTCTTCTGTTTGCTATCCCTTCTAATCACTGAAAATCTAGCTATCTATTTTTTGTTTAGTTTTATTATTATTATTATTATTTATTATTAAACTCAGTTTGTGCAACTGGTGCTCCGTGAGGAAATGATTTGTGTGTATTACTCCAAGGGGCTGCCCGGTGTCACTGTTGCTCCAGGAGGGAAATGATTTGAACACTACCTGAATTGGCCACGCAGTGTCACCATTGCTCCGTGAGGGAAATGCTTTCTGCATTACTCCAAGTGGCCACCCAGTGTCACTGTTGCTCCAGGAGGGAAATGCTTTCTGCATGACCGGAATTGGCCACACACATCACTGTTGCTCCGGGGTGGGGGGTGGGGGGGGGAGGCGGGGGATTGTTTGTGTGTTACTCCTGAGTGGCCACGTCATGTCACTCTTCCTCCAGGAGGGGAATGCTTTCTGCATTACCCTGTGTGGCCACCCAAGACAACACACACAGCACGACACCGACGCACACACACACAGAACACGTCACACATACAGATGGGTAGTGTAAATTGCTAAAAATGTGACATTCATTACTAATCAGATGTAGCCGTTGATGTCTCATGCACTCTTCCTCGAAAAGCCATACGTAGTCTCGCCTGATCATTTGGTAGAGATCTGTTCAAGAAAAGTACTCCTAATGAGACATACATTATTGACAAGTACTAGTCATCAATTTCTCCTCGAATGATTCACCAAAACGCTTTTCGATCCCCTGCTGGTGATTTGGAAGAAATCGTTTCTTGAAATATACTAAACTAGAGAAATTCATCTTTGACCTGTGCGACAGATAAATTTGAGAGGGAATCTTCCTGAAAGCCCCGAGGATTCACTTCTCGTCAGACGGTACAGAGCAGTTTGCGAAAATTACTCAGAATGAGAACGTCATTCGTAATCAGGTATCCTGGGGTCTTTCTCATGGAACCATCCACCAAAAAGCAAGTCTATTCTCTCTGCGGCATTTGGCAGAGATTTATCGTGAAAATTGCTAAAAAAGAGAACGTTATAACTGATCAATGCTAATAATCAATGACAAATGGAATCATCCTCCAAAAGCCTTTCATATTGGCTCCCTGTGATTAGGTAGATATCAGTTGACGATTTGGTAGAAATTACTAAAAAGAAGGCAGTTCTTTCTGATCAATGTTAGCAATTAATTACACATGGAATCATCCTCCGGACTATATTCATAATTAGCTCCTGGAGATTTGGACTAAAATCGGTTCGTGAAAATGACTAGGAATGAGACAATTCATTCCTCATCCGTCTTCTGATAAATTTCCCACGGAATCATCCAGCAGAAAAGCAAAGGCATTCCCCCTTGGTGCGTTGGAACAGATCGGTTCGTGCAAATCACTCAAGGTAGAAAATCATTCTTTACAAGTCCCTAGTGGTAAAGACTCCAGCAATCCAGCTTCTCTCCTGGTGAGTTCGTAGCGATTGGTTCAAGAAAATTACTCCGAAGGAGACTTAAATTATTGACAAGTACTAGTGCTAAAGCTCTCCTCGAATGATTAACCAAAATGCTTTTCGATACGATGACACAGAAGGGCACAGAACACGACACACCAAAATAACACACGAGAAAGACACACACACACCGCGACACGGAAAGCATCACCCACAAAACATCACACACACGACCCACAACATCTCACAAAGACACACTCACTCAACACAAGACGACCCGCAACATGTCGAGCGCTGTGGAGCGAGGGCTCCGGCTCGGCTTTCGCAGCGGCTCTGGCGAGGAATGGTGCCGGAGCTCTCGCCGGAGGGGAAGACGGCAGGAGGGGGCCTGAGCCGCTTGGGCCTCTTTCCAAGGAGGCGGAACCAGGCCTCCGCTCTCTGCCCTCTGCAGACCTGGCTGCCAGGTCAGTGCTTCCAGTTCCTCGTCCGCACTCGCTGTCGTCGTCCTCCTCAGCGACCGTGGGCGTCCTCGCTGGGGACGGGGCTCGGGGGGATGAAGGTGGGGAGGGGCCAGAGTCTCTTGAGCAGAGTGACTCTGTGGGGTGCCGTTAGAAAAGGAGATTTTGGTTGGGATGCTCCAGGTGGAATGGGAGGAGAGTGGAGGGCGGATCCCCGCCGTGTGGGAGAGGCAAAGAGAGGAGCCTCCGAGACGTTGCCGACTGAGAATGGTAAGTTACTTGGTTTTTTCCCCTTGGGCTGGGTTTAGTAGCAAGGAAAAAGAAGTCAAGCCTCAGAGTCTACTGCCCTCATGCGACGGAATGTGAGTGAGAGCAGCGAGCCTGTGACCGTTGGGGACACCAGGCAAGAGCCCTCCATCTGGGAGCCGAGCTCTCGCCAGTCTCGGTGAGAGAAGTGTCTGGTTTGGTGAGGACTCTGCTCACGCCCCACCTGAGTCCGGGTCGGGAAGCCCCGTCCATTAGGGTTCGGTGTGTAAGAAAAGGTTCCTGATCAGCTGTGGTTACGAGGGAGAGAAGGTCCCCTTTTCAGAGGCAGCTCGTTTCTCTGGTCAGGAACGGTGTGTTCTCCACAACTGAAGCTTGGATCCAAGAGGATGACTCCAGGTGGTGAGTTGCCCGCCTTGCTCTCATGTTTCTCTGTTTTCTCTCCTGTGTTCGCCAACTCGCTCTTTCTCTTCTCTCCTCTTCTCTCCTCATGCCGTGTCCCTTCACAGGACACGGGTAGGTGTGCATTCCCACAAGGGAGGTCTCGGGAGCCATGGAAAAGTTGGAGCGGACGAAAATCATGCAGGGCAGTAGAAAGGCTGCTGAAAGTACCTGAAGTGACAAAGAAAATGAGAAGGGGGAAGTCCAGCCTGAAACAGGAGTGTAGTCTGTAAAGAGAAAGAACGGGAAGTCTAAGCTACAGAAACTCTTCAAGTTGCCGAAAGACATGTAGGATGGGAAATTACTTCTTGAATCCAGTCTGTTGAAGATCTTAGGCTCAGTATGCGTGCGTATTTGTAGTTGCTTAGCAATCTGCCTTCTTCTCTTTGCTATCCCTTCTAATCACTGAAAATCTAGCTATCTATTTTTTGTTTAGTTTTATTATTATTATTATTATTATTTATTATTAAACTCAGTTTGTGCAACTGGTGCTCCGTGAGGAAATGATTTGTGTGTATTACTCCAAGGGGCTGCCCGGTGTCACTGTTGCTCCAGGAGGGAAATGATTTGAGCACTACCTGAATTGGCCACGCAGTGTCACCATTGCTCCGTGAGGGAAATGCTTTCTGCATTACTCCAAGTGGCCACCCAGTGTCACTGTTGCTCCAGGAGGGAAATGCTTTCTGCATGACCTGAATTGGCCACACACATCACTGGTGCTCCGGGGTGGGGGGTGGGGGGGGAGGCGGGGGATTGTTTGTGTGTTACTCCTGAGTGGCCACGTCGTGTCACTCTTCCTCCAGGAGGGGAATGCTTTCTGCATTACCCTGTGTGGCCACCCAAGACAACACACACAGCACGACACCGACGCACACAGACAGAGAACACGTCACACATACAGATGGGTAGTGTAAATTGCTAAAAATGAGACATTCATTACTAATCAGTTGTAGCCGTTGATGTCTCATGCACTCTTCCTGGAAAAGCCATACGTAGTCTCGCCTGATCATTTGGTAGAGATCTGTTCAAGAAAAGTACTCCTAATGAGACATACATTATTGACAAGTACTAGTCATCAATTTCTCCTCGAATGATTCACCAAAACGCTTTTCGATCCCCTGCTGGTGATTTGGAAGAAATCGTTTCTTGAAATGTACTAAACTAGAGAAATTCATCTTTGACCTGTGCGACAGATAAATTTGAGAGGGAATCTTCCTGAAAGCCCCGAGGATTCACTTCTCGTCAGACGGTACAGAGCAGTTTGCGAAAATTACTCAGAATGAGAACGTCATTCGTAATCAGGTATCATGAGGTCTTTCTCATGGAACCATCCACCAAAAAGCAAGTCTATTCTCTCTGCGGCATTTGGCAGAGATTTATCGTGAAAATTGCTAAAGAAGAGAACGTTATAACTGATCAATGCTAATAATCAATGACAAATGGAATCATCCTCCAAAAGCCTTTCAGATTGGCTCCCTGTGATTAGGTAGATATCAGTTGACGATTTGGTAGAAATTACTAAAAAGGAGGCAGTTCTTTCTGATCAATGTTAGCAATTAATTACACATGGAATTATCCTCCGGACTATATTCATAATTAGCTCCTGGAGATTTGGACTAAAATCGGTTCGTGAAAATGACTAGGAATGAGACAATTCATTCCTCATCCGTCTTCTGATAAATTTCCCACGGAATCATCCAGCAGAAAAGCAAAGGCATTCCCCCTTGGTGCGTTGGAACAGATCGGTTCGTGCAAATCACTCAAGGTAGAAAATCATTCTTTACAGTCCCTAGTGGTAAAGACTCCAGCAATCCAGCTTCTCTCCTGGTGAGTTCGTAGCGATTGGTTCAAGAAAATTACTCCGAAGGAGACTTAAATTATTGACAAGTACTAGTGCAAAAGCTCTCCTCGAATGATTAACCAAAATGCTTTTCGATACGATGACACAGAAGGGCACAGAACACGACACACCAAAATAAGACACGAGAAAGACACACACACACCGCGACACGGAAAGCATCACCCACAAAACATCACACACACGACCCACAACATCTCACAAACACACACTCACTCAACACAAGACGACCCACAACATGTCGAGCGCTGTGGAGCGAGGGCTCCGGCTCGGCTTTCGCAGCGGCTCTGGCGAGGAATGGTGCCGGAGCTCTCGCCGGAGGGGAAGACGGCAGGAGGGGGCCTGAGCCGCTTGGGCCTCTTTCCAAGGAGGCGGAACCAGGCCTCCGCTCTCTGCCCTCTGCAGACCTGGCTGCCAGGTCAGTGCTTCCAGTTCCTCGTCCGCACTCGCTGTCGTCGTCCTCCTCAGCGGCCGTGGGCATCCTCGCTGGGGACGGGGCTCGGGGGGATGAAGGTGGGGAGGGGCCAGAGTCTCTTGAGCAGAGTGACTCTGTGGGGTGCCGTTAGAAAAGGAGATTTTGGTTGGGATGCTCCAGGTGGAATGGGAGGAGAGTGGAGGGCGGATCCCCGCCGTGTGGGAGAGGCAAAGAGAGGAGCCTCCGAGACGTTGCCGACTGAGAATGGTAACTTACTTGGTTTTTTCCCCTTGGGCTGGGTTTAGTAGCAAGGAAAAAGAAGTCAAGCCTCAGAGTCTACTGCCCTCATGCGACGGAATGTGAGTGAGAGCAGCGAGCCTGTGACCGTTGGGGATACCAGGCAAGAGCCCTCCATCTGGGAGCCGAGCTCTCGCCAGTCTCGGTGAGAGAAGTGTCTGGTTTGGTGAGGACTCTGCTCACGCCCCACCTGAGTCCGGGTCGGGAAGCCCCGTCCATTAGGGTTCGGTGTGTAAGAAAAGGTTCCTGATCAGCTGTGGTTACGAGGGATAAAAGGTCCCATTTTCAGAGGCTGCTCGTTTCTCTGGTCAGGAACGGTGTCTTCTCCACAACTGAAGCTTGGATCCAAGAGGATGACTCCAGGTGGTGAGTTGCCCGCCTTGCTCTCATGTTTCTCTGTTTTCTCTCCTGTGTTCGCCAACTCGCTCTTTCTCTTCTCTCCTCTTCTCTCCTCGTGACGTGTCCCTTCACAGGACACGGGTAGGTGTGCATTCCCACAAGGGAGGTCTCGGGAGCCATGGAAAAGTCGGAGCGGACGAAAATCATGCAGGGCAGTAGAAAGGCTGCTGAAAGTACCTGAAGTGACAAAGAAAATGAGAAGGGGGAAGTCCAGCCTGAAACAGGAGTGTAGTCTGTGAAGAGAAACAACGGGAAGTCTAAGCTACAGAAACTCTTCAAGTTGCCGAAAGACATGTAGGATGGGAAATTACTTCTTGAATCCAGTCTGTTGAAGTTCTTAGGCTCAGTATGCGTGCGTATTTGTAGTTGCTTAGCAATCTGCCTTCTTCTGTTTGCTATCCCTTCTAATCACTGAAAATCTAGCTATCTATTTTTTGTTTAGTTTTATTATTATTATTATTATTTATTATGAAACTCAGTTTGTGCAACTGGTGCTCCGTGAGGAAATGATTTGTGTGTATTACTCCAAGGGGCTGCCCGGTGTCACTGTTGCTCCAGGAGGGAAATGATTTGAGCACTACCTGAATTGGCCACGCAGTGTCACCATTGCTCCGTGAGGGAAATGCTTTCTGCATTACTCCAAGTGGCCACCCAGTGTCACTGTTGCTCCAGGAGGGAAATGCTTTCTGCATGACCTGAATTGGCCACACACATCACTGTTGCTCCGGGGTGGGGGGTGGGGGGGGAGGCGGGGGATTGTTTGTGTGTTACTCCTGAGTGGCCACGTCGTGTCACTCTTCCTCCAGGAGGGGAATGCTTTCTGCATTACCCTGTGTGGCCACCCAAGACAACACACACAGCACGACACCGACGCACACACACACAGAACACGTCACACATACAGATGGGTTGTGTAAATTGCTAAAAATGAGACATTCATTACTAATCAGTTGTAGCCGTTGATGTCTCATGCACTCTTCCTGGAAAAGCCATACGTAGTCTCGCCTGATCATTTGGTAGAGATCTGTTCAAGAAAAGTACTCCTAATGAGACATACATTATTGACAAGTACTAGTCATCAATTTCTCCTCGAATGATTCACCAAAACGCTTTTCGATCCCCTGCTGGTGATTTGGAAGAAATCGTTTCTTGAAATATACTAAACTAGAGAAATTCATCTTTGACCTGTGCGACAGATAAATTTGAGAGGGAATCTTCCTGAAAGCCCCGAGGATTCACTTCTCGTCAGACGGTACAGAGCAGTTTGCGAAAATTACTCAGAATGAGAACGTCATTCGTAATCAGGTATCCTGAGGTCTTTCTCATGGAACCATCCACCAAAAAGCAAGTCTATTCTCTCTGCGGCATTTGGCAGAGATTTATCGTGAAAATTGCTAAAAAGGAGAACGTTATAACTGATCAATGCTAATAATCAATGACAAATGGAATCATCCTCCAAAAGCCTTTCAGATTGGCTCCCTGTGATTAGGTAGATATCAGTTGACGATTTGGTAGAAATTACTAAAAAGGAGGCAGTTCTTTCTGATCAATGTTAGCAATTAATTACACATGGAATCATCCTCCGGACTATATTCATAATTACCTCCTGGAGATTTGGACTAAAATCGGTTCGTGAAAATGACTAGGAATGAGACAATTCATTCCTCATCCGTCTTCTGATAAATTTCCCACGGAATCATCCAGCAGAAAAGCAAAGGCATTCCCCCTTGGTGCGTTGGAACAGATCGGTTCGTGCAAATCACTCAAGGTAGAAAATCATTCTTTACAAGTCCCTAGTGGTAAAGACTCCAGCAATCCAGTTTCTCTCCTGGTGAGTTCGTAGCGATTGGTTCAAGAAAATTACTCCGAAGGAGACTTAAATTATTGACAAGTACTAGTGCTAAAGCTCTCCTCGAATGATTAACCAAAACGCTTTTCGATACGATGACACAGAAGGGCACAGAACACGACACACCAAAATAAGACACGAGAAAGACACACACACACCGCGACACGGAAAGCATCACCCACAAAACATCACACACACGACCCACAACATCTCACAAAGACACACTCACTCAACACAAGACGACCCACAACATGTCGAGCGCTGTGGAGCGAGGGCTCCGGCTCGGCTTTCGCAGCGGCTCTGGCGAGGAATGGTGCCGGAGCTCTCGCCGGAGGGGAAGACGGCAGGAGGGGGCCTGAGCCGCTTGGGCCTCTTTCCAAGGAGGCGGAACCAGGCCTCCGCTCTCTGCCCTCTGCAGACCTGGCTGCCAGGTCAGTGCTTCCAGTTCCTCGTCCGCACTCGCTGTCGTCGTCCTCCTCAGCGGCCGTGGGCGTCCTCGCTGGGGACGGGGCTCGGGGGGATGAAGGTGGGGAGGGGCCAGAGTCTCTTGAGCAGAGTGACTCTGTGGGGTGCCGTTAGAAAAGGAGATTTTGTTTGGGATGCTCCAGGTGGAATGGGAGGAGAGTGGAGGGCGGATCCCCGCCGTGTGGGAGAGGCAAAGAGAGGAGCCTCCGAGACGTTGCCGACTGAGAATGGTAACTTACTTGGTTTTTTCCCCTTGGGCTGGGTTTAGTAGCAAGGAAAAAGAAGTCAAGCCTCAGAGTCTACTGCCCTCATGCGACGGAATGTGAGTGAAAGCAGCGAGCCTGTGACCGTTGGGGACAACAGGCAAGAGCCCTCCATCTGGGAGCCGAGCTCTCGCCAGTCTCGGTGAGAGAAGTGTCTGGTTTGGTGAGGACTCTGCTCACGCCCCACCTGAGTCCGGGTCGGGAAGCCCCGTCCATTAGGGTTCGGTGTGTAAGAAAAGGTTCCTGATCAGCTGTGGTTACGAGGGAGAGAAGGTCCCCTTTTCAGAGGCTGCTCGTTTCTCTGGTCAGGAACGGTGTCTTCTCCACAACTGAAGCTTGGATCCAAGAGGATGACTCCAGGTGGTGAGTTGCCCGCCTTGCTCTCATGTTTCTCTGTTTTCTCTCCTGTGTTCACCAACTCGCTCTTTTTCTTCTCTCCTCTTCTCTCCTCGTGCCGTGTCCCTTCACAGGACACGGGTAGGTGTGCATTCCCACAAGGGAGGTCTCGGGAGCCATGGAAAAGTCGGAGCGGATGAAAATCATGCAGGGCAGTAGAAAGGCTGCTGAAAGTACCTGAAGTGACAAAGAAAATGAGAAGGGGGAAGTCCAGCCTGAAACAGGAGTGTAGTCTGTAAAGAGAAACAACGGGAAGTCTAAGCTACAGAAACTCTTCAAGTTGCCGAAAGACATGTAGGATGGGAAATTACTTCTTGAATCCAGTCTGTTGAAGATCTTAGGCTCAGTATGCGTGCGTATTTGTAGTTGCTTAGCAATCTGCCTTCTTCTGTTTGCTATCCCTTCTAATCACTGAAAATCTAGCTATCTATTTTTTGTTTAGTTTTATTATTATTATTATTATTTATTATTAAACTCAGTTTGTGCAACTGGTGCTCCGTGAGGAAATGATTTGTGTGTATTACTCCAAGGGGCTGCCCGGTGTCACTGTTGCTCCAGGAGGGAAATGATTTGAACACTACCTGAATTGGCCACGCAGTGTCACCATTGCTCCGTGAGGGAAATGCTTTCTGCATTACTCCAAGTGGCCACCCAGTGTCACTGTTGCTCCAGGAGGGAAATGCTTTCTGCATGACCGGAATTGGCCACACACATCACTGTTGCTCCGGGGTGGGGGGTGGGGGGGGGAGGCGGGGGATTGTTTGTGTGTTACTCCTGAGTGGCCACGTCGTGTCACTCTTCCTCCAGGAGGGGAATGCTTTCTGCATTACCCTGTGTGGCCACCCAAGACAACACACACAGCACGACACCGACGCACACACACACAGAACACGTCACACATACAGATGGGTAGTGTAAATTGCTAAAAATGAGACATTCATTACTAATCAGTTGTAGCCGTTGATGTCTCATGCACTCTTCCTCGAAAAGCCATACGTAGTCTCGCCTGATCATTTGGTAGAGATCTGTTCAAGAAAAGTACTCCTAATGAGACATACATTATTGACAAGTACTAGTCATCAATTTCTCCTCGAATGATTCACCAAAACGCTTTTCGATCCCCTGCTGGTGATTTGGAAGAAATCGTTTCTTGAAATATACTAAACTAGAGAAATTCATCTTTGACCTGTGCGACAGATAAATTTGAGAGGGAATCTTCCTGAAAGCCCCGAGGATTCACTTCTCGTCAGACGGTACAGAGCAGTTTGCGAAAATTACTCAGAATGAGAACGTCATTCGTAATCAGGTATCCTGAGGTCTTTCTCATGGAACCATCCACCAAAAAGCAAGTCTATTCTCTCTGCGGCATTTGGCAGAGATTTATCGTGAAAATTGCTAAAAAGGAGAACGTTATAACTGATCAATGCTAATAATCAATGACAAATGGAATCATCCTCCAAAAGCCTTTCAGATTGGCTCCCTGTGATTAGGTAGATATCAGTTGACGATTTGGTAGAAATTACTAAAAAGGAGGCAGTTCTTTCTGATCAATGTTAGCAATTAATTACACATGGAATCATCCTCCGGACTATATTCATAATTACCTCCTGGAGATTTGGACTCAAATCGGTTCGTGAAAATGACTAGGAATGAGACAATTCATTCCTCATCCGTCTTCTGATAAATTTCCCATGGAATCATCCAGCAGAAAAGCAAAGGCATTCCCCCTTGGTGCGTTGGAACAGATCGGTTCGTGCAAATCACTCAAGGTAGAAAATCATTCTTTACAAGTCCCTAGTGGTAAAGACTCCAGCAATCCAGTTTCTCTCCTGGTGAGTTCATAGCGATTGGTTCAAGAAAATTACTCCGAAGGAGACTTAAATTATTGACAAGTACTAGTGCTAAAGCTCTCCTGGAATGATTAACCAAAATGCTTTTCGATACGATGACACAGAAGGGCACAGAACACGACACACCAAAATAAGACACGAGAAAGACACACACGCACCGCGACACGGAAAGCATCACCCACAAAACATCACACACATGACCCACAACATCTCACAAACACACACTCACTCAACACAAGACGACCCACAACATGTCGAGCGCTGTGGAGCGAGGGCTCCGGCTCGGCTTTCTCAGCGGCTCTGGCGAGGAATGGTGCCGGAGCTCTCGCCGGAGGGGAAGACGGCAGGAGGGGGCCTGAGCCGCTTGGGCCTCTTTCCAAGGAGGCGGAACCAGGCCTCCGCTCTCTGCCCTCTGCAGACCTGGCTGCCAGGTCAGTGCTTCCAGTTCCTCGTCCGCACTCGCTGTCGTCGTCCTCCTCAGCGGCCGTGGGCGTCCTCGCTGGGGACGGGGCTCGGGGGGATGAAGGTGGGGAGGGGCCAGAGTCTCTTGAGCAGAGTGACTCTGTGGGGTGCCGTTAGAAAAGGAGATTTTGTTTGGGATGCTCCAGGTGGAATGGGAGGAGAGTGGAGGGCGGATCCCCGCCGTGTGGGAGAGGCAAAGAGAGGAGCCTCCGAGACGTTGCCGACTGAGAATGGTAACTTACTTGGTTTTTTCCCCTTGGGCTGGGTTTAGTAGCAAGGAAAAAGAAGTCAAGCCTCAGAGTCTACTGCCCTCATGCGACGGAATGTGAGTGAGAGCAGCGAGCCTGTGACCGTTGGGGACACCAGGCAAGAGCCCTCCATCTGGGAGCCGAGCTCTCGCCAGTCTCGGTGAGAGAAGTGTCTGGTTTGGTGAGGACTCTGCTCACGCCCCACCTGAGTCCGGGTCGGGAAGCCCCGTCCATTAGGGTTCGGTGTGTAAGAAAAGGTTCCTGATCAGCTGTGGTTACGAGGGAGAAAAGGTTCCATTTTCAGAGGCTGCTCGTTTCTCTGGTCAGGAACGGTGTCTTCTCCACAACTGAAGCTTGGATCCAAGAGGATGACTCCAGGTGGTGAGTTGCCCGCCTTGCTCTCATGTTTCTCTGTTTTCTCTCCTGTGTTCGCCAACTCGCTCTTTTTCTTCCCTCCTCTTCTCTCCTCGTGCCGTGTCCCTTCACAGGACACGGGTAGGTGTGCATTCCCACAAGGGAGGTCTCGGGAGCCATGGAAAAGTCGGAGCGGATGAAAATCATGCAGGGCAGTAGAAAGGCTGCTGAAAGTACCTGAAGTGACAAAGAAAATGAGAAGGGGGAAGTCCAGCCTGAAACAGGAGTGTAGTCTGTAAAGAGAAACAACGGGAAGTCTAAGCTACAGAAACCCTTCAAGTTGCCGAAAGACATGTAGGATGGGAAATTACTTCTTGAATCCAGTCTGTTGAAGATCTTAGGCTCAGTATGCGTGCGTATTTGTAGTTGCTTAGCAATCTGCCTTCTTCTGTTTGCTATCCCTTCTAATCACTGAAAATCTAGCTATCTATTTTTTGTTTAGTTTTATTATTATTATTATTATTTATTATTAAACTCAGTTTGTGCAACTGGTGCTCCGTGAGGAAATGATTTGTGTGTATTACTCCAAGGGGCTGCCCGGTGTCACTGTTGCTCCAGGAGGGAAATGATTTGAACACTACCTGAATTGGCCACGCAGTGTCACCATTGCTCCATGAGAGAAATGCTTTCTGCATTACTCCAAGTGGCCACCCAGTGTCACTGTTGCTCCAGGAGGGAAATGCTTTCTGCATGACCGGAATTGGCCACACACATCACTGTTGCTCCGGGGTGGGGGGGGGGGGGGAGGCGGGGGATTGTTTGTGTGTTACTCCTGAGTGGCCACGTCGTGTCACTCTTCCTCCAGGAGGGGAATGCTTTCTGCATTACCCTGTGTGGCCACCCAAGACAACACACACAGCACGACACTGACGCAGACACACACAGAACACGTCACACATACAGATGGGTAGTGTAAATTGCTAAAAATGAGACATTCATTACTAATCAGATGTAGCCATTGATGTCTCATGCACTCTTCCTCGAAAAGCCATACGTAGTCTCGCCTGATCATTTGGTAGAGATCTGTTCAAGAAAAGTACTCCTAATGAGACATACATTATTGACAAGTACTAGTCATCAATTTCTCCTCGAATGATTCACCAGAACGCTTTTCGATCCCCTGCTGGTGATTTGGAAGAAATCGTTTCTTGAAATGTACTAAACTAGAGAAATTCATCTTTGACCTGTGCGACAGATAAATTTGAGAGGGAATCTTCCTGAAAGCCCCGAGGATTCACTTCTCGTCAGACGGTACAGAGGAGTTTGCGAAAATTACTCAGAATGAGAACGTCATTCGTAATCAGGTATCCTGGGGTCTTTCTCATGGAACCATCCACCAAAAAGCAAGTCTATTCTCTCTGCGGCATTTGGCAGAGATTTATCGTGAAAATTGCTAAAAAAGAGAACGTTATAACTGATCAATGCTAATAATCAATGACAAATGGAATCATCCTCCAAAAGCCTTTCAGATTGGCTCCCTGTGATTAGGTAGATATCAGTTGACGATTTGGTAGAAATTACTAAAAAGGAGGCAGTTCTTTCTGATCAATGTTAGCAATTAATTACACATGGAATCATCCTCCGGACTATATTCATAATTAGCTCCTGGAGATTTGGACTCAAATCGGTTCGTGAAAATGACTAGGAATGAGACAATTCATTCCTCATCCGTCTTCTGATAAATTTCCCACGGAATCATCCAGCAGAAAAGCAAAGGCATTCCCCCTTGGTGCGTTGGAACAGATCGGTTCGTGCAAATCACTCAAGGTAGAAAATCATTCTTTACAAGTCCCTAGTGGTAAAGACTCCAGCAATCCAGCTTCTCTCCTGGTGAGTTCGTAGCGATTGGTTCAAGAAAATTACTCCGAAGGAGAATTAAATTATTGACAAGTACTAGTGCTAAAGCTCTCCTCGAATGATTAACCAAAATGCTTTTCGATACGATGACACAGAAGGGCACAGAACACGACACACCAAAATAACACACGAGAAAGACACACACACACCGCGACACGGAAAGCATCACCCACAAAACATCACACACACGACCCACAACATCTCACAAAGACACACTCACTCAACACAAGACGACCCACAACATGTCGAGCGCTGTGGAGCGAGGGCTCCGGCTCGGCTTTCGCAGCGGCTCTGGCGAGGAATGGTGCCGGAGCTCTCGCCGGAGGGGAAGACGGCAGGAGGGGGCCTGAGCCGCTTGGGCCTCTTTCCAAGGAGGCGGAACCAGGCCTCCGCTCTCTTCCCTCTGCAGACCTGGCTGCCAGGTCAGTGCTTCCAGTTCCTCGTCCGCACTCGCTGTCGTCGTCCTCCTCAGCGGCCGTGGGCGTCCTCGCTGGGGACGGGGCTCGGGGGGATGAAGGTGGGGAGGGGCCAGAGTCTCTTGAGCAGAGTGACTCTGTGGGGTGCCGTTAGAAAAGGAGATTTTGGTTGGGATGCTCCAGGTGGAATGGGAGGAGAGTGGAGGGCGGATCCCCGCCGTGTGGGAGAGGCAAAGAGAGGAGCCTCCGAGACGTTGCCGACTGAGAATGGTAACTTACTTGGTTTTTTCCCCTTGGGCTGGGTTTAGTAGCAAGGAAAAAGAAGTCAAGCCTCAGAGTCTACTGCCCTCATGCGACGGAATGTGAGTGAGAGCAGCGAGCCTGTGACCGTTGGGGACACCAGGCAAGAGCCCTCCATCTGGGAGCCGAGCTCTCGCCAGTCTCGGTGAGAGAAGTGTCTGGTTTGGTGAGGACTCTGCTCACGCCCCACCTGAGTCCGGGTCGGGAAGCCCCGTCCATTAGGGTTCGGTGTGTAAGAAAAGGTTCCTGATCAGCTGTGGTTACGAGGGAGAGAAGGTCCCCTTTTCAGAGGCAGCTCGTTTCTCTGGTCAGGAACGGTGTGTTCTCCACAACTGAAGCTTGGATCCAAGAGGATGACTCCAGGTGGTGAGTTGCCCGCCTTGCTCTCATGTTTCTCTGTTTCTCTCCTGTGTTCGCCAACTCGCTCTTTCTCTTCTCTCCTCTTCTCTCCTCGTGCCATGTCCCTTCACAGGACACGGGTAGGTGTGCATTCCCACAAGGGAGGTCTCGGGAGCCATGGAAAAGTTGGAGCGGACGAAAATCATGCAGGGCAGTAGAAAGGCTGCTGAAAGTACCTGAAGTGACAAAGAAAATGAGAAGGGGGAAGTCCAGCCTGAAACAGGAGTGTAGTCTGTAAAGAGAAACAACGGGAAGTCTAAGCTACAGAAACTCTTCAAGTTGCCGAAAGACATGTAGGATGGGAAATTACTTCTTGAATCCAGTCTGTTGAAGATCTTAGGCTCAGTATGCGTGCGTATTTGCAGTTGCTTAGCAATCTGCCTTCTTCTGTTTGCTATCCCTTCTAATCACTGAAAATCTAGCTATCTATTTTTTGTTTAGTTTTATTATTATTATTATTATTTATTATTAAACTCAGTTTGTGCAACTGGTGCTCCGTGAGGAAATGATTTGTGTGTATTACTCCAAGGGGCTGCCCGGTGTCACTGTTGCTCCAGGAGGGAAATGATTTGAGCACTACCTGAATTGGCCACGCAGTGTCACCATTGCTCCGTGAGGGAAATGCTTTCTGCATTACTCCAAGTGGCCACCCAGTGTCACTGTTGCTCCAGGAGGGAAATGCTTTCTGCATGACCTGAATTGGCCACACACATCACTGTTGCTCCGGGGTGGGGGGTGGGGGAGGGAGGCGGGGGATTGTTTGTGTGTTACTCCTGAGTGGCCACGTCGTGTCACTCTTCCTCCAGGAGGGGAATGCTTTCTGCATTACCCTGTGTGGCCACCCAAGACAACACACACAGCACGACACCGACGCAGACACACACAGAACACGTCACACATACAGATGGGTAGTGTAAATTGCTAAAAATGAGACATTCATTACTAATCAGATGTAGCCGTTGATGTCTCATGCACTCTTCCTCGAAAAGCCATACGTAGTCTCGCCTGATCATTTGGTAGAGATCTGTTCAAGAAAAGTACTCCTAATGAGACATACATTATTGACAAGTACTAGTCATCAATTTCTCCTCGAATGATTCACCAAAACGCTTTTCGATCCCCTGCTGGTGATTTGGAAGAAATCGTTTCTTGAAATGTACTAAACTAGAGAAATTCATCTTTGACCTGTGCGACAGATAAATTTGAGAGGGAATCTTCCTGAAAGCCCCGAGGATTCACTTCTCGTCAGACGGTACAGAGCAGTTTGCCAAAATTACTCAGAATGAGAACGTCATTCGTAATCAGGTATCCTGG
Organism: Caretta caretta; assembly: GCF_965140235.1. NCBI lineage: Eukaryota > Metazoa > Chordata > Testudines > Cheloniidae > Caretta > Caretta caretta. Next base: position 1,673,871 of record NC_134230.1, on the reverse strand, counting down.
GGTCTTTCTCATGGAACCATCCACCAAAAAGCAAGTCTATTCTCTCTGCGGCATTTGGCAGAGATTTATCGTGAAAATTGCTAAAAAAGAGAACGTTATAACTGATCAATGCTAATAATCAATGACAAATGGAATCATCCTCCAAAAGCCTTTCAGATGGGCTCCCTGTGATTAGGTAGATATCAGTTGACGATTTGGTAGAAATTACTAAAAAGGAGGCAGTTCTTTCTGATCAATGTTAGCAATTAATTACACATGGAATCATCCTCCGGACTATATTCATAATTAGCTCCTGGAGATTTGGACTCAAATCGGTTCGTGAAAATGACTAGGAATGAGACAATTCATTCCTCATCCGTCTTCTGATAAATTTCCCATGGAATCATCCAGCAGAAAAGCAAAGGCATTCCCCCTTGGTGCGTTGGAACAGATCGGTTCGTGCAAATCACTCAAGGTAGAAAATCATTCTTTACAAGTCCCTAGTGGTAAAGACTCCAGCAATCCAGCTTCTCTCCTGGTGAGTTCGTAGCAATTGGTTCAAGAAAATTACTCCCAAGGAGACTTAAATTATTGACAAGTACTAGTGCTAAAGCTCTCCTCGAATGATTAACCAAAACGCTTTTCGATACGATGACACAGAAGGGCACAGAACACGACACACCAAAATAAGACACGAGAAAGACACACACACACCGCGACACGGAAAGCATCACCCACAAAACATCACACACACGACCCACAACATCTCACAAACACACACTCACTCAACACAAGACGACCCACAACATGTTGAGCGCTGTGGAGCGAGGGCTCCGGCTCGGCTTTCGCAGCAGCTCTGGCGAGGAATGGTGCCGGAGCTGTCGCCGGAGGGGAAGACGGCAGGAGGGGGCCTGAGCCGCTTGGGCCTCTTTCCAAGGAGGCGGAACCAGGCCTCCGCTCTCTGCCCTCTGCAGACCTGGCTGCCAGGTCAGTGCTTCCAGTTCCTCGTCCGCACTCGCTGTCGTCGTCCTCCTCAGCGGCCGTGGGCGTCCTCGCTGGGGACGGGGCTAGGGGGGATGAAGGTGGGGAGGGGCCAGAGTCTCTTGAGCAGAGTGACTCTGTGGGTTGCCGTTAGAAAAGGAGATTTTGGTTGGGATGCTCCAGGTGGAATGGGAGGAGAGTGGAGGGCGGATCCCCGCCATGTGGGAGAGGCAAAGAGAGGAGCCTCCGAGACGTTGCCGACTGAGAATGGTAACTTACTTGGTTTTTTCCCCTTGGGCTGGGTTTAGTAGCAAGGAAAAAGAAGTCAAGCCTCAGAGTCTACTGCCCTCATGCCACGGAATGTGAGTGAGAGCAGCGAGCCTGTGACCGTTGGGGACACCAGGAAAGAGCCCTCCATCTGGGAGCCGAGCTCTCGCCAGTCTCGGTGAGAGAAGTGTCTGGTTTGGTGAGGACTCTGCTCACGCCCCACCTGAGTCCGGGTCGGGAAGCCCCGTCCATTAGGGTTCGGTGTGTAAGAAAAGGTTCCTGATCAGCTGTGGTTACGAGGGAGAAAAGGTCCCCTTTTCAGAGGCTGCTCGTTTCTCTGGTCAGGAACGGTGTCTTCTCCACAACTGAAGCTTGGATCCAAGAGGATGACTCCAGGTGGTGAGTTGCCCGCCTTGCTCTCATGTTTCTCTGTTTTCTCTCCTGTGTTCGCCAACTCGCTCTTTCTCTTCTCTCCTCTTCTCTCCTCGTGCCGTGTCCCTTCACAGGACACGGGTAGGTGTGCATTCCCACAAGGGAGGTCTCGGGAGCCATGGAAAAGTCGGAGCGGACGAAAATCATGCAGGGCAGTAGAAAGGCTGCTGAAAGTACCTGAAGTGACAAAGAAAATGAGAAGGGGGAAGTCCAGCCTGAAACAGGAGTGTAGTCTGTAAAGAGAAACAACGGGAAGTCTAAGCTACAGAAACTCTTCAAGTTGCCGAAAGACATGTAGGATGGGAAATTACTTCTTGAATCCAGTCTGTTGAAGATCTTAGGCTCAGTATGCGTGCGTATTTGTAGTTGCTTAGCAATCTGCCTTCTTCTCTTTGCTATCCCTTCTAATCACTGAAAATCTAGCTATCTATTTTTTGTTTAGTTTTATTATTATTATTATTTATTATTAAACTCAGTTTGTGCAACTGGTGCTCCGTGAGGAAATGATTTGTGTGTATTACTCCAAGGGGCTGCCCGGTGTCACTGTTGCTCCAGGAGGGAAATGATTTGAGCACTACCTGAATTGGCCACGCAGTGTCACCATTGCTCCGTGAGGGAAATGCTTTCTGCATTACTCCAAGTGGCCACCCAGTGTCACTGTTGCTCCAGGAGGGAAATGCTTTCTGCATGACCTGAATTGGCCACACGCATCACTGTTGCTCCGGGGTGGGGGGTGGGGGTGGGAGGCGGGGGATTGTTTGTGTGTTACTCCTGAGTGGCCACGTCATGTCACTCTTCCTCCAGGAGGGGAATGCTTTGTGCATTACCCTGTGTGGCCACCCAAGACAACACACACAGCACGACACTGACGCAGACACACACAGAACACGTCACACATACAGATGGGTAGTGTAAATTGCTAAAAATGAGACATTCATTACTAATCAGATGTAGCCGTTGATGTCTCATGCACTCTTCCTGGAAAAGCCATACGTAGTCTCGCCTGATCATTTGGTAGAGATCTGTTCAAGAAAAGTACTCCTAATGAGACATACATTATTGACAAGTACTAGTCATCAATTTCTCCTCGAATGATTCACCAAAACGCTTTTCGATCCCCTGCTGGTGATTTGGAAGAAATCGTTTCTTGAAATATACTAAACTAGAGAAATTCATCTTTGACCTGTGCGACAGATAAATTTGAGAGGGAATCTTCCTGAAAGCCCCGAGGATTCACTTCTCGTCAGACGGTACAGAGCAGTTTGCGAAAATTACTCAGAATGAGAACGTCATTCGTAATCAGGTATCCTGAGGTCTTTCTCATGGAACCATCCACCAAAAAGCAAGTCTATTCTCTCTGCGGCATTTGGCAGAGATTTATCGTGAAAATTGCTAAAGAAGAGAACGTTATAACTGATCAATGCTAATAATCAATGACAAATGGAATCATCCTCCAAAAGCCTTTCAGATTGGCTCCCTGTGATTAGGTAGATATCAGTTGACGATTTGGTAGAAATTACTAAAAAGGAGGCAGTTCTTTCTGATCAATGTTAGCAATTAATTACACATGGAATCATCCTCCGGACTATATTCATAATTAGCTCCTGGAGATTTGGACTCAAATCGGTTCGTGAAAATGACTAGGAATGAGACAATTCATTCCTCATCCGTCTTCTGATAAATTTCCCACGGAATCATCCAGCAGAAAAGCAAAGGCATTCCCCCTTGCTGCGTTGGAACAGATCGGTTCGTGCAAATCACTCAAGGTAGAAAATCATTCTTTACAAGTCCCTAGTGGTAAAGACTCCAGCAATCCAGCCTCTCTCCTGGTGAGTTCGTAGCGATTGGTTCAAGAAAATTACTCCGAAGGAGACTTAAATTATTGACAAGTACTAGTGCTAAAGCTCTCCTCGAATGATTAACCAAAATGCTTTTCGATACGATGACACAGAAGGGCACAGAACACGACACACCAATATAAGACACGAGAAAGACACACACACACCGCGACACGGAAAGCATCACCCACAAACATCACACACACGACCCACAACATCTCACAAACACACACTCACTCAACACAAGACGACCCACAACATGTCGAGCGCTGTGGAGCGAGGGCTCCGGCTCGGCTTTCGCAGCGGCTCTGGCGAGGAATGGTGCCGGAGCTCTCGCCGGAGGGGAAGACGGCAGGAGGGGGCCTGAGCCGCTTGGGCCTCTTTCCAAGGAGGCGGAACCAGGCCTCCGCTCTCTTCCCTCTGCAGACCTGGCTGCCAGGTCAGTGCTTCCAGTTCCTCGTCCGCACTCGCTGTCGTCGTCCTCCTCAGCGGCCGTGGGCGTCCTCGCTGGGGACGGGGCTCGGGGGGATGAAGGTGGGGAGGGGCCAGAGTCTCTTGAGCAGAGTGACTCTGTGGGGTGCCGTTAGAAAAGGAGATTTTGGTTGGGATGCTCCAGGTGGAATGGGAGGAGAGTGGAGGGCGGATCCCCACCGTGTGGGAGAGGCAAAGAGAGGAGCCTCCGAGATGTTGCCGACTGAGAATGGTAACTTACTTGGTTTTTTCCCCTTGGGCTGGGTTTAGTAGCAAGGAAAAAGAAGTCAAGCCTCAGAGTCTACTGCCCTCATGCCACGGAATGTGAGTGAGAGCAGCGAGCCTGTGACCGTTGGGGACACCAGGCAAGAGCCCTCCATCTGGGAGCCGAGCTCTCGCCAGTCTCGGTGAGAGAAGTGTCTGGTTTGGTGAGGACTCTGCTCACGCCCCACCTGAGTCCGGGTCGGGAAGCCCCGTCCATTAGGGTTCGGTGTGTAAGAAAAGGTTCCTGATCAGCTGTGGTTACGAGGGAGAAAAGGTTCCATTTTCAGAGGCTGCTCGTTTCTCTGGTCAGGAACGGTGTCTTCTCCACAACTGAAGCTTGGATCCAAGAGGATGACTCCAGGTGGTGAGTTGCCCGCCTTGCTCTCATGTTTCTCTGTTTTCTCTCCTGTGTTCGCCAACTCGCTCTTTCTCTTCTCTCCTCTTCTCTCCTCGTGCCGTGTCCCTTCACAGGACACGGGTAGGTGTGCATTCCCACAAGGGAGGTCTCGGGAGCCATGGAAAAGTCGGAGCGGACGAAAATCATGCAGGGCAGTAGAAAGGCTGCTGAAAGTACCTGAAGTGACAAAGAAAATGAGAAGGGGGAAGTCCAGCCTGAAACAGGAGTGTAGTCTGTAAAGAGAAACAACGGGAAGTCTAAGCTACAGAAACTCTTCAAGTTGCCGAAAGACATGTAGGATGGGAAATTACTTCTTGAATCCAGTCTGTTGAAGATCTTAGGCTCAGTTTTCCTGCGTATTTGTAGTTGCTTAGCAATCTGCCTTCTTCTGTTTGCTATCCCTTCTAATCACTGAAAATCTAGCTATCTATTTTTTGTTTAGTTTTATTATTATTATTATTATTATTATTATTATTATTTATTATTAAACTCAGTTTGTGCAACTGGTGCTCCGTGAGGAAATGATTTGTGTGTATTACTCCAAGGGGCTGCCCGGTGTCACTGTTGCTCCAGGAGGGAAATGATTTGAGCACTACCTGAATTGGCCACGCAGTGTCACCATTGCTCCGTGAGGGAAATGCTTTCTGCATTACTCCAAGTGGCCACCCAGTGTCACTGTTGCTCCAGGAGGGAAATGCTTTCTGCATGACCTGAATTGGCCACACGCATCACTGTTGCTCCGGGGTGGGGGTGGGGGTGAGAGGCGGGGGATTGTTTGTGTGTTACTCCTGAGTGGCCACGTCGTGTCACTCTTCCTCCAGGAGGGGAATGCTTTCTGCATTACCCTGTGTGGCCACCCAAGACAACACACACAGCACGACACCGACGCAGAAACACACAGAACACGTCACACATACAGATGGGTAGTGTAAATTGCTAAAAATGAGACATTCATTACTAATCAGATGTAGCCGTTGATGTCTCATGCACTCTTCCTCGAAAAGCCATACGTAGTCTCGCCTGATCATTTGGTAGAGATCTGTTCAAGAAAAGTACTCCTAATGAGACATACATTATTGACAAGTACTAGTCATCAATTTCTCCTCGAATGATTCACCAAAACGCTTTTCGATCCCCTGCTGGTGATTTGGAAGAAATCGTTTCTTGAAATGTACTAAACTAGAGAAATTCATCTTTGACCTGTGCGACAGATAAATTTGAGAGGGAATCTTCCTGAAAGCCCCGAGGATTCACTTCTCGTCAGACGGTACAGAGCAGTTTGCGAAAATTACTCAGAATGAGAACGTCATTCGTAATCAGGTATCCTGAGGTCTTTCTCATGGAACCATCCACCAAAAAGCAAGTCTATTCTCTCTGCGGCATTTGGCAGAGATTTATCGTGAAAATTGCTAAAGAAGAGAACGTTATAACTGATCAATGCTAATAATCAATGACAAATGGAATCATCCTCCAAAAGCCTTTCAGATTGGCTCCCTGTGATTAGGTAGATATGAGTTGACGATTTGGTAGAAATTACTAAAAAGGAGGCAGTTCTTTCTGATCAATGTTAGCAATTAATTACACATGGAATCATCCTCCGGACTATATTCATAATTAGCTCCTGGAGATTTGGACTCAAATCGGTTCGTGAAAATGACTAGGAATGAGACAATTCATTCCTCATCCATCTTCTGATAAATTTCCCACGGAATCATCCAGCAGAAAAGAAAGGCATTCCCCCTTGGTGCGTTGGAACAGATCGGTTCGTGCAAATCACTCAAGGTAGAAAATCATTCTTTACAAGTCCCTAGTGGTAAAGACTCCAGCAATCCAGCCTCTCTCCTGGTGAGTTCGTAGCGATTGGTTCAAGAAAATTACTCCGAAGGAGACTTAAATTATTGACAAGTACTAGTGCTAAAGCTCTCCTCGAATGATTAACAAAAATGCTTTTCGATACGATGACACAGAAGGGCACAGAACACGACACACCAAAATAACACACGAGAAAGACACACACACACCGCGACACGGAAAGCATCACCCACAAAACATCACACACACGACCCACAACATCTCACAAACACACACTCACTCAACACAAGACGACCCACAACATGTCGAGCGCTGTGGAGCGAGGGCTCCGGCTCGGCTTTCGCAGCGGCTCTGGCGAGGAATGGTGCCGGAGCTCTCGCCGGAGGGGAAGACGGCAGGAGGGGGCCTGAGCCGCTTGGGCCTCTTTCCAAGGAGGCGGAACCAGGCCTCCGCTCTCTTCCCTCTGCAGACCTGGCTGCCAGGTCAGTGCTTCCAGTTCCTCGTCCGCACTCGCTGTCGTCGTCCTCCTCAGCGGCCGTGGGCGTCCTCGCTGGGGACGGGGCTCGGGGGGATGAAGGTGGGGAGGGGCCAGAGTCTCTTGAGCAGAGTGACTCTGTGGGGTGCCGTTAGAAAAGGAGATTTTGGTTGGGATGCTCCAGGTGGAATGGGAGGAGAGTGGAGGGCGGATCCCCACCGTGTGGGAGAGGCAAAGAGAGGAGCCTCCGAGACGTTGCCGACTGAGAATGGTAACTTACTTGGTTTTTTCCCCTTGGGCTGGGTTTAGTAGCAAGGAAAAAGAAGTCAAGCCTCAGAGTCTACTGCCCTCATGCCACGGAATGTGAGTGAGAGCAGCGAGCCTGTGACCGTTGGGGACACCAGGCAAGAGCCCTCCATCTGGGAGCCGAGCTCTCGCCAGTCTCGGTGAGAGAAGTGTCTGGTTTGGTGAGGACTCTGCTCACGCCCCACCTGAGTCCGGGTCGGGAAGCCCCGTCCATTAGGGTTCGGTGTGTAAGAAAAGGTTCCTGATCAGCTGTGGTTACGAGGGAGAAAAGGTCCCCTTTTCAGAGGCTGCTCGTTTCTCTGGTCAGGAACGGTGTCTTCTCCACTACTGAAGCTTGGATCCAAGAGGATGACTCCAGGTGGTGAGTTGCCCGCCTTGCTCTCATGTTTCTCTGTTTTCTCTCCTGTGTTCGCCAACTCGCTCTTTCTCTTCTCTCCTCTTCTCTCCTCGTGCCGTGTCCCTTCACAGGACACGGGTAGGTGTGCATTCCCACAAGGGAGGTCTCGGGAGCCATGGAAAAGTCGGAGCGGACGAAAATCATGCAGGGCAGTAGAAAGGCTGCTGAAAGTACCTGAAGTGACAAAGAAAATGAGAAGGGGGAAGTCCAGCCTGAAACAGGAGTGTAGTCTGTAAAGAGAAACAACGGGAAGTCTAAGCTACAGAAACTCTTCAAGTTGCCGAAAGACATGTAGGATGGGAAATTACTTCTTGAATCCAGTCTGTTGAAGATCTTAGGCTCAGTATGCGTGCGTATTTGTAGTTGCTTAGCAATCTGCCTTCTTCTGTTTGCTATCCCTTCTAATCACTGAAAATCTAGCTATCTATTTTTTGTTTAGTTTTATTATTATTATTATTTATTATTAAACTCAGTTTGTGCAACTGGTGCTCCGTGAGGAAATGATTTGTGTGTATTACTCCAAGGGGCTGCCCGGTGTCACTGTTGCTCCAGGAGGGAAATGATTTGAGCACTACCTGAATTGGCCACGCAGTGTCACCATTGCTCCGTGAGGGAAATGCTTTCTGCATTACTCCAAGTGGCCACCCAGTGTCACTGTTGCTCCAGGAGGGAAATGCTTTCTGCATGACCTGAATTGGCCACACGCATCACTGTTGCTCCGGGGTGGGGGGTGGGGGTGGGAGGCGGGGGATTGTTTGTGTGTTACTCCTGAGTGGCCACGTCATGTCACTCTTCCTCCAGGAGGGGAATGCTTTGTGCATTACCCTGTGTGGCCACCCAAGACAACACACACAGCACGACACCGACGCACACACACACAGAACACGTCACACATACAGATGGGTAGTGTAAATTGCTAAAAATGAGACATTCATTACTAATCAGATGTAGCCGTTGATGTCTCATGCACTCTTCCTCGAAAAGCCATACGTAGTCTCGCCTGATCATTTGGTAGAGATCTGTTCAAGAAAAGTACTCCTAATGAGACATACATTATTGACAAGTACTAGTCATCAATTTCTCCTCGAATGATTCACCAAAACGCTTTTCGATCCCCTGCTGGTGATTTGGAAGAAATCGTTTCTTGAAATATACTAAACTAGAGAAATTCATCTTTGACCTGTGCGACAGATAAATTTGAGAGGGAATCTTCCTGAAAGCCCCGAGGATTCACTTCTCGTCAGACGGTACAGAGCAGTTTGCAAAAATTACTCAGAATGAGAACACCATTCGTAATCAGGTATCCTGAGGTCTTTCTCATGGAACCATCCACCAAAAAGCAAGTCTATTCTCTCTGCGGCATTTGGCAGAGATTTATCGTGAAAATTGCTAAAGAAGAGAACGTTATAACTGATCAATGCTAATAATCAATGACAAATGGAATCATCCTCCAAAAGCCTTTCAGATTGGCTCCCTGTGATTAGGTAGATATCAGTTGACGATTTGGTAGAAATTACTAAAAAGGAGGCAGTTCTTTCTGATCAATGTTAGCAATTAATTACACATGGAATCATCCTCCGGACTATATTCATAATTAGCTCCTGGAGATTTGGACTCAAATCGGTTCGTGAAAATGACTAGGAATGAGACAATTCATTCCTCATCCGTCTTCTGATAAATTTCCCACGGAATCATCCAGCAGAAAAGCAAAGGCATTCCCCCTTGGTGCGTTGGAACAGATCGGTTCGTGCAAATCACTCAAGGTAGAAAATCATTCTTTACAAGTCCCTAGTGGTAAAGACTCCAGCAATCCAGCTTCTCTCCTGGTGAGTTCGTAGCGATTGGTTCAAGAAAATTACTCCGAAGGAGACTTAAATTATTGACAAGTACTAGTGCTAAAGCTCTCCTCGAATGATTAACCAAAATGCTTTTCGATACGATGACACAGAAGGGCACAGAACACGACACACCAAAATAAGACACGAGAAAGACACACACACACCGCGACACGGAAAGCATCACCCACAAAACATCACACACACGACCCACAACATCTCACAAACACACACTCACTCAACACAAGACGACCCACAACATGTCGAGCGCTGTGGAGCGAGGGCTCCGGCTCGGCTTTCGCAGCGGCTCTGGCGAGGAATGGTGCCGGAGCTCTCGCCGGAGGGGAAGACGGCAGGAGGGGGCCTGAGCCGCTTGGGCCTCTTTCCAAGGAGGCGGAACCAGGCCTCCGCTCTCTTCCCTCTGCAGACCTGGCTGCCAGGTCAGTGCTTCCAGTTCCTCGTCCGCACTCGCTGTCGTCGTCCTCCTCAGCGGCTGTGGGCGTCCTCGCTGGGGACGGGGCTCGGGGGGATGAAGGTGGGGAGGGGCCAGAGTCTCTTGAGCAGAGTGACTCTGTGGGGTGCCGTTAGAAAAGGAGATTTTGGTTGGGATGCTCCAGGTGGAATGGGAGGAGAGTGGAGGGCGGATCCCCGCCGTGTGGGAGAGGCAAAGAGAGGAGCCTCCGAGATGTTGCCGACTGAGAATGGTAACTTACTTGGTTTTTTCCCCTTGGGCTGGGTTTAGTAGCAAGGAAAAAGAAGTCAAGCCTCAGAGTCTACTGCCCTCATGCGACGGAATGTGAGTGAGAGCAGCGAGCCTGTGACCGTTGGGGACACCAGGCAAGAGCCCTCCATCTGGGAGCCGAGCTCTCGCCAGTCTCGGTGAGAGAAGTGTCTGGTTTGGTGAGGACTCTGCTCACGCCCCACCTGAGTCCGGGTCGGGAAGCCCCTTCCATTAGGGTTCGGTGTGTAAGAAAAGGTTCCTGATCAGCTGTGGTTACGAGGGAGAAAAGGTTCCATTTTCAGAGGCTGCTCGTTTCTCTGGTCAGGAACGGTGTCTTCTCCACAACTGAAGCTTGGATCCAAGAGGATGACTCCAGGTGGTGAGTTGCCCGCCTTGCTCTCATGTTTCTCTGTTTTCTCTCCTGTGTTCGCCAACTCGCTCTTTCTCTTCTCTCCTCTTCTCTCCTCGTGCCGTGTCCCTTCACAGGACACGGGTAGGTGTGCATTCCCACAAGGGAGGTCTCGGGAGCCATGGAAAAGTCGGAGCGGACGAAAATCATGCAGGGCAGTAGAAAGGCTGCTGAAAGTACCTGAAGTGACAAAGAAAATGAGAAGGGGGAAGTCCAGCCTGAAACAGGAGTGTAGTCTGTAAAGAGAAACAACGGGAAGTCTAAGCTACAGAAACTCTTCAAGTTGCCGAAAGACATGTAGGATGGGAAATTACTTCTTGAATCCAGTCTGTTGAAGATCTTAGGCTCAGTTTTCCTGCGTATTTTTAGTTGCTTAGCAATCTGCCTTCTTCTGTTTGCTATCCCTTCTAATCACTGAAAATCTAGCTATCTATTTTTTGTTTAGTTTTATTATTATTATTATTATTATTATTATTATTATTATTTATTAAACTCAGTTTGTGCAACTGGTGCTCCGTGAGGAAATGATTTGTGTGTATTACTCCAAGGGGCTGCCCGGTGTCACTGTTGCTCCAGGAGGGAAATGATTTGAGCACTACCTGAATTGGCCACGCAGTGTCACCATTGCTCCGTGAGGGAAATGCTTTCTGCATTACTCCAAGTGGCCACCCAGTGTCACTGTTGCTCCAGGAGGGAAATGCTTTCTGCATGACCTGAATTGGCCACACGCATCACTGTTGCTCCGGGGTGGGGGTGGGGGTGAGAGGCGGGGGATTGTTTGTGTGTTACTCCTGAGTGGCCACGTCGTGTCACTCTTCCTCCAGGAGGGGAATGCTTTGTGCATTACCCTGTGTGGCCACCCAAGACAACACACACAGCACGACACCGACGCACACACACACAGAACACGTCACACATACAGATGGGTAGTGTAAATTGCTAAAAATGAGACATTCATTACTAATCAGATGTAGCCGTTGATGTCTCATGCACTCTTCCTCGAAAAGCCATACGTAGTCTCGCCTGATCATTTGGTAGAGATCTGTTCAAGAAAAGTACTCCTAATGAGACATACATTATTGACAAGTACTAGTCATCAATTTCTCCTCGAATGATTCACCAAAACGCTTTTCGATCCCCTGCTGGTGATTTGGAAGAAATCGTTTCTTGAAATATACTAAACTAGAGAAATTCATCTTTGACCTGTGCGACAGATAAATTTGAGAGGGAATCTTCCTGAAAGCCCCGAGGATTCACTTCTCGTCAGACGGTACAGAGAAGTTTGCGAAAATTACTCAGAATGAGAACGTCATTCGTAATCAGGTATCCTGAGGTCTTTCTCATGGAACCATCCACCAAAAAGCAAGTCTATTCTCTCTGCGGCATTTGGCAGAGATTTATCGTGAAAATTGCTAAAGAAAAGAACGTTATAACTGATCAATGCTAATAATCAATGACAAATGGAATCATCCTCCAAAAGCCTTTCAGATTGGCTCCCTGTGATTAGGTAGATATCAGTTGACGATTTGGTAGAAATTACTGAAAAGGAGGCAGTTCTTTCTGATCAATGTTAGCAATTAATTACACATGGAATCATCCTCCGGACTATATTCATAATTAGCTCCTGGAGATTTGGACTCAAATCGGTTCGTGAAAATGACTAGGAATGAGACAATTCATTCCTCATCCGTCTTCTGATAAATTTCCCACGGAATCATCCAGCAGAAAAGCAAAGGCATTCCCCCTTGGTGCGTTGGAACAGATCGGTTCGTGCAAATCACTCAAGGTAGAAAATCATTCTTTACAAGTCCCTAGTGGTAAAGACTCCAGCAATCCAGCCTCTCTCCTGGTGAGTTCGTAGCGATTGGTTCAAGAAAATTACTCCGAAGGAGACTTAAATTATTGACAAGTACTAGTGCTAAAGCTCTCCTCGAATGATTAACCAAAATGCTTTTCGATACGATGACACAGAAGGGCACAGAACACGACACACCAAAATAAGACACGAGAAAGACACACACACACCGCGACACGGAAAGCATCACCCACAAAACATCACACACACGACCCACAACATCTCACAAACACACACTCACTCAACACAAGACGACCCACAACATGTCGAGCGCTGTGGAGCGAGGGCTCCGGCTCGGCTTTCGCAGCGGCTCTGGCGAGGAATGGTGCCGGAGCTCTCGCCGGAGGGGAAGACGGCAGGAGGGGGCCTGAGCCGCTTGGGCCTCTTTCCAAGGAGGCGGAACCAGGCCTCCGCTCTCTTCCCTCTGCAGACCTGGCTGCCAGGTCAGTGCTTCCAGTTCCTCGTCCGCACTCGCTGTCGTCGTCCTCCTCAGCGGCCGTGGGCGTCCTCGCTGGGGACGGGGCTCGGGGGGATGAAGGTGGGGAGGGGCCAGAGTCTCTTGAGCAGAGTGACTCTGTGGGGTGCCGTTAGAAAAGGAGATTTTGGTTGGGATGCTCCAGGTGGAATGGGAGGAGAGTGGAGGGCGGATCCCCGCCGTGTGGGAGAGGCAAAGAGAGGAGCCTCCGAGACGTTGCCGACTGAGAATGGTAACTTACTTGGTTTTTTCCCCTTGGGCTGGGTTTAGTAGCAAGGAAAAAGAAGTCAAGCCTCAGAGTCTACTGCCCTCATGCCACGGAATGTGAGTGAGAGCAGCGAGCCTGTGACCGTTGGGGACACCAGGCAAGAGCCCTCCATCTGGGAGCCGAGCTCTCGCCAGTCTCGGTGAGAGAAGTGTCTGGTTTGGTGAGGACTCTGCTCACGCCCCACCTGAGTCCGGGTCGGGAAGCCCCGTCCATTAGGGTTCGGTGTGTAAGAAAAGGTTCCTGATCAGCTGTGGTTACGAGGGAGAAAAGGTCCCCTTTTCAGAGGCTGCTCGTTTCTCTGGTCAGGAACGGTGTCTTCTCCACAACTGAAGCTTGGATCCAAGAGGATGACACCAGGTGGTGAGTTGCCCGCCTTGCTCTCATGTTTCTCTGTTTTCTCTCCTGTGTTCGCCAACTCGCTCTTTCTCTTCTCTCCTCTTCTCTCCTCGTGCCGTGTCCCTTCACAGGACACGGGTAGGTGTGCATTCCCACAAGGGAGGTCTCGGGAGCCATGGAAAAGTCGGAGCGGACGAAAATCATGCAGGGCAGTAGAAAGGCTGCTGAAAGTACCTGAAGTGACAAAGAAAATGAGAAGGGGGAAGTCCAGCCTGAAACAGGAGTGTAGTCTGTAAAGAGAAACAACGGGAAGTCTAAGCTACAGAAACTCTTCAAGTTGCCGAAAGACATGTAGGATGGGAAATTACTTCTTGAATCCAGTCTGTTGAAGATCTTAGGCTCAGTATGCGTGCGTATTTGTAGTTGCTTAGCAATCTGCCTTCTTCTCTTTGCTATCCCTTCTAATCACTGAAAATCTAGCTATCTATTTTTTGTTTAGTTTTATTATTATTATTATTTATTATTAAACTCAGTTTGTGCAACTGGTGCTCCGTGAGGAAATGATTTGTGTGTATTACTCCAAGGGGCTGCCCGGTGTCACTGTTGCTCCAGGAGGGAAATGATTTGAGCACTACCTGAATTGGCCACGCAGTGTCACCATTGCTCCGTGAGGGAAATGCTTTCTGCATTACTCCAAGTGGCCACCCAGTGTCACTGTTGCTCCAGGAGGGAAATGCTTTCTGCATGACCTGAATTGGCCACACGCATCACTGTTGCTCCGGGGTGGGGGGTGGGGGTGGGAGGCGGGGGATTGTTTGTGTGTTACTCCTGAGTGGCCACGTCATGTCACTCTTCCTCCAGGAGGGGAATGCTTTGTGCATTACCCTGTGTGGCCACCCAAGACAACACACACAGCACGACACCGACGCAGACACACACAGAACACGTCACACATACAGATGGGTAGTGTAAATTGCTAAAAATGAGACATTCATTACTAATCAGATGTAGCCATTGATGTCTCATGCACTCTTCCTGGAAAAGCCATACGTAGTCTCGCCTGATCATTTGGTAGAGATCTGTTCAAGAAAAGTACTCCTAATGAGACATACATTATTGACAAGTACTAGTCATCAATTTCTCCTCGAATGATTCACCAAAACGCTTTTCGATCCCCTGCTGGTGATTTGGAAGAAATCGTTTCTTGAAATATACTAAACTAGAGAAATTCATCTTTGACATGTGCGACAGATAAATTTGAGAGGGAATCTTCCTGAAAGCCCCGAGGATTCACTTCTCGTCAGACGGTACAGAGCAGTTTGCGAAAATTACTCAGAATGAGAACATCATTCGTAATCAGGTATCCTGAGGTCTTTCTCATGGAACCATCCACCAAAAAGCAAGTCTATTCTCTCTGCGGCATTTGGCAGAGATTTATCGTGAAAATTGCTAAAGAAGAGAACGTTATAACTGATCAATGCTAATAATCAATGACAAATGGAATCATCCTCCAAAAGCCTTTCAGATTGGCTCCCTGTGATTAGGTAGATATCAGTTGACGATTTGGTAGAAATTACTAAAAAGGAGGCAGTTCTTTCTGATCAATGTTAGCAATTAATTACACATGGAATCATCCTCCGGACTATATTCATAATTAGCTCCTGGAGATTTGGACTCAAATCGGTTCGTGAAAATGACTAGGAATGAGACAATTCATTCCTCATCCGTCTTCTGATAAATTTCCCACGGAATCATCCAGCAGAAAAGCAAAGGCATTCCCCCTTGGTGCGTTGGAACAGATCGGTTCGTGCAAATCACTCAAGGTAGAAAATCATTCTTTACAAGTCCCTAGTGGTAAAGACTCCAGCAATCCAGCTTCTCTCCTGGTGAGTTCGTAGCGATTGGTTCAAGAAAATTACTCCCAAGGAGACTTAAATTATTGACAAGTACTAGTGCTAAAGCTCTCCTCGAATGATTAACCAAAATGCTTTTCGATACGATGACACAGAAGGGCACAGAACACGACACACCAAAATAACACACGAGAAAGACACACACACACCGCGACACGGAAAGCATCACCCACAAAACATCACACACACGACCCACAACATCTCACAAAGACACACTCACTCAACACAAGACGACCCACAACATGTCGAGCGCTGTGGAGCGAGGGCTCCGGCTCGGCTTTCGCAGCGGCTCTGGCGAGGAATGGTGCCGGAGCTCTCGCCGGAGGGGAAGACGGCAGGAGGGGGCCTGAGCCGCTTGGGCCTCTTTCCAAGGAGGCGGAACCAGGCCTCCGCTCTCTTCCCTCTGCAGACCTGGCTGCCAGGTCAGTGCTTCCAGTTCCTCGTCCGCACTCGCTGTCGTCGTCCTCCTCAGCGGCCGTGGGCGTCCTCGCTGGGGACGGGGCTCGGGGGGATGAAGGTGGGGAGGGGCCAGAGTCTCTTGAGCAGAGTGACTCTGTGGGGTGCCGTTAGAAAAGGAGATTTTGGTTGGGATGCTCCAGGTGGAATGGGAGGAGAGTGGAGGGCGGATCCCCGCCGTGTGGGAGAGGCAAAGAGAGGAGCCTCCGAGACGTTGCCGACTGAGAATGGTAACTTACTTGGTTTTTTCCCCTTGGGCTGGGTTTAGTAGCAAGGAAAAAGAAGTCAAGCCTCAGAGTCTACTGCCCTCATGCCACGGAATGTGAGTGAGAGCAGCGAGCCTGTGACCGTTGGGGACACCAGGCAAGAGCCCTCCATCTGGGAGCCGAGCTCTCGCCAGTCTCGGTGAGAGAAGTGTCTGGTTTGGTGAGGACTCTGCTCACGCCCCACCTGAGTCCGGGTCGGGAAGCCCCGTCCATTAGGGTTCGGTGTGTAAGAAAAGGTTCCTGATCAGCTGTGGTTACGAGGGAGAAAAGGTCCCCTTTTCAGAGGCTGCTCGTTTCTCTGGTCAGGAACGGTGTCTTCTCCACAACTGAAGCTTGGATCCAAGAGGATGACTCCAGGTGGTGAGTTGCCCGCCTTGCTCTCATGTTTCTCTGTTTTCTCTCCTGTGTTCGCCAACTCGCTCTTTCTCTTCTCTCCTCTTCTCTCCTCGTGCCGTGTCCCTTCACAGGACACGGGTAGGTGTGCATTCCCACAAGGGAGGTCTCGGGAGCCATGGAAAAGTCGGAGCGGACGAAAATCATGCAGGGCAGTAGAAAGGCTGCTGAAAGTACCTGAAGTGACAAAGAAAATGAGAAGGGGGAAGTCCAGCCTGAAACAGGAGTGTAGTCTGTAAAGAGAAACAACGGGAAGTCTAAGCTACAGAAACTCTTCAAGTTGCCGAAAGACATGTAGAATGGGAAATTACTTCTTGAATCCAGTCTGTTGAAGATCTTAGGCTCAGTATGCGTGCGTATTTGTAGTTGCTTAGCAATCTGCCTTCTTCTGTTTGCTATCCCTTCTAATCACTGAAAATCTAGCTATCTATTTTTTGTTTAGTTTTATTATTATTATTATTATTATTATTTATTATTAAACTCAGTTTGTGCAACTGGTGCTCCGTGAGGAAATGATTTGTGTGTATTACTCCAAGGGGCTGCCCGGTGTCACTGTTGCTCCAGGAGGGAAATGATTGGAGCACTACCTGAATTGGCCACGCAGTGTCACCATTGCTCCGTGAGGGAAATGCTTTCTGCATGACCTGAATTGGCCACACGCATCACTGTTGCTCCGGGGTGGGGGGTGGGGGGGGAGGCGGGGGATTGTTTGTGTGTTACTCCTGAGTGGCCACGTCGTGTCACTCTTCCTCCAGGAGGGGAATGCTTTGTGCATTACCCTGTGTGGCCACCCAAGACAACACACACAGCACGACACCGACGCACACACACACAGAACACGTCACACATACAGATGGGTAGTGTAAATTGCTAAAAATGAGACATTCATTACTAATCAGATGTAGCCGTTGATGTCTCATGCACTCTTCCTGGAAAAGCCATACGTAGTCTCGCCTGATCATTTGGTAGAGATCTGTTCAAGAAAAGTACTCCTAATGAGACATACATTATTGACAAGTACTAGTCATCAATTTCTCCTCGAATGATTCACCAAAATGCTTTTCGATCCCCTGCTGGTGATTTGGAAGAAATCGTTTCTTGAAATATACTAAACTAGAGAAATTCATCTTTGACCTGTGCGACAGATAAATTTGAGAGGGAATCTTCCTGAAAGCCCCGAGGATTCACTTCTCGTCAGACGGTACAGAGCAGTTTGCGAAAATTACTCAGAATGAGAACGTCATTCGTAATCAGGTATCCTGAGGTCTTTCTCATGGAACCATCCACCAAAAAGCAAGTCTATTCTCTCTGCGGCATTTGGCAGAGATTTATCGTGAAAATTGCTAAAGAAAAGAACGTTATAACTGATCAATGCTAATAATCAATGACAAATGGAATCATCCTCCAAAAGCCTTTCAGATTGGCTCCCTGTGATTAGGTAGATATCAGTTGACGATTTGGTAGAAATTACTGAAAAGGAGGCAGTTCTTTCTGATCAATGTTAGCAATTAATTACACATGGAATCATCCTCCGGACTATATTCATAATTAGCTCCTGGAGATTTGGACTCAAATCGGTTCGTGAAAATGACTAGGAATGAGACAATTCATTCCTCATCCGTCTTCTGATAAATTTCCCACGGAATCATCCAGCAGAAAAGCAAAGGCATTCCCCCTTGGTGCGTTGGAACAGATCGGTTCGTGCAAATCACTCAAGGTAGAAAATCATTCTTTACAAGTCCCTAGTGGTAAAGACTCCAGCAATCCAGCCTCTCTCCTGGTGAGTTCGTAGCGATTGGTTCAAGAAAATTACTCCGAAGGAGACTTAAATTATTGACAAGTACTAGTGCTAAAGCTCTCCTCGAATGATTAACCAAAATGCTTTTCGATACGATGACACAGAAGGGCACAGAACACGACACACCAAAATAAGACACGAGAAAGACACACACACACCGCGACACGGAAAGCATCACCCACAAAACATCACACACACGACCCACAACATCTCACAAACACACACTCACTCAACACAAGACGACCCACAACATGTCGAGCGCTGTGGAGCGAGGGCTCCGGCTCGGCTTTCGCAGCGGCTCTGGCGAGGAATGGTGCCGGAGCTCTCGCCGGAGGGGAAGACGGCAGGAGGGGGCCTGAGCCGCTTGGGCCTCTTTCCAAGGAGGCGGAACCAGGCCTCCGCTCTCTTCCCTCTGCAGACCTGGCTGCCAGGTCAGTGCTTCCAGTTCCTCGTCCGCACTCGCTGTCGTCGTCCTCCTCAGCGGCCGTGGGCGTCCTCGCTGGGGACGGGGCTCGGGGGGATGAAGGTGGGGAGGGGCCAGAGTCTCTTGAGCAGAGTGACTCTGTGGGGTGCCGTTAGAAAAGGAGATTTTGGTTGGGATGCTCCAGGTGGAATGGGAGGAGAGTGGAGGGCGGATCCCCGCCGTGTGGGAGAGGCAAAGAGAGGAGCCTCCGAGACGTTGCCGACTGAGAATGGTAACTTACTTGGTTTTTTCCCCTTGGGCTGGGTTTAGTAGCAAGGAAAAAGAAGTCAAGCCTCAGAGTCTACTGCCCTCATGCCACGGAATGTGAGTGAGAGCAGCGAGCCTGTGACCGTTGGGGACACCAGGCAAGAGCCCTCCATCTGGGAGCCGAGCTCTCGCCAGTCTCGGTGAGAGAAGTGTCTGGTTTGGTGAGGACTCTGCTCACGCCCCACCTGAGTCCGGGTCGGGAAGCCCCGTCCATTAGGGTTCGGTGTGTAAGAAAAGGTTCCTGATCAGCTGTGGTTACGAGGGAGAAAAGGTCCCCTTTTCAGAGGCTGCTCGTTTCTCTGGTCAGGAACGGTGTCTTCTCCACAACTGAAGCTTGGATCCAAGAGGATGACACCAGGTGGTGAGTTGCCCGCCTTGCTCTCATGTTTCTCTGTTTTCTCTCCTGTGTTCGCCAACTCGCTCTTTCTCTTCTCTCCTCTTCTCTCCTCGTGCCGTGTCCCTTCACAGGACACGGGTAGGTGTGCATTCCCACAAGGGAGGTCTCGGGAGCCATGGAAAAGTCGGAGCGGACGAAAATCATGCAGGGCAGTAGAAAGGCTGCTGAAAGTACCTGAAGTGACAAAGAAAATGAGAAGGGGGAAGTCCAGCCTGAAACAGGAGTGTAGTCTGTAAAGAGAAACAACGGGAAGTCTAAGCTACAGAAACTCTTCAAGTTGCCGAAAGACATGTAGGATGGGAAATTACTTCTTGAATCCAGTCTGTTGAAGATCTTAGGCTCAGTATGCGTGCGTATTTGTAGTTGCTTAGCAATCTGCCTTCTTCTCTTTGCTATCCCTTCTAATCACTGAAAATCTAGCTATCTATTTTTTGTTTAGTTTTATTATTATTATTATTTATTATTAAACTCAGTTTGTGCAACTGGTGCTCCGTGAGGAAATGATTTGTGTGTATTACTCCAAGGGGCTGCCCGGTGTCACTGTTGCTCCAGGAGGGAAATGATTTGAGCACTACCTGAATTGGCCACGCAGTGTCACCATTGCTCCGTGAGGGAAATGCTTTCTGCATTACTCCAAGTGGCCACCCAGTGTCACTGTTGCTCCAGGAGGGAAATGCTTTCTGCATGACCTGAATTGGCCACACGCATCACTGTTGCTCCGGGGTGGGGGGTGGGGGTGGGAGGCGGGGGATTGTTTGTGTGTTACTCCTGAGTGGCCACGTCATGTCACTCTTCCTCCAGGAGGGGAATGCTTTGTGCATTACCCTGTGTGGCCACCCAAGACAACACACACAGCACGACACCGACGCAGACACACACAGAACACGTCACACATACAGATGGGTAGTGTAAATTGCTAAAAATGAGACATTCATTACTAATCAGATGTAGCCATTGATGTCTCATGCACTCTTCCTGGAAAAGCCATACGTAGTCTCGCCTGATCATTTGGTAGAGATCTGTTCAAGAAAAGTACTCCTAATGAGACATACATTATTGACAAGTACTAGTCATCAATTTCTCCTCGAATGATTCACCAAAACGCTTTTCGATCCCCTGCTGGTGATTTGGAAGAAATCGTTTCTTGAAATATACTAAACTAGAGAAATTCATCTTTGACATGTGCGACAGATAAATTTGAGAGGGAATCTTCCTGAAAGCCCCGAGGATTCACTTCTCGTCAGACGGTACAGAGCAGTTTGCGAAAATTACTCAGAATGAGAACATCATTCGTAATCAGGTATCCTGAGGTCTTTCTCATGGAACCATCCACCAAAAAGCAAGTCTATTCTCTCTGCGGCATTTGGCAGAGATTTATCGTGAAAATTGCTAAAGAAGAGAACGTTATAACTGATCAATGCTAATAATCAATGACAAATGGAATCATCCTCCAAAAGCCTTTCAGATTGGCTCCCTGTGATTAGGTAGATATCAGTTGACGATTTGGTAGAAATTACTAAAAAGGAGGCAGTTCTTTCTGATCAATGTTAGCAATTAATTACACATGGAATCATCCTCCGGACTATATTCATAATTAGCTCCTGGAGATTTGGACTCAAATCGGTTCGTGAAAATGACTAGGAATGAGACAATTCATTCCTCATCCGTCTTCTGATAAATTTCCCACGGAATCATCCAGCAGAAAAGCAAAGGCATTCCCCCTTGGTGCGTTGGAACAGATCGGTTCGTGCAAATCACTCAAGGTAGAAAATCATTCTTTACAAGTCCCTAGTGGTAAAGACTCCAGCAATCCAGCTTCTCTCCTGGTGAGTTCGTAGCGATTGGTTCAAGAAAATTACTCCCAAGGAGACTTAAATTATTGACAAGTACTAGTGCTAAAGCTCTCCTCGAATGATTAACCAAAATGCTTTTCGATACGATGACACAGAAGGGCACAGAACACGACACACCAAAATAACACACGAGAAAGACACACACACACCGCGACACGGAAAGCATCACCCACAAAACATCACACACACGACCCACAACATCTCACAAAGACACACTCACTCAACACAAGACGACCCACAACATGTCGAGCGCTGTGGAGCGAGGGCTCCGGCTCGGCTTTCGCAGCGGCTCTGGCGAGGAATGGTGCCGGAGCTCTCGCCGGAGGGGAAGACGGCAGGAGGGGGCCTGAGCCGCTTGGGCCTCTTTCCAAGGAGGCGGAACCAGGCCTCCGCTCTCTTCCCTCTGCAGACCTGGCTGCCAGGTCAGTGCTTCCAGTTCCTCGTCCGCACTCGCTGTCGTCGTCCTCCTCAGCGGCCGTGGGCGTCCTCGCTGGGGACGGGGCTCGGGGGGATGAAGGTGGGGAGGGGCCAGAGTCTCTTGAGCAGAGTGACTCTGTGGGGTGCCGTTAGAAAAGGAGATTTTGGTTGGGATGCTCCAGGTGGAATGGGAGGAGAGTGGAGGGCGGATCCCCGCCGTGTGGGAGAGGCAAAGAGAGGAGCCTCCGAGACGTTGCCGACTGAGAATGGTAACTTACTTGGTTTTTTCCCCTTGGGCTGGGTTTAGTAGCAAGGAAAAAGAAGTCAAGCCTCAGAGTCTACTGCCCTCATGCCACGGAATGTGAGTGAGAGCAGCGAGCCTGTGACCGTTGGGGACACCAGGCAAGAGCCCTCCATCTGGGAGCCGAGCTCTCGCCAGTCTCGGTGAGAGAAGTGTCTGGTTTGGTGAGGACTCTGCTCACGCCCCACCTGAGTCCGGGTCGGGAAGCCCCGTCCATTAGGGTTCGGTGTGTAAGAAAAGGTTCCTGATCAGCTGTGGTTACGAGGGAGAAAAGGTCCCCTTTTCAGAGGCTGCTCGTTTCTCTGGTCAGGAACGGTGTCTTCTCCACAACTGAAGCTTGGATCCAAGAGGATGACTCCAGGTGGTGAGTTGCCCGCCTTGCTCTCATGTTTCTCTGTTTTCTCTCCTGTGTTCGCCAACTCGCTCTTTCTCTTCTCTCCTCTTCTCTCCTCGTGCCGTGTCCCTTCACAGGACACGGGTAGGTGTGCATTCCCACAAGGGAGGTCTCGGGAGCCATGGAAAAGTCGGAGCGGACGAAAATCATGCAGGGCAGTAGAAAGGCTGCTGAAAGTACCTGAAGTGACAAAGAAAATGAGAAGGGGGAAGTCCAGCCTGAAACAGGAGTGTAGTCTGTAAAGAGAAACAACGGGAAGTCTAAGCTACAGAAACTCTTCAAGTTGCCGAAAGACATGTAGAATGGGAAATTACTTCTTGAATCCAGTCTGTTGAAGATCTTAGGCTCAGTATGCGTGCGTATTTGTAGTTGCTTAGCAATCTGCCTTCTTCTGTTTGCTATCCCTTCTAATCACTGAAAATCTAGCTATCTATTTTTTGTTTAGTTTTATTATTATTATTATTATTATTATTTATTATTAAACTCAGTTTGTGCAACTGGTGCTCCGTGAGGAAATGATTTGTGTGTATTACTCCAAGGGGCTGCCCGGTGTCACTGTTGCTCCAGGAGGGAAATGATTGGAGCACTACCTGAATTGGCCACGCAGTGTCACCATTGCTCCGTGAGGGAAATGCTTTCTGCATGACCTGAATTGGCCACACGCATCACTGTTGCTCCGGGGTGGGGGGTGGGGGGGGAGGCGGGGGATTGTTTGTGTGTTACTCCTGAGTGGCCACGTCGTGTCACTCTTCCTCCAGGAGGGGAATGCTTTGTGCATTACCCTGTGTGGCCACCCAAGACAACACACACAGCACGACACCGACGCACACACACACAGAACACGTCACACATACAGATGGGTAGTGTAAATTGCTAAAAATGAGACATTCATTACTAATCAGATGTAGCCGTTGATGTCTCATGCACTCTTCCTGGAAAAGCCATACGTAGT
Source organism: Caretta caretta (assembly GCF_965140235.1). Taxonomy (NCBI): domain Eukaryota; kingdom Metazoa; phylum Chordata; order Testudines; family Cheloniidae; genus Caretta; species Caretta caretta. The sequence goes on along the minus strand of NC_134230.1, from coordinate 1,650,483 downwards.
CTCGCCTGATCATTTGGTAGAGATCTGTTCAAGAAAAGTACTCCTAATGAGACATACATTATTGACAAGTACTAGTCATCAATTTCTCCTCGAATGATTCACCAAAATGCTTTTCGATCCCCTGCTGGTGATTTGGAAGAAATCGTTTCTTGAAATATACTAAACTAGAGAAATTCATCTTTGACCTGTGCGACAGATAAATTTGAGAGGGAATCTTCCTGAAAGCCCCGAGGATTCACTTCTCGTCAGACGGTACAGAGCAGTTTGCGAAAATTACTCAGAATGAGAACGTCATTCGTAATCAGGTATCCTGAGGTCTTTCTCATGGAACCATCCACCAAAAAGCAAGTCTATTCTCTCTGCGGCATTTGGCAGAGATTTATCGTGAAAATTGCTAAAGAAGAGAACGTTATAACTGATCAATGCTAATAATCAATGACAAATGGAATCATCCTCCAAAAGCCTTTCAGATTGGCTCCCTGTGATTAGGTAGATATCAGTTGACGATTTGGTAGAAATTACTAAAAAGGAGGCAGTTCTTTCTGATCAATGTTAGCAATTAATTACACATGGAATCATCCTCCGGACTATATTCATAATTAGCTCCTGGAGATTTGGACTCAAATCGGTTCGTGAAAATGACTAGGAATGAGACAATTCATTCCTCATCCGTCTTCTGATAAATTTCCCACGGAATCATCCAGCAGAAAAGCAAAGGCATTCCCCCTTGGTGCGTTGGAACAGATCGGTTCGTGCAAATCACTCAAGGTAGAAAATCATTCTTTACAAGTCCCTAGTGGTAAAGACTCCAGCAATCCAGCCTCTCTCCTGGTGAGTTCGTAGCGATTGGTTCAAGAAAATTACTCCGAAGGAGACTTAAATTATTGACAAGTACTAGTGCTAAAGCTCTCCTCGAATGATTAACCAAAATGCTTTTCGATACGATGACACAGAAGGGCACAGAACACGACACACCAAAATAAGACACGAGAAAGACACACACACACCGCGACACGGAAAGCATCACCCACAAAACATCACACACACGACCCACAACATCTCACAAACACACACTCACTCAACACAAGACGACCCACAACATGTCGAGCGCTGTGGAGCGAGGGCTCCGGCTCGGCTTTCGCAGCGGCTCTGGCGAGGAATGGTGCCGGAGCTCTCGCCGGAGGGGAAGACGGCAGGAGGGGGCCTGAGCCGCTTGGGCCTCTTTCCAAGGAGGCGGAACCAGGCCTCCGCTCTCTTCCCTCTGCAGACCTGGCTCCCAGGTCAGTGCTTCCAGTTCCTCGTCCGCACTCGCTGTCGTCGTCCTCCTCAGCGGCCGTGGGCGTCCTCGCTGGGGACGGGGCTCGGGGGGATGAAGGTGGGGAGGGGCCAGAGTCTCTTGAGCAGAGTGACTCTGTGGGGTGCCGTTAGAAAAGGAGATTTTGGTTGGGATGCTCCAGGTGGAATGGGAGGAGAGTGGAGGGCGGATCCCCGCCGTGTGGGAGAGGCAAAGAGAGGAGCCTCCGAGACGTTGCCGACTGAGAATGGTAACTTACTTGGTTTTTTCCCCTTGGGCTGGGTTTAGTAGCAAGGAAAAAGAAGTCAAGCCTCAGAGTCTACTGCCCTCATGCCACGGAATGTGAGTGAGAGCAGCGAGCCTGTGACCGTTGGGGACACCAGGCAAGAGTCCTCCATCTGGGAGCCGAGCTCTCGCCAGTCTCGGTGAGAGAAGTGTCTGGTTTGGTGAGGACTCTGCTCACGCCCCACCTGAGTCCGGGTCGGGAAGCCCCGTCCATTAGGGTTCGGTGTGTAAGAAAAGGTTCCTGATCAGCTGTGGTTACGAGGGAGAAAAGGTCCCCTTTTCAGAGGCTGCTCGTTTCTCTGGTCAGGAACGGTGTCTTCTCCACAACTGAAGCTTGGATCCAAGAGGATGACTCCAGGTGGTGAGTTGCCCGCCTTGCTCTCATGTTTCTCTGTTTTCTCTCCTGTGTTCGCCAACTCGCTCTTTCTCTTCTCTCCTCTTCTCTCCTCGTGCCGTGTCCCTTCACAGGACACGGGTAGGTGTGCATTCCCACAAGGGAGGTCTCGGGAGCCATGGAAAAGTCGGAGCGGACGAAAATCATGCAGGGCAGTAGAAAGGCTGCTGAAAGTACCTGAAGTGACAAAGAAAATGAGAAGGGGGAAGTCCAGCCTGAAACAGGAGTGTAGTCTGTAAAGAGAAACAACGGGAAGTCTAAGCTACAGAAACTCTTCAAGTTGCCGAAAGACATGTAGAATGGGAAATTACTTCTTGAATCCAGTCTGTTGAAGATTTTAGGCTCAGTATGCGTGCGTATTTGTAGTTGCTTAGCAATCTGCCTTCTTCTGTTTGCTATCCCTTCTAATCACTGAAAATCTAGCTATCTATTTTTTGTTTAGTTTTTTATTATTATTATTATTATTTATTATGAAACTCAGTTTGTGCAACTGGTGCTCCGTGAGGAAATGATTTGTGTGTATTACTCCAAGGGGCTGCCCGGTGTCACTGTTGCTCCAGGAGGGAAATGATTTGAGCACTACCTGAATTGGCCACGCAGTGTCACCATTGCTCCGTGAGGGAAATGCTTTCTGCATTACTCCAAGTGGCCACCCAGTGTCACTGTTGCTCCAGGAGGGAAATGCTTTCTGCATGACCTGAATTGGCCACACACATCACTGTTGCTCCGGGGTGGGGGGTGGGGAGTGGGGAGGTGGGGGATTGTTTGTGTGTTACTCCTGAGTGGCCACGTCGTGTCACTCTTCCTCCAGGAGGGGAATGCTTTGTGCATTACCCTGTGTGGCCACCCAAGACAACACACACAGCACGACACCGACGCAGACACACACAGAACACGTCACACATACAGATGGGTAGTGTAAATTGCTAAAAATGAGACATTCATTACTAATCAGATGTAGCCGTTGATGTCTCATGCACTCTTCCTCGAAAAGCCATATGTAGTCTCGCCTGATCATTTGGTAGAGATCTGTTCAAGAAAAGTACTCCTAATGAGACATACATTATTGACAAGTACTAGTCATCAATTTCTCCTCGAATGATTCACCAAAACGCTTTTCGATCCCCTGCTGGTGATTTGGAAGAAATCGTTTCTTGAAATGTACTAAACTAGAGAAATTCATCTTTGACCTGTGCGACAGATAAATTTGAGAGGGAATCTTCCTGAAAGCCCCGAGGATTCACTTCTCGTCAGAAGGTACAGAGCAGTTTGCGAAAATTACTCAGAATGAGAACGTCGTTCGTAATCAGGTATCCTGAGGTCTTTCTCATGGAACCATCCACCAAAAAGCAAGTCTATTCTCTCTGCGGCATTTGGCAGAGATTTATCGTGAAAATTGCTAAAGAAGAGAACGTTATAACTGATCAATGCTAATAATCAATGACAAATGGAATCATCCTCCAAAAGCCTTTCAGATTGGCTCCCTGTGATTAGGTAGATATCAGTTGACGATTTGGTAGAAATTACTAAAAAGGAGGCAGTTCTTTCTGATCAATGTTAGCAATTAATTACACATGGAATCATCCTCCGGACTATATTCATAATTAGCTCCTGGAGATTTGGACTCAAATCGGTTCGTGAAAATGACTAGGAATGAGACAATTCATTCCTCATCCGTCTTCTGATAAATTTCCCACAGAATCATCCAGCAGAAAAGCAAAGGCATTCCCCCTTGGTGCGTTGGAACAGATCGGTTCGTGCAAATCACTCAAGGTAGAAAATCATTCTTTACAAGTCCCTAGTGGTAAAGACTCCAGCAATCCAGCTTCTCTCCTGGTGAGTTCGTAGCGATTGGTTCAAGAAAATTACTCCGAAGGAGACTTAAATTATTGACAAGTACTAGTGCTAAAGCTCTCCTCGAATGATTAACCAAAATGCTTTTCGATACGATGACACAGAAGGGCACAGAACACGACACACCAAAATAACACACGAGAAAGACACACACACACCGCGACACGGAAAGCATCACCCACAAAACATCACACACACGACCCACAACATCTCACAAACACACACTCACTCAACACAAGACGACCCACAACATGTCGAGCGCTGTGGAGCGAGGGCTCCGGCTCGGCTTTCGCAGCGGCTCTGGCGAGGAATGGTGCCGGAGCTCTCGCCGGAGGGGAAGACGGCAGGAGGGGGCCTGAGCCGCTTGGGCCTCTTTCCAAGGAGGCGGAACCAGGCCTCCGCTCTCTGCCCTCTGCAGACCTGGCTGCCAGGTCAGTGCTTCCAGTTCCTCGTCCGCACTCGCTGTCGTCGTCCTCCTCAGCGGCCGTGGGCGTCCTCGCTGGGGACGGGGCTCGGGGGGATGAAGGTGGGGAGGGGCCAGAGTCTCTTGAGCAGAGTGACTCTGTGGGGTGCCGTTAGAAAAGGAGATTTTGGTTGGGATGCTCCAGGTGGAATGGGAGGAGAGTGGAGGGCGGATCCCCGCCGTGTGGGAGAGGCAAAGAGAGGAGCCTCCGAGACGTTGCCGACTGAGAATGATAACTTACTTGTTTTTTTTCCCCTTGGGCTGGGTTTAGTAGCAAGGAAAAAGAAGTCAAGCCTCAGAGTCCACTGCCCTCATGCGACGGAATGTGAGTGAGAGCAGCGAGCCTGTGACCGTTGGGGATACCAGGCAAGAGCCCTCCATCTGGGAGCCGAGCTCTCGCCAGTCTCGGTGAGAGAAGTGTCTGGTTTGGTGAGGGCTCTGCTCACGCCCCACCTGAGTCCGGGTCGGGAAGCCCCGTCCATTAGGGTTCGCTGTGTAAGAAAAGGTTCCTGATCAGCTGTGGTTACGAGGGAGAAAAGGTCCCATTTTCAGAGGCTGCTCGTTTCTCTGGTCAGGAACGGTGTCTTCTCCACAACTGAAGCTTGGATCCAAGAGGATGACTCCAGGTGGTGAGTTGCCCGCCTTGCTCTCATGTTTCTCTGTTTTCTCTCCTGTGTTCGCCAACTCGCTCTTTCTCTTCTCTTCTCTCCTCTTCTCTCCTCGTGCCGTGTCCCTTCACAGGACACGGGTAGGTGTGCATTCCCACAAGGGAGGTCTCGGGAGCCATGGAAAAGTCGGAGCGGACGAAAATCATGCAGGGCAGTAGAAAGGCTGCTGAAAGTACCTGAAGTGACAAAGAAAATGAGAAGGGGGAAGTCCAGCCTGAAACAGGAGTGTAGTCTGTAAAGAGAAACAACGGGAAGTCTAAGCTACAGAAACTCTTCAAGTTGCCGAAAGACATGTAGGATGGGAAATTACTTCTTGAATCCAGTCTGTTGAAGATCTTAGGCTCAGTATGCGTGAGTATTTGTAGTTGCTTAGCAAACTGCCTTCTTCTGTTTGCTATCCCTTCTAATCACTGAAAATCTAGCTATCTATTTTTTGTTTAGTTTTATTATTATTATTATTATTATTTATTATTAAACTCAGTTTGTGCAACTGGTGCTCCGTGAGGAAATGATTTGTGTGTATTACTCCAAGGGGCTGCCCGGTGTCACTGTTGCTCCAGGAGGGAAATGATTTGAGCACTACCTGAATTGGCCACGCAGTGTCACCATTGCTCCGTGAGGGAAATGCTTTCTGCATTACTCCAAGTGGCCACCCAGTGTCACTGTTGCTCCAGGAGGGAAATGCTTTCTGCATGACCTGAATTGGCCACACACATCACTGTTGCTCCGGGGTGCGGAGGCGGGGGATTGTTTGTGTGTTACTCCTGAGTGGCCACGTCGTGTCACTCTTCCTCCAGGAGGGGAATGCTTTGTGCATTACCCTGTGTGGCCACCCAAGACAACACACACAGCACGACACCGACGCAGACACACACAGAACACGTCACACATACAGATGGGTAGTGTAAATTGCTAAAAATGAGACATTCATTACTAATCAGATGTAGCCGTTGATGTCTCATGCACTCTTCCTCGAAAAGCCATACGTAGTCTCGCCTGATCATTTGGTAGAGATCTGTTCAAGAAAAGTACTCCTAATGAGACATACATTATTGACAAGTACTAGTCATCAATTTCTCCTCGAATGATTCACCAAAACGCTTTTCGATCCCCTGCTGGTGATTTGGAAGAAATCGTTTCTTGAAATGTACTAAACTAGAGAAATTCATCTTTGACCTGTGCGACAGATAAATTTGAGAGGGAATCTTCCTGAAAGCCCCGAGGATTCACTTCTCGTCAGACGGTACAGAGCAGTTTGCGAAAATTACTCAGAATGAGAACGTCGTTCGTAATCAGGTATCCTGAGGTCTTTCTCATGGAACCATCCACCAAAAAGCAAGTCTATTCTCTCTGCGGCATTTGGCAGAGATTTATCGTGAAAATTGCTAAAGAAGAGAACGTTATAACTGATCAATGCTAATAATCAATGACAAATGGAATCATCCTCCAAAAGCCTTTCAGATTGGCTCCCTGTGATTAGGTAGATATCAGTTGACGATTTGGTAGAAATTACTAAAAAGGAGGCAGTTCTTTCTGATCAATGTTAGCAATTAATTACACATGGAATCATCCTCCGGACTATATTCATAATTAGCTCCTGGAGATTTGGACTAAAATCGGTTCGTGAAAATGACTAGGAATGAGACAATTCATTCCTCATCCGTCTTCTGATAAATTTCCCACAGAATCATCCAGCAGAAAAGCAAAGGCATTCCCCATTGGTGCGTTGGAACAGATCGGTTCGTGCAAATCACTCAAGGTAGAAAATCATTCTTTACAAGTCCCTAGTGGTAAAGACTCCAGCAATCCAGCTTCTCTCCTGGTGAGTTCGTAGCGATTGGTTCAAGAAAATTACTCCGAAGGAGACTTAAATTATTGACAAGTACTAGTGCTAAAGCTCTCCTCGAATGATTAACCAAAATGCTTTTCGATACGATGACACAGAAGGGCATAGAACACGACACACCAAAATAACACACGAGAAAGACACACACACACCGCGACACGGAAAGCATCACCCACAAAACATCACACACACGACCCACAACATCTCACAAACACACACTCACTCAACACAAGACGACCCACAACATGTCGAGCGCTGTGGAGCGAGGGCTCCGGCTCGGCTTTCGCAGCGGCTCTGGCGAGGAATGGTGCCGGAGCTCTCGCCGGAGGGGAAGATGGCAGGAGGGGGCCTGAGCCGCTTGGGCCTCTTTCCAAGGAGGCGGAACCAGGCCTCCGCTCTCTGCCCTCTGCAGACCTGGCTGCCAGGTCAGTGCTTCCAGTTCCTCGTCCGCACTCGCTGTCGTCGTCCTCCTCAGCGGCCGTGGGCGTCCTCGCTGGGGACGGGGCTCGGGGGGATGAAGGTGGGGAGGGGCCAGAGTCTCTTGAGCAGAGTGACTCTGTGGGGTGCCGTTAGAAAAGGAGATTTTGGTTGGGATGCTCCAGGTGGAATGGGAGGAGAGTGGAGGGCGGATCCCCGCCGTGTGGGAGAGGCAAAGAGAGGAGCCTCCGAGACGTTGCCGACTGAGAATGATAACTTACTTGTTTTTTTCCCCTTGGGCTGGGTTTAGTAGCAAGGAAAAAGAAGTCAAGCCTCAGAGTCCACTGCCCTCATGCGACGGAATGTGAGTGAGAGCAGCGAGCCTGTGACCGTTGGGGATACCAGGCAAGAGCCCTCCATCTGGGAGCCGAGCTCTCGCCAGTCTCGGTGAGAGAAGTGTCTGGTTTGGTGAGGGCTCTGCTCACGCCCCACCTGAGTCCGGGTCGGGAAGCCCCGTCCATTAGGGTTCGCTGTGTAAGAAAAGGTTCCTGATCAGCTGTGGTTACGAGGGAGAAAAGGTCCCATTTTCAGAGGCTGCTCGTTTCTCTGGTCAGGAACGGTGTCTTCTCCACAACTGAAGCTTGGATCCAAGAGGATGACTCCAGGTGGTGAGTTGCCCGCCTTGCTCTCATGTTTCTCTGTTTTCTCTCCTGTGTTCGCCAACTCGCTCTTTCTCTTCTCTTCTCTCCTCTTCTCTCCTCGTGCCGTGTCCCTTCACAGGACACGGGTAGGTGTGCATTCCCACAAGGGAGGTCTCGGGAGCCATGGAAAAGTCGGAGCGGACGAAAATCATGCAGGGCAGTAGAAAGGCTGCTGAAAGTACCTGAAGTGACAAAGAAAATGAGAAGGGGGAAGTCCAGCCTGAAACAGGAGTGTAGTCTGTAAAGAGAAACAATGGGAAGTCTAAGCTACAGAAACTCTTCAAGTTGCCGAAAGACATGTAGGATGGGAAATTACTTCTTGAATCCAGTCTGTTGAAGATCTTAGGCTCAGTATGCGTGCGTATTTGTAGTTGCTTAGCAATCTGCCTTCTTCTGTTTGCTATCCCTTCTAATCACTGAAAATCTAGCTATCTATTTTTTGTTTAGTTTTATTATTATTATTATTATTATTTATTATTAAACTCAGTTTGTGCAACTGGTGCTCCGTGAGGAAATGATTTGTGTGTATTACTCCAAGGGGCTGCCCGGTGTCACTGTTGCTCCAGGAGGGAAATGATTTGAGCACTACCTGAATTGGCCACGCAGTGTCACCATTGCTCCGTGAGGGAAATGCTTTCTGCATTACTCAAGTGGCCACCCAGTGTCACTGTTGCTCCAGGAGGGAAATGCTTTCTGCATGACCTGAATTGGCCACACACATCACTGTTGCTCCGGGGTGGGGGGTGGGGGGTGGGGAGGCGGGGGATTGTTTGTGTGTTACTCCTGAGTGGCCACGTCGTGTCACTCTTCCTCCAGGAGGGGAATGCTTTGTGCATTACCCTGTGTGGCCACCCAAGACAACACACACAGCACGACACCGACGCAGACACACACAGAACACGTCACACATACAGATGGGTAGTGTAAATTGCTAAAAATGAGACATTCATTACTAATCAGATGTAGCCGTTGATGTCTCATGCACTCTTCCTCGAAAAGCCATATGTAGTCTCGCCTGATCATTTGGTAGAGATCTGTTCAAGAAAAGTACTCCTAATGAGACATACATTATTGACAAGTACTAGTCATCAATTTCTCCTCGAATGATTCACCAAAACGCTTTTCGATCCCCTGCTGGTGATTTGGAAGAAATCGTTTCTTGAAATGTACTAAACTAGAGAAATTCATCTTTGACCTGTGCGACAGATAAATTTGAGAGGGAATCTTCCTGAAAGCCCCGAGGATTCACTTCTCGTCAGACGGTACAGAGCAGTTTGCGAAAATTACTCAGAATGAGAACGTCGTTCGTAATCAGGTATCCTGAGGTCTTTCTCATGGAACCATCCACCAAAAAGCAAGTCTATTCTCTCTGCGGCATTTGGCAGAGATTTATCGTGAAAATTGCTAAAGAAGAGAACGTTATAACTGATCAATGCTAATAATCAATGACAAATGGAATCATCCTCCAAAAGCCTTTCAGATTGGCTCCCTGTGATTAGGTAGATATCAGTTGACGATTTGGTAGAAATTACTAAAAAGGAGGCAGTTCTTTCTGATCAATGTTAGCAATTAATTACACATGGAATCATCCTCCGGACTATATTCATAATTAGCTCCTGGAGATTTGGACTAAAATCGGTTCGTGAAAATGACTAGGAATGAGACAATTCATTCCTCATCCGTCTTCTGATAAATTTCCCACGGAATCATCCAGCAGAAAAGCAAAGGCATTCCCCCTTGGTGCGTTGGAACAGATGGGTTCGTGCAAATCACTCAAGGTAGAAAATCATTCTTTACAAGTCCCTAGTGGTAAAGACTCCAGCAATCCAGCTTCTCTCCTGGTGAGTTCGTAGCGATTGGTTCAAGAAAATTACTCCAAAGGAGACTTAAATTATTGACAAGTACTAGTGCAAAAGCTCTCCTCGAATGATTAACCAAAATGCTTTTTGATACGATGACACAGAAGGGCACAGAACACGACACACCAAAATAACACACGAGAAAGACACACACACACCGCGACACGGAAAGCATCACCCACAAAACATCACACACACGACCCACAACATCTCACAAACACACACTCACTCAACACAAGACGACCCACAACATGTCGAGCGCTGTGGAGCGAGGGCTCCGGCTCGGCTTTCGCAGCGGCTCTGGCGAGGAATGGTGCCGGAGCTCTCGCCGGAGGGGAAGACGGCAGGAGGGGGCCTGAGCCGCTTGGGCCTCTTTCCAAGGAGGCGGAACCAGGCCTCCGCTCTCTGCCCTCTGCAGACCTGGCTGCCAGGTCAGTGCTTCCAGTTCCTCATCCGCACTCGCTGTCGTCGTCCTCCTCAGCGGCCGTGGGCGTCCTCGCTGGGGACGGGGCTCGGGGGGATGAAGGTGGGGAGGGGCCAGAGTCTCTTGAGCAGAGTGACTCTGTGGGGTGCCGTTAGAAAAGGAGATTTTGGTTGGGATGCTCCAGGTGGAATGGGAGGAGAGTGGAGGGCGGATCCCCGCCGTGTGGGAGAGGCAAAGAGAGGAGCCTCCGAGACGTTGCCGACTGAGAATGGTAACTTACTTGTTTTTTTCCCCTTGGGCTGGGTTTAGTAGCAAGGAAAAAGAAGTCAAGCCTCAGAGTCTACTGCCCTCATGCGACGGAATGTGAGTGAGAGCAGCGAGCCTGTGACCGTTGGGGACACCAGGAAAGAGCCCTCCATCTGGGAGCCGAGCTCTCGCCAGTCTCGGTGAGAGAAGTGTCTGGTTTGGTGAGGACTCTGCTCACGCCCCACCTGAGTCCGGGTCGGGAAGCCCCGTCCATTAGGGTTCGGTGTGTAAGAAAAGGTTCCTGATCAGCTGTGGTTACGAGGGAGAAAAGGTCCCATTTTCAGAGGCTGCTCGTTTCTCTGGTCAGGAACGGTGTCTTCTCCACAACTGAAGCTTGGATCCAAGAGGATGACTCCAGGTGGTGAGTTGCCCACCTTGCTCTCATGTTTCTCTGTTTTCTCTCCTGTGTTCGCCAACTCGCTCTTTCTCTTCTCTCCTCATGCCGTGTCCCTTCACAGGACACGGGTAGGTGTGCATTCCCACAAGGGAGGTCTCGGGAGCCATGGAAAAGTCGGAGCGGACGAAAATCATGCAGGGCAGTAGAAAGGCTGCTGAAAGTACCTGAAGTGACAAAGAAAATGAGAAGGGGGAAGTCCAGCCTGAAACAGGAGTGCAGTCTGTAAAGAGAAACAACGGGAAGTCTAAGCTACAGAAACTCTTCAAGTTGCCGAAAGACATGTAGGATGGGAAATTACTTCTTGAATCCAGTCTGTTGAAGATCTTAGGCTCAGTATGCGTGCGTATTTGTAGTTGCTTAGCAATCTGCCTTCTTCTGTTTGCTATCCCTTCTAATCACTGAAAATCTAGCTATCTATTTTTTTGTTTAGTTTTATTATTATTATTATTATTATTTATTATTAAACTCAGTTTGTGCAACTGGTGCTCCGTGAGGAAATGATTTGTGTGTATTACTCCAAGGGGCTGCCCGGTGTCACTGTTGCTCCAGGAGGGAAATGATTTGAGCACTACCTGAATTGGCCACGCAGTGTCACCATTGCTCCGTGAGGGAAATGCTTTCTGCATTACTCCAAGTGGCCACCCAGTGTCACTGTTGCTCCAGGAGGGAAATGCTTTCTGCATGACCTGAATTGCCACACACATCACTGTTGCTCCGGGGTCGGGGGTGGGGGGGGAGGCGGGGGATTGTTTGTGTGTTACTCCTGAGTGGCCACGTCGTGTCACTCTTCCTCCAGGAGGGGAATGCTTTGTGCATTACCCTGTGTGGCCACCCAAGACAACACACACAGCACGACACCGACGCACACACACACAGAACACGTCACACATACAGATGGGTAGTGTAAATTGCTAAAAATGAGACATTCATTACTAATCAGATGTAGCCGTTGATGTCTCATGCACTCTTCCTCGAAAAGCCATACGTAGTCTCACCTGATCATTTGGTAGAGATCTGTTCAAGAAAAGTACTCCTAATGAGACATACATTATTGACAAGTACTAGTCATCAATTTCTCCTCGAATGATTCACCAAAACGCTTTTCGATCCCCTGCTGGTGATTTGGAAGAAATCGTTTCTTGAAATGTACTAAACTAGAGAAATTCATCTTTGACCTGTGCGACAGATAAATTTGAGAGGGAATCTTCCTGAAAGCCCCGAGGATTCACTTCTCGTCAGACGGTACAGAGCAGTTTGCGAAAATTACTCAGAATGAGAACGTCATTCGTAATCAGGTATCCTGAGGTCTTTCTCATGGAACCATCCACCAAAAAGCAAGTCTATTCTCTCTGCGGCATTTGGCAGAGATTTATCGTGAAAATTGCTAAAGAAGAGAACGTTATAACTGATCAATGCTAATAATCAATGACAAATGGAATCATCCTCCAAAAGCCTTTCAGATTGGCTCCCTGTGATTAGGTAGATATCAGTTGACGATTTGGTAGAAATTACTAAAAAGGAGGCAGTTCTTTCTGATCAATGTTAGCAATTAATTACACATGGAATCTTCCTCCGGACTATATTCATAATTAGCTCCTGGAGATTTGGACTCAAATCGGTTCGTGAAAATGACTAGCAATGAGACAATTCATTCCTCATCCGTCTTCTGATAAATTTCCCACGGAATCATCCAGCAGAAAAGCAAAGGCATTCCCCCTTGGTGCGTTGGAACAGATGGGTTCGTGCAAATCACTCAAGGTAGAAAATCATTCTTTACAAGTCCCTTGTGGTAAAGACTCCAGCAATCCAGCTTCTCTCCTGGTGAGTTCGTAGCGATTGGTTCAAGAAAATTACTCCGAAGGAGACTTAAATTATTGACAAGTACTAGTGCAAAAGCTCTCCTCGAATGATTAACCAAAATGCTTTTCGATACGATGACACAGAAGGGCACAGAACACGACACACCAAAATAACACACGAGAAAGACACACACACACCGCGACACGGAAAGCATCACCCACAAAACATCACACAAACGACCCACAACATCTCACAAACACACACTCACTCAACACAAGACGACCCACAACATGTCGAGCGCTGTGGAGCGAGGGCTCCGGCTCGGCTTTCGCAGCGGCTCTGGCGAGGAATGGTGCCGGAGCTCTCGCTGGAGGGGAAGACGGCAGGAGGGGGCCTGAGCCGCTTGGGCCTCTTTCCAAGGAGGCGGAACCAGGCCTCCGCTCTCTGCCCTCTGCAGACCTGGCTGCCAGGTCAGTGCTTCCAGTTCCTCGTCCGCACTCGCTGTCGTCGTCCTCCTCAGCGGCCGTGGGCGTCCTCGCTGGGGACGGGGCTCAGGGGGATGTAGGTGGGGAGGGGCCAGAGTCTCTTGAGCAGAGTGACTCTGTGGGGTGCCGTTAGAAAAGGAGATTTTGGTTGGGATGCTCCAGGTGGAATGGGAGGAGAGTGGAGGGCGGATCCCCGCCGTGTGGGAGAGGCAAAGAGAGGAGCCTCCGAGACGTTGCCGACTGAGAATGGTAACTTACTTGTTTTTTTCCCCTTGGGCTGGGTTTAGTAGCAAGGAAAAAGAAGTCAAGCCTCAGAGTCTACTGCCCTCATGCGACGGAATGTGAGTGAGAGCAGCGAGCCTGTGACCGTTGGGGACACCAGGCAAGAGCCCTCCATCTGGGAGCCGAGCTCTCGCCAGTCTCGGTGAGAGAAGTGTCTGGTTTGGTGAGGACTCTGCTCACGCCCCACCTGAGTCCGGGTCGGGAAGCCCCTTCCATTATGGTTCGGTGTGTAAGAAAAGGTTCCTGATCAGCTGTGGTTACGAGGGAGAAAAGGTCCCATTTTCAGAGGCTGCTCGTTTCTCTGGTCAGGAACGGTGTCTTCTCCACAACTGAAGCTTGGATCCAAGAGGATGACTCCAGGTGGTGAGTTGCCCGCCTTGCTCTCATGTTTCTCTGTTTTCTCTCCTGTGTTCGCCAACTCGCTCTTTCTCTTCTCTCCTCGTGCCGTGTCCCTTCACAGGACACGGGTAGGTGTGCATTCCCACAAGGGAGGTCTCGGGAGCCATGGAAAAGTCGGAGCGGACGAAAATCATGCAGGGCAGTAGAAAGGCTGCTGAAAGTACCTGAAGTGACAAAGAAAATGAGAAGGGGGAAGTCCAGCCTGAAACAGGAGTGTAGTCTGTAAAGAGAAACAACGGGAAGTCTAAGCTACAGAAACTCTTCAAGTTGCCGAAAGACATGTAGGATGGGAAATTACTTCTTGAATCCAGTCTGTTGAAGATCTTAGGCTCAGTATGCGTGCGTATTTGTAGTTGCTTAGCAATCTGCCTTCTTCTGTTTGCTATCCCTTCTAATCACTGAAAATCTAGCTATCTATTTTTTGTTTAGTTTTATTATTATTATTATTATTATTTATTATTAAACTCAGTTTGTGCAACTGGTGCTCCGTGAGGAAATGATTTGTGTGTATTACTCCAAGGGGCTGCCCGGTGTCACTGTTGCTCCAGGAGGGAAATGATTTGAGCACTACCTGAATTGGCCACGCAGTGTCACCATTGCTCCGTGAGGGAAATGCTTTCTGCATTACTCCAAGTGGCCACCCAGTGTCACTGTTGCTCCAGGAGGGAAATGCTTTCTGCATGACCTGAATTGGCCACACACATCACTGTTGCTCCGGGGTCGGGGGTGGGGGGGGGAGGCGGGGATTGTTTGTGTGTTACTCCTGAGTGGCCACGTCGTGTCACTCTTCCTCCAGGAGGGGAATGCTTTGTGCATTACCCTGTGTGGCCACCCAAGACAACACACACAGCACGACACCGACGCACACACACACAGAACACGTCACACATACAGATGGGTAGTGTAAATTGCTAAAAATGAGACATTCATTACTAATCAGATGTAGCCGTTGATGTCTCATGCACTCTTCCTCGAAAAGCCATACGTAGTCTCGCCTGATCATTTGGTAGAGATCTGTTCAAGAAAAGTACTCCTAATGAGACATACATTATTGACAAGTACTAGTCATCAATTTCTCCTCGAATGATTCACCAAAACGCTTTTCGATCCCCTGCTGGTGATTTGGAAGAAATCGTTTCTTGAAATGTACTAAACTAGAGAAATTCATCTTTGACCTGTGCGACAGATAAATTTGAGAGGGAATCTTCCTGAAAGCCCCGAGGATTCACTTCTCGTCAGACGGTACAGAGCAGTTTGCGAAAATTACTCAGAATGAGAACGTCGTTCGTAATCAGGTATCCTGAGGTCTTTCTCATGGAACCATCCACCAAAAAGCAAGTCTATTCTCTCTGCGGCATTTGGCAGAGATTTATCGTGAAAATTGCTAAAGAAGAGAACGTTATAACTGATCAATGCTAATAATCAATGACAAATGGAATCATCCTCCAAAAGCCTTTCAGATTGGCTCCCTGTGATTAGGTAGATATCAGTTGACGATTTGGTAGAAATTACTAAAAAGGAGGCAGTTCTTTCTGATCAATGTTAGCAATTAATTACACATGGAATCATCCTCCGGACTATATTCATAATTAGCTCCTGGAGATTTGGACTAAAATCGGTTCGTGAAAATGACTAGGAATGAGACAATTCATTCCTCATCCGTCTTCTGATAAATTTCCCACGGAATCATCCAGCAGAAAAGCAAAGGCATTCCCCCTTGGTGCGTTGGAACAGATCGGTTCGTGCAAATCACTCAAGGTAGAAAATCATTCTTTACAATTCCCTAGTGGTAAAGACTCCAGCAATCCAGCTTCTTTCCTGGTGAGTTCGTAGCGATTGGTTCAAGAAAATTACTCCGAAGGAGACTTAAATTATTGACAAGTACTAGTGCAAAAGCTCTCCTCGAATGATTAACCAAAATGCTTTTCGATACGATGACACAGAAGGGCACAGAACACGACACACCAAAATAAGACACGAGAAAGACACACACACACCGCGACACGGAAAGCATCACCCACAAAACATCACACACACGACCCACAACATCTCACAAACACACACTCACTCAACACAAGACGACCCACAACATGTCGAGCGCTGTGGAGCGAGGGCTCCGGCTCGGCTTTCGCAGCGGCTCTGGCGAGGAATGGTGCCGGAGCTCTCACCGGAGGGGAAGACGGCAGGAGGGGGCCTGAGCCGCTTGGGCCTCTTTCCAAGGAGGCGGAACCAGGCCTCCGCTCTCTGCCCTCTGCAGACCTGGCTGCCAGGTCAGTGCTTCCAGTTCCTCGTCCGCACTCGCTGTCGTCGTCCTCCTCAGCGGCCGTGGGCGTCCTCGCTGGGGACGGGGCTCAGGGGGATGTAGGTGGGGAGGGGCCAGAGTCTCTTGAGCAGAGTGACTCTGTGGGGTGCCGTTAGAAAAGGAGATTTTGGTTGGGATGCTCCAGGTGGAATGGGAGGAGAGTGGAGGGCGGATCCCCGCCGTGTGGGAGAGGCAAAGAGAGGAGCCTCCGAGACGTTGCCGACTGAGAATGGTAACTTACTTGTTTTTTTCCCCTTGGGCTGGGTTTAGTAGCAAGGAAAAAGAAGTCAAGCCTCAGAGTCTACTGCCCTCATGCGACGGAATGTGAGTGAGAGCAGCGAGCCTGTGACCGTTGGGGACACCAGGCAAGAGCCCTCCATCTGGGAGCCGAGCTCTCGCCAGTCTCGGTGAGAGAAGTGTCTGGTTTGGTGAGGACTCTGCTCACGCCCCACCTGAGTCCGGGTCGGGAAGCCCCGTCCATTAGGGTTCGGTGTGTAAGAAAAGGTTCCTGATCAGCTGTGGTTACGAGGGAGAAAAGGTCCCATTTTCAGAGGCTGCTCGTTTCTCTGGTCAGGAACGGTGTCTTCTCCACAACTGAAGCTTGGATCCAAGAGGATGACTCCAGGTGGTGAGTTGCCCGCCTTGCTCTCATGTTTCTCTGTTTTCTCTCCTGTGTTCGCCAACTCGCTCTTTCTCTTCTCTCCTCATGCCGTGTCCCTTCACAGGACACGGGTAGGTGTGCATTCCCACAAGGGAGGTCTCGGGAGCCATGGAAAAGTCGGAGCGGACGAAAATCATGCAGGGCAGTAGAAAGGCTGCTGAAAGTACCTGAAGTGACAAAGAAAATGAGAAGGGGGAAGTCCAGCCTGAAACAGGAGTGTAGTCTGTAAAGAGAAACAACGGGAAGTCTAAGCTACAGAAACTCTTCAAGTTGCCGAAAGACATGTAGGATGGGAAATTACTTCTTGAATCCAGTCTGTTGAAGATCTTAGGCTCAGTATGCGTGCGTATTTGTAGTTGCTTAGCAATCTGCCTTCTTCTGTTTGCTATCCCTTCTAATCACTGAAAATCTAGCTATCTATTTTTTGTTTAGTTTTATTATTATTTTTATTTTTATTATTATTATTATTATTTATTATTAAACTCAGTTTGTGCAACTGGTGCTCCGTGAGGAAATGATTTGTGTGTATTACTCCAAGGGGCTGCCCGGTGTCACTGTTGCTCCAGGAGGGAAATGATTTGAGCACTACCTGAATTGGCCACGCAGTGTCACCATTGCTCCGTGAGGGAAATGCTTTCTGCATTACTCCAAGTGGCCACCCAGTGTCACTGTTGCTCCAGGAGGGAAATGCTTTCTGCATGACCTGAATTGCCACACACATCACTGTTGCTCCGGGGTCGGGGGTGGGGGGGGGAGGCGGGGGATTGTTTGTGTGTTACTCCTGAGTGGCCACGTCGTGTCACTCTTCCTCCAGGAGGGGAATGCTTTGTGCATTACCCTGTGTGGCCACCCAAGACAACACACACAGCACGACACCGACGCACACACACACAGAACACGTCACACATACAGATGGGTAGTGTAAATTGCTAAAAATGAGACATTCATTACTAATCAGATGTAGCCGTTGATGTCTCATGCACTCTTCCTCGAAAAGCCATACGTAGTCTCGCCTGATCATTTGGTAGAGATCTGTTCAAGAAAAGTACTCCTAATGAGACATACATTATTGACAAGTACTAGTCATCAATTTCTCCTCGAATGATTCACCAAAACACTTTTCGATCCCCTGCTGGTGATTTGGAAGAAATCGTTTCTTGAAATGTACTAAACTAGAGAAATTCATCTTTGACCTGTGCGACAGATAAATTTGAGAGGGAATCTTCCTGAAAGCCCCGAGGATTCACTTCTCGTCAGACGGTACAGAGCAGTTTGCGAAAATTACTCAGAATGAGAACGTCGTTCGTAATCAGGTATCCTGAGGTCTTTCTCATGGAACCATCCACCAAAAAGCAAGTCTATTCTCTCTGCGGCATTTGGCAGAGATTTATCGTGAAAATTGCTAAAGAAGAGAACGTTATAACTGATCAATGCTAATAACCAATGACAAATGGAATCATCCTCCAAAAGCCTTTCAGATTGGCTCCCTGTGATTAGGTAGATATCAGTTGACGATTTGGTAGAAATTACTAAAAAGGAGGCAGTTCTTTCTGATCAATGTTAGCAATTAATTACACATGGAATCATCCTCCGGACTATATTCATAATTAGCTCCTGGAGATTTGGACTCAAATCGGTTCGTGAAAATGACTAGGAATGAGACAATTCATTCCTCATCCGTCTTCTGATAAATTTCCCACGGAATCATCCAGCAGAAAAGCAAAGGCATTCCCCCTTGGTGCGTTGGAACAGATCGGTTCGTGCAAATCACTCAAGGTAGAAAATCATTCTTTACAAGTCCCTAGTGGTAAAGACTCCAGAAATCCAGCTTCTTTCCTGGTGAGTTCGTAGCGATTGGTTCAAGAAAATTACTCCGAAGGAGACTTAAATTATTGACAAGTACTAGTGCTAAAGCTCTCCTCGAATGATTAACCAAAATGCTTTTCGATACGATGACACAGAAGGGCATAGAACACGACACACCAAAATAACACACGAGAAAGACACACACACACCGCGACACGGAAAGCATCACCCACAAAACATCACACACACGACCCACAACATCTCACAAACACACACTCACTCAACACAAGACGACCCACAACATGTCGAGCGCTGTGGAGCGAGGGCTCCGGCTCGGCTTTCGCAGCGGCTCTGGCGAGGAATGGTGCCGGAGCTCTCGCCGGAGGGGAAGATGGCAGGAGGGGGCCTGAGCCGCTTGGGCCTCTTTCCAAGGAGGCGGAACCAGGCCTCCGCTCTCTGCCCTCTGCAGACCTGGCTGCCAGGTCAGTGCTTCCAGTTCCTCGTCCGCACTCGCTGTCGTCGTCCTCCTCAGCGGCCGTGGGCGTCCTCGCTGGGGACGGGGCTCGGGGGGATGAAGGTGGGGAGGGGCCAGAGTCTCTTGAGCAGAGTGACTCTGTGGGGTGCCGTTAGAAAAGGAGATTTTGGTTGGGATGCTCCAGGTGGAATGGGAGGAGAGTGGAGGGCGGATCCCCGCCGTGTGGGAGAGGCAAAGAGAGGAGCCTCCGAGACGTTGCCGACTGAGAATGGTAACTTACTTGGTTTTTTCCCCTTGGGCTGGGTTTAGTAGCAAGGAAAAAGAAGTCAAGCCTCAGAGTCTACTGCCCTCATGCGACGGAATGTGAGTGAGAGCAGCGAGCCTGTGACCGTTGGGGACACCAGGCAAGAGCCCTCCATCTGGGAGCCGAGCTCTCACCAGTCTCGGTGAGAGAAGTGTCTGGTTTGGTGAGGACTCTGCTCACGCCCCACCTGAGTCCGGGTCGGGAAGCCCCATCCATTAGGGTTCGGTGTGTAAGAAAAGGTTCCTGATCAGCTGTGGTTACGAGGGAGAAAAGGTCCCCTTTTCAGAGGCTGCTCGTTTCTCTGGTCAGGAACGGTGTCTTCTCCACAACTGAAGCTTGGATCCAAGAGGATGACTCCAGGTGGTGAGTTGCCCGCCTTGCTCTCATGTTTCTCTGTTTTCTCTCCTGTGTTCGCCAACTCGCTCTTTCTCTTCTCTCCTCGTGCCGTGTCCCTTCACAGGACACGGGTAGGTGTGCATTCCCACAAGGGAGGTCTCGGGAGCCATGGAAAAGTCGGAGCGGACGAAAATCATGCAGGGCAGTAGAAAGGCTGCTGAAAGTACCTGAAGTGACAAAGAAAATGAGAAGGGGGAAGTCCAGCCTGAAACAGGAGTGTAGTCTGTAAAGAGAAACAACGGGAAGTCTAAGCTACAGAAACTCTTCAAGTTGCCGAAAGACATGTAGGATGGGAAATTACTTCTTGAATCCAGTCTGTTGAAGATCTTAGGCTCAGTATGCGTGCGTATTTGTAGTTGCTTAGCAATCTGCCTTCTTCTGTTTGCTATCCCTTCTAATCACTGAAAATCTAGCTATCTATTTTTTGTTTAGTTTTATTATTATTTTTATTTTTATTATTATTATTATTATTTATTATTAAACTCAGTTTGTGCAACTGGTGCTCCGTGAGGAAATGATTTGTGTGTATTACTCCAAGGGGCTGCCCGGTGTCACTGTTGCTCCAGGAGGGAAATGATTTGAGCACTACCTGAATTGGCCACGCAGTGTCACCATTGCTCCGTGAGGGAAATGCTTTCTGCATTACTCCAAGTGGCCACCCAGTGTCACTGTTGCTCCAGGAGGGAAATGCTTTCTGCATGACCTGAATTGCCACACACATCACTGTTGCTCCGGGGTCGGGGGTGGGGGGGGGAGGCGGGGGATTGTTTGTGTGTTACTCCTGAGTGGCCACGTCGTGTCACTCTTCCTCCAGGAGGGGAATGCTTTGTGCATTACCCTGTGTGGCCACCCAAGACAACACACACAGCACGACACCGACGCACACACACACAGAACACGTCACACATAGAGATGGGTAGTGTAAATTGCTAAAAATGAGACATTCATTACTAATCAGATGTAGCCGTTGATGTCTCATGCACTCTTCCTCGAAAAGCCATACGTAGTCTCGCCTGATCATTTGGTAGAGATCTGTTCAAGAAAAGTACTCCTAATGAGACATACATTATTGACAAGTACTAGTCATCAATTTCTCCTCGAATGATTCACCAAAACGCTTTTCGATCCCCTGCTGGTGATTTGGAAGAAATCGTTTCTTGAAATGTACTAAACTAGAGAAATTCATCTTTGACCTGTGCGACAGATAAATTTGAGAGGGAATCTTCCTGAAAGCCCCGAGGATTCACTTCTCGTCAGACGGTACAGAGCAGTTTGCGAAAATTACTCA
The DNA here is from genome assembly GCF_965140235.1 of Caretta caretta. Lineage (NCBI taxonomy): Eukaryota > Metazoa > Chordata > Testudines > Cheloniidae > Caretta > Caretta caretta. Next base: position 1,629,377 of record NC_134230.1, on the reverse strand, counting down.
GAATGAGAACGTCATTCGTAATCAGGTATCCTGAGGTCTTTCTCATGGAACCATCCACCAAAAAGCAAGTCTATTCTCTCTGCGGCATTTGGCAGAGATTTATCGTGAAAATTGCTAAAGAAGAGAACGTTATAACTGATCAATGCTAATAATCAATGACAAATGGAATCATCCTCCAAAAGCCTTTCAGATTGGCTCCCTGTGATTAGGTAGATATCAGTTGACGATTTGGTAGAAATTACTAAAAAGGAGGCAGTTCTTTCTGATCAATGTTAGCAATTAATTACACATGGAATCATCCTCCGGACTATATTCATAATTAGCTCCTGGAGATTTGGACTAAAATCGGTTCGTGAAAATGACTAGGAATGAGACAATTCATTCCTCATCCGTCTTCTGATAAATTTCCCACGGAATCATCCAGCAGAAAAGCAAAGGCATTCCCCCTTGGTGCGTTGGAACAGATCGGTTCATGCAAATCACTCAAGGTAGAAAATCATTCTTTACAAGTCCCTAGTGGTAAAGACTCCAGCAATCCAGCTTCTCTCCTGGTGAGTTCGTAGCGATTGGTTCAAGAAAATTACTCCGAAGGAGACTTAAATTATTGACAAGTACTAGTGCTAAAGCTCTCCTCGAATGATTAACCAAAATGCTTTTCGATACGATGACACAGAAGGGCATAGAACACGACACACCAAAATAACACACGAGAAAGACACACACACACACCGCGACACGGAAAGCATCACCCACAAAACATCACACACACGACCCACAACATCTCACAAACACACACTCACTCAACACAAGACGACCCACAACATGTCGAGCGCTGTGGAGCGAGGGCTCCGGCTCGGCTTTCGCAGCGGCTCTGGCGAGGAATGGTGCCGGAGCTCTCGCCGGAGGGGAAGACGGCAGGAGGGGGCCTGAGCCACTTGGGCCTCTTTCCAAGGAGGCGGAACCAGGCCTCCGCTCTCTGCCCTCTGCAGACCTGGCTGCCAGGTCAGTGCTTCCAGTTCCTCGTCCGCACTCGCTGTCGTCGTCCTCCTCAGCGGCCGTGGGCGTCCTCGCTGGGGACGGGGCTCGGGGGGATGAAGGTGGGGAGGGGCCAGAGTCTCTTGAGCAGAGTGACTCTGTGGGGTGCCGTTAGAAAAGGAGATTTTGGTTGGGATGCTCCAGGTGGAATGGGAGGAGAGTGGAGGGCGGATCCCCGCCGTGTGGGAGAGGCAAAGAGAGGAGCCTCCGAGACGTTGCCGACTGAGAATGGTAACTTACTTGGTTTTTTCCCCTTGGGCTGGGTTTAGTAGCAAGGAAAAAGAAGTCAAGCCTCAGAGTCTACTGCCCTCATGCGACGGAATGTGAGTGAGAGCAGCGAGCCTGTGACCGTTGGGGATACCAGGCAAGAGCCCTCCATCTGGGAGCCGAGCTCTCGCCAGTCTCGGTGAGAGAAGTGTCTGGTTTGGTGAGGACTCTGCTCACGCCCCACCTGAGTCCGGGTCGGGAAGCCCCGTCCATTAGGGTTCGGTGTGTAAGAAAAGGTTCCTGATCAGCTGTGGTTACGAGGGAGAAAAGGTCCCATTTTCAGAGGCTGCTCGTTTCTCTGGTCAGGAACGGTGTCTTCTCCACAACTGAAGCTTGGATCCAAGAGGATGACTCCAGGTGGTGAGTTGCCCGCCTTGCTCTCATGTTTCTCTGTTTTCTCTCCTGTGTTCGCCAACTCGCTCTTTCTCTTCTCTCCTCGTGCCGTGTCCCTTCACAGGACACGGGTAGGTGTGCATTCCCACAAGGGAGGTCTCGGGAGCCATGGAAAAGTCGGAGCGGACGAAAATCATGCAGGGCAGTAGAAAGGCTGCTGAAAGTACCTGAAGTGACAAAGAAAATGAGAAGGGGGAAGTCCAGCCTGAAACAGGAGTGTAGTCGGTAAAGAGAAACAACGGGAAGTCTAAGCTACAGAAACTCTTCAAGTTGCCGAAAGACATGTAGGATGGGAAATTACTTCTTGAATCCAGTCTGTTGAAGATCTTAGGCTCAGTATGCGTGCGTATTTGTAGTTGCTTAGCAATCTGCCTTCTTCTGTTTGCTATCCCTTCTAATCACTGAAAATCGAGCTATCTATTTTTTGTTTAGTTTTATTATTATTATTATTATTATTTATTATTAAACTCAGTTTGTGCAACTGGTGCTCCGTGAGGAAATGATTTGTGTGTATTACTCCAAGGGGCTGCCCGGTGTCACTGTTGCTCCAGGAGGGAAATGATTTGAGCACTACCTGAATTGGCCACGCAGTGTCACCATTGCTCCGTGAGGGAAATGCTTTCTGCATTACTCCAAGTGGCCACCCAGTGTCACTGTTGCTCCAGGAGGGAAATGCTTTCTGCATGACCTGAATTGGCCACACACATCACTGTTGCTCCGGGGTGGGGAGGCGGGGGATTGTTTGTGTGTTACTCCTGAGTGGCCACGTCGTGTCACTCTTCCTCCAGGAGGGGAATGCTTTGTGCATTACCCTGTGTGGCCACCCAAGACAACACACACAGCACGACACCGACGCAGACACACACAGAACACGTCACACATACAGATGGGTAGTGTAAATTGCTAAAAATGAGACATTCATTACTAATCAGATGTAGCCGTTGATGTCTCATGCACTCTTCCTCGAAAAGCCATATGTAGTCTCGCCTGATCATTTGGTAGAGATCTGTTCAAGAAAAGTACTCCTAATGAGACATACATTATTGACAAGTACTAGTCATCAATTTCTCCTCGAATGATTCACCAAAACGCTTTTCGATCCCCTGCTGGTGATTTGGAAGAAATCGTTTCTTGAAATGTACTAAACTAGAGAAATTCATCTTTGACCTGTGCGACAGATAAATTTGAGAGGGAATCTTCCTGAAAGCCCCGAGGATTCACTTCTCGTCAGACGGTACAGAGCAGTTTGCGAAAATTACTCAGAATGAGAACGTCGTTCGTAATCAGGTATCCTGAGGTCTTTCTCATGGAACCATCCACCAAAAAGCAAGTCTATTCTCTCTGCGGCATTTGGCAGAGATTTATCGTGAAAATTGCTAAAGAAGAGAACGTTATAACTGATCAATGCTAATAATCAATGACAAATGGAATCATCCTCCAAAAGCCTTTCAGATTGGCTCCCTGTGATTAGGTAGATATCAGTTGACGATTTGGTAGAAATTACTAAAAAGGAGGCAGTTCTTTCTGATCAATGTTAGCAATTAATTACACATGGAATCATCCTCCGGACTATATTCATAATTAGCTCCTGGAGATTTGGACTAAAATCGGTTCGTGAAAATGACTAGGAATGAGACAATTCATTCCTCATCCGTCTTCTGATAAATTTCCCACAGAATCATCCAGCAGAAAAGCAAAGGCATTCCCCCTTGGTGCGTTGGAACAGATCGGTTCGTGCAAATCACTCAAGGTAGAAAATCATTCTTTACAAGTCCCTAGTGGTAAAGACTCCAGCAATCCAGCTTCTCTCCTGGTGAGTTCGTAGCGATTGGTTCAAGAAAATTACTCCGAAGGAGACTTAAATTATTGACAAGTACTAGTGCTAAAGCTCTCCTCGAATGATTAACCAAAATGCTTTTCGATACGATGACACAGAAGGGCATAGAACACGACACACCAAAATAACACACGAGAAAGACACACACACACCGCGACACGGAAAGCATCACCCACAAAACATCACACACACGACCCACAACATCTCACAAACACACACTCACTCAACACAAGACGACCCACAACATGTCGAGCGCTGTGGAGCGAGGGCTCCGGCTCGGCTTTCGCAGCGGCTCTGGCGAGGAATGGTGCCGGAGCTCTCGCCGGAGGGGAAGATGGCAGGAGGGGGCCTGAGCCGCTTGGGCCTCTTTCCAAGGAGGCGGAACCAGGCCTCCGCTCTCTGCCCTCTGCAGACCTGGCTGCCAGGTCAGTGCTTCCAGTTCCTCGTCCGCACTCGCTGTCGTCGTCCTCCTCAGCGGCCGTGGGCGTCCTCGCTGGGGACGGGGCTCGGGGGGATGAAGGTGGGGAGGGGCCAGAGTCTCTTGAGCAGAGTGACTCTGTGGGGTGCCGTTAGAAAAGGAGATTTTGGTTGGGATGCTCCAGGTGGAATGGGAGGAGAGTGGAGGGCGGATCCCCGCCGTGTGGGAGAGGCAAAGAGAGGAGCCTCCGAGACGTTGCCGACTGAGAATGGTAACTTACTTGGTTTTTTCCCCTTGGGCTGGGTTTAGTAGCAAGGAAAAAGAAGTCAAGCCTCAGAGTCTACTGCCCTCATGCGACGGAAAGTGAGTGAGAGCAGCAAGCCTGTGACCGTTGGGGACACCAGGCAAGAGCCCTCCATCTGGGAGCCGAGCTGTCACCAGTCTCGGTGAGAGAAGTGTCTGGTTTGGTGAGGACTCTGCTCACGCCCCACCTGAATCCGGGACGGGAAGCCCCGTCCATTAGGGTTCGGTGTGTAAGAAAAGGTTCCTGATCAGCTGTGGTTACGAGGGAGAAAAGGTCCCATTTTCAGAGGCTGCTCGTTTCTCTGCTCGGGAACGGTGTCTTCTCCACAACTGAAGCTTGGATCCAAGAGGATGACTCCAGGTGGTGAGTTGCCCGCCTTGCTCTCATGTTTCTCTGTTTTCTCTCCTGTGTTAGCCAACTCGCTCTTTCTCTTCTCTCCTCTTCTCTCCTCGTGCCGTGTCCCTTCACAGGACACGGGTAGGTGTGCATTCCCACAAGGGAGGTCTCGGGAGCCATGGAAAAGTCGGAGCGGACGAAAATCATGCAGGGCAGTAGAAAGGCTGCTGAAAGTATCTGAAGTGACAAAGAAAATGAGAAGGTGGAAGTCCAGCCTGAAACAGGAGTGTAGTCTGTAAAGAGAAACAACGGGAAGTCTAAGCTACAGAAACTCTTCAAGTTGCCGAAAGACATGTAGGATGGGAAATTACTTCTTGAATCCAGTCTGTTGAAGATCTTAGGCTCAGTATGCGTGCGTATTTGTAGTTGCTTAGCAATCTGCCTTCTTCTGTTTGCTATCCCTTCTAATCACTGAAAATCGAGCTATCTATTTTTTGTTTAGTTTTATTATTATTATTATTATTATTATTTATTATTAAACTCAGTTTGTGCAACTGGTGCTCCGTGAGGAAATGATTTGTGTGTATTACTCCAAGGGGCTGCCCGGTGTCACTGTTGCTCCAGGAGGGAAATGATTTGAGCACTACCTGAATTGGCCACGCAGTGTCACCATTGCTCCGTGAGGGAAATGCTTTCTGCATTACTCCAAGTGGCCACCCAGTGTCACTGTTGCTCCAGGAGGGAAATGCTTTCTGCATGACCTGAATTGGCCACACACATCACTGTTGCTCCGGGGTGAGGGGTGGGGGGGGGGGAGGCGGGGGATTGTTTGTGTGTTACTCCTGAGTGGCCACGTCGTGTCACTCTTCCTCCAGGAGGGGAATGCTTTGTGCATTACCCTGTGTGGCCACCCAAGACAACACACACAGCACGACACCGACGCACACACACACAGAACACGTCACACATACAGATGGGTAGTGTAAATTGCTAAAAATGAGACATTCATTACTAATCAGATGTAGCCGTTGATGTCTCATGCACTCTTCCTCGAAAAGCCATACGTAGTCTCGCCTGATCATTTGGTAGAGATCTGTTCAAGAAAAGTACTCCTAATGAGACATACATTATTGACAAGTACTAGTCATCAATTTCTCCTCGAATGATTCACCAAAACGCTTTTCGATCCCCTGCTGGTGATTTGAAAGAAATCGTTTCTTGAAATGTACTAAACTAGAGAAATTCATCTTTGACCTGTGCGACAGATAAATTTGAGAGGGAATCTTCCTGAAAGCCCCGAGGATTCACTTCTCGTCAGACGGTACAGAGCAGTTTGCGAAAATTACTCAGAATGAGAACGTCGTTCGTAATCAGGTATCCTGAGGTCTTTCTCATGGAACCATCCACCAAAAAGCAAGTCTATTCTCTCTGCGGCATTTGGCAGAGATTTATCGTGAAAATTGCTAAAGAAGAGAACGTTATAACTGATCAATGCTAATAATCAATGACAAATGGAATCATCCTCCAAAAGCCTTTCAGATTGGCTCCCTGTGATTAGGTAGATATCAGTTGACGATTTGGTAGAAATTACTAAAAAGGAGGCAGTTCTTTCTGATCAATGTTAGCAATTAATTACACATGGAATCATCCTCCGGACTATATTCATAATTAGCTCCTGGAGATTTGGACTAAAATCGGTTCGTGAAAATGACTAGGAATGAGACAATTCATTCCTCATCCGTCTTCTGATAAATGTCCCACGGAATCATCCAGCAGAAAAGCAAAGGCATTCCCCCTTGGTGCGTTGGAACAGATCGGTTCGTGCAAATCACTCAAGGTAGAAAATCATTCTTTACAAGTCCCTAGTGGTAAAGACTCCAGCAATCCAGCTTCTCTCCTGGTGAGTTCGTAGCGATTGGTTCAAGAAAATTACTCCGAAGGAGACTTAAATTATTGACAAGTACTAGTGCAAAAGCTCTCCTCGAATGATTAACCAAAATGCTTTTCGATACGATGACACAGAAGGGCACAGAACACGACACACCAAAATAACACACGAGAAAGACACACACACACCGCGACACGGAAAGCATCACCCACAAAACATCACACACACGACCCACAACATCTCACAAACACACACTCACTCCACACAAGACGACCCACAACATGTCGAGCGCTGTGGAGCGAGGGCTCCGGCTCGGCTTTCGCAGCGGCTCTGGCGAGGAATGGTGCCGGAGCTCTCGCCGGAGGGGAAGACGGCAGGAGGGGGCCTGAGCCGCTTGGGCCTCTTTCCAAGGAGGCGGAACCAGGCCTCCGCTCTCTGCCCTCTGCAGACCTGGCTGCCAGGTCAGTGCTTCCAGTTCCTCGTCCGCACTCGCTGTCGTCGTCCTCCTCAGCGGCCGTGGGCGTCCTCGCTGGGGACGGGGCTCGGGGGGATAAAGGTGGGGAGGGGCCAGAGTCTCTTGAGCAGAGTGACTCTGTGGGGTGCCGTTAGAAAAGGAGATTTTGGTTGGGATGCTCCAGGTGTAATGGGAGGAGAGCGGAGGGCGGATCCCCGCCGTGTGGGAGAGGCAAAGAGAGGAGCCTCCGAGACGTTGCCGACTGAGAATGGTAACTTACTTGGTTTTTTCCCCTTGGGCTGGGTTTAGTAGCAAGGAAAAAGAAGTCAAGCCTCAGAGTCTACTGCCCTCATGCGACGGAATGTGAGTGAGAGCAGCGAGCCTGTGACCGTTGGGGACACCAGGCAAGAGCCCTCCATCTGGGAGCCGAGCTCTCGCCAGTCTCGGTGAGAGAAGTGTCTGGTTTGGTGAGGACTCTGCTCACGCCCCACCTGAGTCCGAGTCGGGAAGCCCCGTCCATTAGGGTTCGGTGTGTAAGAAAAGGTTCCTGATCAGCTGTGGTTACGAGGGAGAAAAGGTCCCCTTTTCAGAGGCTGCTCGTTTCTCTGGTCAGGAACGGTGTCTTCTCCACAACTGAAGCTTGGATCCAAGAGGATGACACCAGGTGGTGAGTTGCCTGCCTTGCTCTCATGTTTCTCTGTTTTCTCTCCTGTGTTCGCCAACTCGCTCTTTCTCTTCTCTCCTCTTCTCTCCTCGTGCCGTGTCCCTTCACAGGACACGGGTAGGTGTGCATTCCCACAAGGGAGGTCTCGGGAGCCATGGAAAAGTCGGAGCGGACGAAAATCATGCAGGGCAGTAGAAAGGCTGCTGAAAGTACCTGAAGTGACAAAGAAAATGAGAAGGGGGAAGTCCAGCCTGAAACAGGAGTGTAGTCTGTAAAGAGAAACAACGGGAAGTCTAAGCTACAGAAACTCTTCAAGTTGCCGAAAGACATGTAGGATGGGAAATTACTTCTTGAATCCAGTCTGTTGAAGATCTTAGGCTCAGTATGCGTGCGTATTTGTAGTTGCTTAGCAATCTGCCTTCTTCTGTTTGCTATCCCTTCTAATCACTGAAAATCTAGCTATCTATTTTTTGTTTAGTTTTATTATTATTATTATTATTATTATTATTATTATTATTTATTATTAAACTCAGTTTGTGCAACTGGTGCTCCGTGAGTAAATGATTTGTGTGTATTACTCCAAGGGGCTGCCCGGTGTCACTGTTGCTCCAGGAGGGAAATGATTTGAGCACTACCTGAATTGGCCACGCAGTGTCACCATTGCTACGTGAGGGAAATGCTTTCTGCATTACTCCAAGTGGCCACCCAGTGTCACTGTTGCTCCAGGAGGGAAATGCTTTCTGCATGACCTGAATTGGCCACACGCATCACTGTTGCTCCGGGGTGGGGGGTGGGGGGGGATGCGGGGGATTGTTTGTGTGTTACTCCTGAGTGGCCACGTCGTGTCACTCTTCCTCCAGGAGGGGAATGCTTTGTGCATTACCCTGTGTGGCCACCCAAGACAACACACACAGCACGACACCGACGCACACACACACAGAACACGTCACACATACAGATGGGTAGTGTAAATTGCTAAAAATGAGACATTCATTACGAATCAGATGTAGCCGTTGATGTCTCATGCACTCTTCCTTGAAAAGCCATACGTAGTCTCGCCTGATCATTTGGTAGAGATCTGTTCAAGAAAAGTACTCCTAATGAGACATACATTATTGACAAGTACTAGTCATCAATTTCTCCTCGAATGATTCACCAAAACGCTTTTCGATCCCCTGCTGGTGATTTGGAAGAAATCGTTTCTTGAAATATACTAAACAAGAGAAATTCATCTTTGACCTGTGCGACAGATAAATTTGAGAGGGAATCTTCCTGAAAGCCCCAAGGATTCACTTCTCGTCAGACGGTACAGAGCAGTTTGCGAAAATTACTCAGAATGAGAACGTCATTCGTAATCAGGTATCCTGAGGTCTTTCTCATGGAACCATCCACCAAAAAGCAAGTCTATTCTCTCTGCGGCATTTGGCAGAGATTTATCGTGAAAATTGCTAAAGAAGAGAACGTTATAACTGATCAATGCTAATAATCAATGACAAATGGAATCATCCTCCAAAAGCCTTTCAGATTGGCTCCCTGTGATTAGGTAGATATCAGTTGACGATTTGGTAGAAATTACTAAAAAGGAGGCAGTTCTTTCTAATCAATGTTAGCAATTAATTACACATGGAATCATCCTCCGGACTATATTCATAATTAGCTCCTGGAGATTTGGACTCAAATCGGTTCGTGAAAATGACTAGGAATGAGACAATTCATTCCTCATCCGTCTTCTGATAAATTTCCCACGGAATCATCCAGCAGAAAAGCAAAGGCATTCCCCCTTGGTGCGTTGGAACAGATCGGTTCGTGCAAATCACTCAAGGTAGAAAATCATTCTTTACAAGTCCCTAGTGGTAAAGACTCCAGCAATCCAGCTTCTCTCCTGGTGAGTTCGTAGCGATTGGTTCAAGAAAATTACTCCGAAGGAGACTTAAATTATTGACAAGTACTAGTGCTAAAGCTCTCCTCGAATGATTAACCAAAATGCTTTTCGATACGATGACACAGAAGGGCACAGAACACGACACACCAAAATAAGACACGAGAAAGACACACACACACCGCGACACGGAAAGCATCACCCACAAAACATCACACACACGACCCACAACATCTCACAAACACACACTCACTCAACACAAGACGACCCACAACATGTCGAGCGCTGTGGAGCGAGGGCTCCGGCTCGGCTTTCGCAGCGGCTCTGGCGAGGAATGGTGCCGGAGCTCTCGCCGGAGGGGAAGACGGCAGGAGGGGGCCTGAGCCGCTTGGGCCTCTTTCCAAGGAGGCGGAACCAGGCCTCCGCTCTCTTCCCTCTGCAGACCTGGCTGCCAGGTCAGTGCTTCCAGTTCCTCGTCCGCACTCGCTGTCGTCGTCCTCCTCAGCGGCCGTGGGCGTCCTCGCTGGGGACGGGGCTCGGGGGGATGAAGGTGGGGAGGGGCCAGAGTCTCTTGAGCAGAGTGACTCTGTGGGGTGCCGTTAGAAAAGGAGATTTTGGTTGGGATGCTCCAGGTGGAATGGGAGGAGAGTGGAGGGCGGATCCCCGCCGTGTGGGAGAGGCAAAGAGAGGGGCCTCCGAGACGTTGCCGACTGAGAATGGTAACTTACTTGGTTTTTTCCCCTTGGGCTGGGTTTAGTAGCAAGGAAAAAGAAGTCAAGCCTCAGAGTCTACTGCCCTCATGCGACGGAATGTGAGTGAGAGCAGCGAGCCTGTGACCGTTGGGGACACCAGGCAAGAGCCCTCCATCTGGGAGCCGAGCTCTCGCCAGTCTCGGTGAGAGAAGTGTCTGGTTTGGTGAGGACTCTGCTCACGCCCCACCTGAGTCCGGGTCGGGAAGCCCCGTCCATTAGGGTTCGGTGTGTAAGAAAAGGTTCCTGATCAGCTGTGGTTACGAGGGAGAAAAGGTCCCCTTTTCAGAGGCTGCTCGTTTCTCTGGTCAGGAACGGTGTCTTCTCCACAACTGAAGCTTGGATCCAAGAGGATGACTCCAGGTGGTGAGTTGCCCGCCTTGCTCTCATGTTTCTCTGTTTTCTCTCCTGTGTTTGCCAACTCGCTCTTTCTCTTCTCTCCTCTTCTCTCCTCGTGCCGTGTCCCTTCACAGGACACGGGTAGGTGTGCATTCCCACAAGGGAGGTCTCGGGAGCCATGGAAAAGTCGGAGCGGACGAAAATCATGCAGGGCAGTAGAAAGGCTGCTGAAAGTACCTGAAGTGACAAAGAAAATGAGAAGGGGGAAGTCCAGCCTGAAACAGGAGTGTAGTCTGTAAAGAGAAACAACGGGAAGTCTAAGCTACAGAAACTCTTCAAGTTGCCGAAAGACATGTAGGATGGGAAATTACTTCTTGAATCCAGTCTGTTGAAGATCTTAGGCTCAGTATGCGTGCGTATTTGTAGTTGCTTAGCAATCTGCCTTCTTCTGTTTGCTATCCCTTCTAATCACTGAAAATCTAGCTATCTATTTTTGTTTAGTTTTATTATTATTATTATTATTATTATTATTATTATTATTATTATTTATTATTAAACTCAGTTTGTGCAACTGGTGCTCCGTGAGGAAATGATTTGTGTGTATTACTCCAAGGGGCTGCCCGGTGTCACTGTTGCTCCAGGAGGGAAATGATTTGAGCACTACCTGAATTGGCCACGCAGTGTCACCATTGCTCCGTGAGGGAAATGCTTTCTGCATTACTCCAAGTGGCCACCCAGTGTCACTGTTGCTCCAGGAGGGAAATGCTTTCTGCATGACCTGAATTGGCCACACGCATCACTGTTGCTCCGAAGTGGGGGGTGGGGGGGAGGCGGGGGATTGTTTGTGTGTTACTCCTGAGTGGCCACGTCGTGTCACTCTTCCTCCAGGAGGGGAATGCTTTGTGCATTACCCTGTGTGGCCACCCAAGACAACACACACAGCACGACACCGACGCACACACACACAGAACACGTCACACATACAGATGGGTAGTGTAAATTGCTAAAAATGAGACATTCATTACTAAACAGATGTAGCCGTTGATGTCTCATGCACTCTTCCTTGAAAAGCCATACGTAGTCTCGCCTGATCATTTGGTAGAGATCTGTTCAAGAAAAGTACTCCTAATGAGACATACATTATTGACAAGTACTAGTCATCAATTTCTCCTCGAATGATTCACCAAAACGCTTTTCGATCCCCTGCTGGTGATTTGGAAGAAATCGTTTCTTGAAATATACTAAACTAGAGAAATTCATCTTTGACCTGTGCGACAGATAAATTTGAGAGGGAATCTTCCTGAAAGCCCCGAGGATTCACTTCTCGTCAGACGGTACAGAGCAGTTTGCGAAAATTACTCAGAATGAGAACGTCATTCGTAATCAGGTATCCTGAGGTCTTTCTCATGGAACCATCCACCAAAAAGCAAGTCTATTCTCTCTGCGGCATTTGGCAGAGATTTATCGTGAAAATTGCTAAAGAAGAGAACGTTATAACTGATCAATGCTAATAATCAATGACAAATGGAATCATCCTCCAAAAGCCTTTCAGATTGGCTCCCTGTGATTAGGTAGATATCAGTTGACGATTTGGTAGAAATTACTAAAAAGGAGGCAGTTCTTTCTGATCAATGTTAGCAATTAATTACACATGGAATCATCCTCCGGACTATATTCATAATTAGCTCCTGGAGATTTGGACTCAAATCGGTTCGTGAAAATGACTAGGAATGAGACAATTCATTCCTCATCCGTCTTCTGATAAATTTCCCACGGAATCATCCAGCAGAAAAGCAAAGGCATTCCCCCTTGGTGCGTTGGAACAGATCGGTTCGTGCAAATCACTCAAGGTAGAAAATCATTCTTTACAAGTCCCTAGTGGTAAAGACTCCAGCAATCCAGCTTCTCTCCTGGTGAGTTCGTAGCGATTGGTTCAAGAAAATTACTCCGAAGGAGACTTAAATTATTGACAAGTACTAGTGCTAAAGCTCTCCTCGAATGATTAACCAAAATGCTTTTCGATACGATGACACAGAAGGGCACAGAACACGACACACCAAAATAAGACACGAGAAAGACACACACACACCGTGACACGGAAAGCATCACCCACAAAACATCACACACACGACCCACAACATCTCACAAACACACACTCACTCAACACAAGACGACCCACAACATGTCGAGCGCTGTGGAGCGAGGGCTCCGGCTCGGCTTTCGCAGCGGCTCTGGCGAGGAATGGTGCCGGAGCTCTCGCCGGAGGGGAAGACGGCAGGAGGGGGCCTGAGCCGCTTGGGCCTCTTTCCAAGGAGGCGGAACCAGGCCTCCGCTCTCTGCCCTCTGCAGACCTGGCTGCCAGGTCAGTGCTTCCAGTTCCTCGTCCGCACTCGCTGTCGTCGTCCTCCTCAGCGGCCATGGGCGTCCTCGCTGGGGACGGCGCTCGGGGGGATGAAGGTGGGGAGGGGCCAGAGTCTCTTGAGCAGAGTGACTCTGTGGGGTGCCGTTAGAAAAGGAGATTTTGGTTGGGATGCTCCAGGTGTAATGGGAGGAGAGTGGAGGGCGGATCCCCGCCGTGTGGGAGAGGCAAAGAGAGGAGCCTCCGAGACGTTGCCGACTGAGAATGGTAACTTACTTGTTTTTTTCCCCTTGGGCTGGGTTTAGTAGCAAGGAAAAAGAAGTCAAGCCTCAGAGTCTACTGCCCTCATGCGACGGAATGTGAGTGAGAGCAGCGAGCCTGTGACCGTTGGGGACACCAGGCAAGAGCCCTCCATCTGGGAGCCGAGCTCTCGCCAGTCTCGGTGACAGAAGTGTCTGGTTTGGTGAGGACTCTGCTCACGCCCCACCTGAGTCTGGGTCGGGAAGCCCCGTCCATTAGGGTTCGGTGTGTAAGAAAAGGTTCCTGATCAGCTGTGGTTACGAGGGAGAAAAGGTCCCCTTTTCAGAGGCTGCTCGTTTCTCTGGTCAGGAACGGTGTCTTCTCCACAACTGAAGCTTGGATCCAAGAGGATGACTCCAGGTGGTGAGTTGCCCGCCTTGCTCTCATGTTTCTCTGTTTTCTCTCCTGTGTTCGCCAACTCGCTCTTTCTCTTCTCTCCTCTTCTCTCCTCGTGCCGTGTCCCTTCACAGGACACGGGTAGGTGTGCATTCCCACAAGGGAGGTCTCGGGAGCCATGGAAAAGTCGGAGCGGACGAAAATCATGCAGGGCAGTAGAAAGGCTGCTGAAAGTACCTGAAGTGACAAAGAAAATGAGAAGGGGGAAGTCCAGCCTGAAACAGGAGTGTAGTCTGTAAAGAGAAACAACGGGAAGTCTAAGCTACAGAAACTCTTCAAGTTGCCGAAAGACATGTAGGATGGGAAATTACTTCTTGAATCCAGTCTCTTGAAGATCTTAGGCTCAGTATGCGTGCGTATTTGTAGTTGCTTAGCAATCTGCCTTCTTCTGTTTGCTATCCCTTCTAATCACTGAAAATCTAGCTATCTATTTTTTGTTTAGTTTTATTATTATTATTATTATTATTTATTATTAAACTCAGTTTGTGCAACTGGTGCTCCGTGAGGAAATGATTTGTGTGTATTACTCCAAGGGGCTGCCCGGTGTCACTGTTGCTCCAGGAGGGAAATGATTTGAGCACTACCTGAATTGGCCACGCAGTGTCACCATTGCTCCGTGAGGGAAATGCTTTCTGCATTACTCCAAGTGGCCACCCAGTGTCACTGTTGCTCCAGGAGGGAAATGCTTTCTGCATGACCTGAATTGGCCACACGCATCACTGTTGCTCCGGGGTGGGGGGTGGGGGGGAGGCGGGGGATTGTTTGTGTGTTACTCCTGAGTGGCCACGTCGTGTCACTCTTCCTCCAGGAGGGGAATGCTTTGTGCATTACCCTGTGTGGCCACCCAAGACAACACACACAGCACGACACCGACGCACACACACACAGAACACGTCACACATACAGATGGGTAGTGTAAATTGCTAAAAATGAGACATTCATTACTAATCAGATGTAGCCGTTGATGTCTCATGCACTCTTCCTCGAAAAGCCATACGTAGTCTCGCCTGATCATTTGGTAGAGATCTGTTCAAGAAAAGTACTCCTAATGAGACATACATTCTTGACAAGTACTAGTCATCAATTTCTCCTCGAATGATTCACCAAAACGCTTTTCGATCCCCTGCTGGTGATTTGGAAGAAATCGTTTCTTGAAATATACTAAATTAGAGAAATTCATCTTTGACCTGTGCGACAGATAAATTTGAGAGGGAATCTTCCTGAAAGCCCCGAGGATTCACTTCTCGTCAGACGGTACAGAGCAGTTTGCGAAAATTACTCAGAATGAGAACGTCATTCGTAATCAGGTATCCTGAGGTCTTTCTCATGGAACCATCCACCAAAAAGCAAGTCTATTCTCTCTGCGGCATTTGGCAGAGATTTATCGTGAAAATTGCTAAAGAAGAGAACGTTATAACTGATCAATGCTAATAATCAATGACAAATGGAATCATCCTCCAAAAGCCTTTCAGATTGGCTCCCTGTGATTAGGTAGATATCAGTTGACGATTTGGTAGAAATTACTAAAAAGGAGGCAGTTCTTTCTGATCAATGTTAGCAATTAATTACACATGGAATCATCCTCCGGACTATATTCATAATTAGCTCCTGGAGATTTGGACTCAAATCGGTTCGTGAAAATGACTAGGAATGAGACAATTCATTCCTCATCCGTCTTCTGATAAATTTCCCACGGAATCATCCAGCAGAAAAGCAAAGGCATTCCCCCTTGGTGCGTTGGAACAGATCGGTTCGTGCAAATCACTCAAGGTAGAAAATCATTCTTTACAAGTCCCTAGTGGTAAAGACTCCAGCAATCCAGCTTCTCTCCTGGTGAGTTCGTAGCGATTGGTTCAAGAAAATTACTCCGAAGGAGACTTAAATTATTGACAAGTACTAGTGCTAAAGCTCTCCTCGAATGATTAACCAAAATGCTTTTCGATACGATGACACAGAAGGGCACAGAACACGACACACCAAAATAAGACACGAGAAAGACACACACACACCGCGACACGGAAAGCATCACCCACAAAACATCACACACACGACCCACAACATCTCACAAACACACACTCACTCAACACAAGACGACCCACAACATGTCGAGCGCTGTGGAGCGAGGGCTCCGGCTCGGCTTTCGCAGCGGCTCTGGCGAGGAATGGTGCCGGAGCTCTCGCCGGAGGGGAAGACGGCAGGAGGGGGCCTGAGCCGCTTGGGCCTCTTTCCAAGGAGGCGGAACCAGGCCTCCGCTCTCTGCCCTCTGCAGACCTGGCTGCCAGGTCAGTGCTTCCAGTTCCTCGTCCGCACTCGCTGTCGTCGTCCTCCTCAGCGGCCGTGGGCGTCCTCGCTGGGGACGGGGCTCGGGGGGATGAAGGTGGGGAGGGGCCAGAGTCTCTTGAGCAGAGTGACTCTGTGGGGTGCCGTTAGAAAAGGAGATTTTGGTTGGGATGCTCCAGGTGTAATGGGAGGAGAGCGGAGGGCGGATCCCCGCCGTGTGGGAGAGGCAAAGAGAGGAGCCTCCGAGACGTTGCCGACTGAGAATGGTAACTTACTTGGTTTTTTCCCCTTGGGCTGGGTTTAGTAGCAAGGAAAAAGAAGTCAAGCCTCAGAGTCTACTGCCCTCATGCGACGGAATGTGAGTGAGAGCAGCGAGCCTGTGACCGTTGGGGACACCAGGCAAGAGCCCTCCATCTGGGAGCCGAGCTCTCGCCAGTCTCGGTGAGAGAAGTGTCTGGTTTGGTGAGGACTCTGCTCACGCCCCACCTGAGTCCGGGTCGGGAAGCCCCGTCCATTAGGGTTCGGTGTGTAAGAAAAGGTTCCTGATCAGCTGTGGTTACGAGGGAGAAAAGGTCCCCTTTTCAGAGGCTGCTCGTTTCTCTGGTCAGGAACGGTGTCTTCTCCACAACTGAAGCTTGGATCCAAGAGGATGACTCCAGGTGGTGAGTTGCCCGCCTTGCTCTCATGTTTCTCTGTTTTCTCTCCTGTGTTCGCCAACTCGCTCTTTCTCTTCTCTCCTCTTCTCTCCTCGTGCCGTGTCCCTTCACAGGACACGGGTAGGTGTGCATTCCCACAAGGGAGGTCTCGGGAGCCATGGAAAAGTCGGAGCGGACGAAAATCATGCAGGGCAGTAGAAAGGCTGCTGAAAGTACCTGAAGTGACAAAGAAAATGAGAAGGGGGAAGTCCAGCCTGAAACAGGAGTGTAGTCTGTAAAGAGAAACAACGGGAAGTCTAAGCTACAGAAACTCTTCAAGTTGCCGAAAGACATGTAGGATGGGAAATTACTTCTTGAATCCAGTCTGTTGAAGATCTTAGGCTCAGTATGCGTGCGTATTTGTAGTTGCTTAGCAATCTGCCTTCTTCTGTTTGCTATCCCTTCTAATCACTGAAAATCTAGCTATCTATTTTTGTTTAGTTTTATTATTATTATTATTATTATTATTATTATTATTATTATTTATTATTAAACTCAGTTTGTGCAACTGGTGCTCCGTGAGGAAATGATTTGTGTGTATTACTCCAAGGGGCTGCCCGGTGTCACTGTTGCTCCAGGAGGGAAATGATTTGAGCACTACCTGAATTGGCCACGCAGTGTCACCATTGCTCCGTGAGGGAAATGCTTTCTGCATTACTCCAAGTGGCCACCCAGTGTCACTGTTGCTCCAGGAGGGAAATGCTTTCTGCATGACCTGAATTGGCCACACGCATCACTGTTGCTCCGAAGTGGGGGGTGGGGGGGAGGCGGGGGATTGTTTGTGTGTTACTCCTGAGTGGCCACGTCGTGTCACTCTTCCTCCAGGAGGGGAATGCTTTGTGCATTACCCTGTGTGGCCACCCAAGACAACACACACAGCACGACACCGACGCACACACACACAGAACACGTCACACATACAGATGGGTAGTGTAAATTGCTAAAAATGAGACATTCATTACTAAACAGATGTAGCCGTTGATGTCTCATGCACTCTTCCTCGAAAAGCCATACGTAGTCTCGCCTGATCATTTGGTAGAGATCTGTTCAAGAAAAGTACTCCTAATGAGACATACATTATTGACAAGTACTAGTCATCAATTTCTCCTCGAATGATTCACCAAAACGCTTTTCGATCCCCTGCTGGTGATTTGGAAGAAATCGTTTCTTGAAATATACTAAACTAGAGAAATTCATCTTTGACCTGTGCGACAGATAAATTTGAGAGGGAATCTTCCTGAAAGCCCCGAGGATTCACTTCTCGTCAGACGGTACAGAGCAGTTTGCGAAAATTACTCAGAATGAGAACGTCATTCGTAATCAGGTATCCTGAGGTCTTTCTCATGGAACCATCCACCAAAAAGCAAGTCTATTCTCTCTGCGGCATTTGGCAGAGATTTATCGTGAAAATTGCTAAAGAAGAGAACGTTATAACTGATCAATGCTAATAATCAATGACAAATGGAATCATCCTCCAAAAGCCTTTCAGATTGGCTCCCTGTGATTAGGTAGATATCAGTTGACGATTTGGTAGAAATTACTAAAAAGGAGGCAGTTCTTTCTGATCAATGTTAGCAATTAATTACACATGGAATCATCCTCCGGACTATATTCATAATTAGCTCCTGGAGATTTGGACTCAAATCGGTTCGTGAAAATGACTAGGAATGAGACAATTCATTCCTCATCCGTCTTCTGATAAATTTCCCACGGAATCATCCAGCAGAAAAGCAAAGGCATTCCCCCTTGGTGCGTTGGAACAGATCGGTTCGTGCAAATCACTCAAGGTAGAAAATCATTCTTTACAAGTCCCTAGTGGTAAAGACTCCAGCAATCCAGCTTCTCTCCTGGTGAGTTCGTAGCGATTGGTTCAAGAAAATTACTCCCAAGGAGACTTAAATTATTGACAAGTACTAGTGCTAAAGCTCTCCTCGAATGATTAACCAAAATGCTTTTCGATACGATGACACAGAAGGGCACAGAACACGACACACCAAAATAAGACACGAGAAAGACACACACACACCGCGACACGGAAAGCATCACCCACAAAACATCACACACACGACCCACAACATCTCACAAACACACACTCACTCAACACAAGACGACCCACAACATGTCGAGCGCTGTGGAGCGAGGGCTCCGGCTCGGCTTTCGCAGCGGCTCTGGCGAGGAATGGTGCCGGAGCTCTTGCCGGAGGGGAAGACGGCAGGAGGGGGCCTGAGCCGCTTGGGCCTCTTTCCAAGGAGGCAGAACCAGGCCTCCGCTCTCTGCCCTCTGCAGACCTGGCTGCCAGGTCAGTGCTTCCAGTTCCTCGTCCGCACTCGCTGTCGTCGTCCTCCTCAGCGGCCGTGGGCGTCCTCGCTGGGGACGGGGCTCGGGGGGATGAAGGTGGGGAGGGGCCAGAGTCTCTTGAGCAGAGTGACTCTGTGGGGTGCCGTTAGAAAAGGAGATTTTGGTTGGGATGCTCCAGGTGTAATGGGAGGAGAGCGGAGGGCGGATCCCCGCCGTGTGGGAGAGGCAAAGAGAGGAGCCTCCGAGACGTTGCCGACTGAGAATGGTAACTTACTTGGTTTTTTCCCCTTGGGCTGGGTTTAGTAGCAAGGAAAAAGAAGTCAAGCCTCAGAGTCTACTGCCCTCATGCGACGGAATGTGAGTGAGAGCAGCGAGCCTGTGACCGTTGGGGACACCAGGCAAGAGCCCTCCATCTGGGAGCCGAGCTCTCGCCAGTCTCGGTGAGAGAAGTGTCTGGTTTGGTGAGGACTCTGCTCACGCCCCACCTGAGTCCGGGTCGGGAAGCCCCGTCCATTAGGGTTCGGTGTGTAAGAAAAGGTTCCTGATCAGCTGTGGTTACGAGGGAGAAAAGGTCCCCTTTTCAGAGGCTGCTCGTTTCTCTGGTCAGGAACGGTGTCTTCTCCACAACTGAAGCTTGGATCCAAGAGGATGACTCCAGGTGGTGAGTTGCCCGCCTTGCTCTCATGTTTCTCTGTTTTCTCTCCTGTGTTTGCCAACTCGCTCTTTCTCTTCTCTCCTCTTCTCTCCTCGTGCCGTGTCCCTTCACAGGACAGGGGTAGGTGTGCATTCCCACAAGGGAGGTCTCGGAAGCCATGGAAAAGTCGGAGCGGACGAAAATCATGCAGGGCAGTAGAAAGGCTGCTGAAAGTACCTGAAGTGACAAAGAAAATGAGAAGGGGGAAGTCCAGCCTGAAACAGGAGTGTAGTCTGTAAAGAGAAACAACGGGAAGTCTAAGCTACAGAAACTCTTCAAGTTGCCGAAAGACATGTAGGATGGGAAATTACTTCTTGAATCCAGTCTCTTGAAGATCTTAGGCTCAGTATGCGTGCGTATTTGTAGTTGCTTAGCAATCTGCCTTCTTCTGTTTGCTATCCCTTCTAATCACTGAAAATCTAGCTATCTATTTTTTGTTTAGTTTTATTATTATTATTATTATTATTATTTATTATTAAACTCAGTTTGTGCAACTGGTGCTCCGTGAGGAAATGATTTGTGTGTATTACTCCAAGGGGCTGCCCGGTGTCACTGTTGCTCCAGGAGGGAAATGATTTGAGCACTACCTGAATTGGCCACGCAGTGTCACCATTGCTACGTGAGGGAAATGCTTTCTGCATTACTCCAAGTGGCCACCCAGTGTCACTGTTGCTCCAGGAGGGAAATGCTTTCTGCATGACCTGAATTGGCCACACGCATCACTGTTGCTCCGGGGTGGGGGGTGGGGGGGGAGGCGGGGGATTGTTTGTGTGTTACTCCTGAGTGGCCACGTCGTGTCACTCTTCCTCCAGGAGGGGAATGCTTTGTGCATTACCCTGTGTGGCCACCCAAGACAACACACACAGCACGACACCGACGCACACACACACAGAACACGTCACACATACAGATGGGTAGTGTAAATTGCTAAAAATGAGACATTCATTACGAATCAGATGTAGCCGTTGATGTCTCATGCACTCTTCCTTGAAAAGCCATACGTAGTCTCGCCTGATCATTTGGTAGAGATCTGTTCAAGAAAAGTACTCCTAATGAGACATACATTATTGACAAGTACTAGTCATCAATTTCTCCTCGAATGATTCACCAAAACGCTTTTCGATCCCCTGCTGGTGATTTGGAAGAAATCGTTTCTTGAAATATACTAAACAAGAGAAATTCATCTTTGACCTGTGCGACAGATAAATTTGAGAGGGAATCTTCCTGAAAGCCCCAAGGATTCACTTCTCGTCAGACGGTACAGAGCAGTTTGCGAAAATTACTCAGAATGAGAACGTCATTCGTAATCAGGTATCCTGAGGTCTTTCTCATGGAACCATCCACCAAAAAGCAAGTCTATTCTCTCTGCGGCATTTGGCAGAGATTTATCGTGAAAATTGCTAAAGAAGAGAACGTTATAACTGATCAATGCTAATAATCAATGACAAATGGAATCATCCTCCAAAAGCCTTTCAGATTGGCTCCCTGTGATTAGGTAGATATCAGTTGACGATTTGGTAGAAATTACTAAAAAGGAGGCAGTTCTTTCTGATCAATGTTAGCAATTAATTACACATGGAATCATCCTCCGGACTATATTCATAATTAGCTCCTGGAGATTTGGACTCAAATCGGTTCGTGAAAATGACTAGGAATGAGACAATTCATTCCTCATCCGTCTTCTGATAAATTTCCCACGGAATCATCCAGCAGAAAAGCAAAGGCATTCCCCCTTGGTGCGTTGGAACAGATCGGTTCGTGCAAATCACTCAAGGTAGAAAATCATTCTTTACAAGTCCCTAGTGGTAAAGACTCCAGCAATCCAGCTTCTCTCCTGGTGAGTTCGTAGCGATTGGTTCAAGAAAATTACTCCCAAGGAGACTTAAATTATTGACAAGTACTAGTGCTAAAGCTCTCCTCGAATGATTAACCAAAATGCTTTTCGATACGATGACACAGAAGGGCACAGAACACGACACACCAAAATAAGACACGAGAAAGACACACACACACCGCGACACGGAAAGCATCACCCACAAAACATCACACACACGACCCACAACATCTCACAAACACACACTCACTCAACACAAGACGACCCACAACATGTCGAGCGCTGTGGAGCGAGGGCTCCGGCTCGGCTTTCGCAGCGGCTCTGGCGAGGAATGGTGCCGGAGCTCTCGCCGGAGGGGAAGACGGCAGGAGGGGGCCTGAGCCGCTTGGGCCTCTTTCCAAGGAGGCGGAACCAGGCCTCCGCTCTCTTCCCTCTGCAGACCTGGCTGCCAGGTCAGTGCTTCCAGTTCCTCGTCCGCACTCGCTGTCGTCGTCCTCCTCAGCGGCCGTGGGCGTCCTCGCTGGGGACGGGGCTCGGGGGGATGAAGGTGGGGAGGGGCCAGAGTCTCTTGAGCAGAGTGACTCTGTGGGGTGCCGTTAGAAAAGGAGATTTTGGTTGGGATGCTCCAGGTGGAATGGGAGGAGAGTGGAGGGCGGATCCCCGCCGTGTGGGAGAGGCAAAGAGAGGGGCCTCCGAGACGTTGCCGACTGAGAATGGTAACTTACTTGGTTTTTTCCCCTTGGGCTGGGTTTAGTAGCAAGGAAAAAGAAGTCAAGCCTCAGAGTCTACTGCCCTCATGCGACGGAATGTGAGTGAGAGCAGCGAGCCTGTGACCGTTGGGGACACCAGGCAAGAGCCCTCCATCTGGGAGCCGAGCTCTCGCCAGTCTCGGTGAGAGAAGTGTCTGGTTTGGTGAGGACTCTGCTCACGCCCCACCTGAGTCCGGGTCGGGAAGCCCCGTCCATTAGGGTTCGGTGTGTAAGAAAAGGTTCCTGATCAGCTGTGGTTACGAGGGAGAAAAGGTCCCCTTTTCAGAGGCTGCTCGTTTCTCTGGTCAGGAACGGTGTTCTCCACAACTGAAGCTTGGATCCAAGAGGATGACTCCAGGTGGTGAGTTGCCCGCCTTGCTCTCATGTTTCTCTGTTTTCTCTCCTGTGTTTGCCAACTCGCTCTTTCTCTTCTCTCCTCTTCTCTCCTCGTGCCGTGTCCCTTCACAGGACACGGGTAGGTGTGCATTCCCACAAGGGAGGTCTCGGGAGCCATGGAAAAGTCGGAGCGGACGAAAATCATGCAGGGCAGTAGAAAGGCTGCTGAAAGTACCTGAAGTGACAAAGAAAATGAGAAGGGGGAAGTCCAGCCTGAAACAGGAGTGTAGTCTGTAAAGAGAAACAACGGGAAGTCTAAGCTACAGAAACTCTTCAAGTTGCCGAAAGACATGTAGGATGGGAAATTACTTCTTGAATCCAGTCTCTTGAAGATCTTAGGCTCAGTATGCGTGCGTATTTGTAGTTGCTTAGCAATCTGCCTTCTTCTGTTTGCTATCCCTTCTAATCACTGAAAATCTAGCTATCTATTTTTTGTTTAGTTTTATTATTATTATTATTATTATTATTATTATTTATTATTAAACTCAGTTTGTGCAACTGGTGCTCCGTGAGGAAATGATTTGTGTGTATTACTCCAAGGGGCTGCCCGGTGTCACTGTTGCTCCAGGAGGGAAATGATTTGAGCACTACCTGAATTGGCCACGCAGTGTCACCATTGCTCCGTGAGGGAAATGCTTTCTGCATTACTCCAAGTGGCCACCCAGTGTCACTGTTGCTCCAGGAGGGAAATGCTTTCTGCATGACCTGAATTGGCCACACGCATCACTGTTGCTCCGGGGTGGGGGGTGGGGGGGAGGCGGGGGATTGTTTGTGTGTTACTCCTGAGTGGCCACGTCGTGTCACTCTTCCTCCAGGAGGGGAATGCTTTGTGCATTACCCTGTGTGGCCACCCAAGACAACACACACAGCACGACACCGACGCACACACACACAGAACACGTCACACATACAGATGGGTAGTGTAAATTGCTAAAAATGAGACATTCATTACTAATCAGATGTAGCCGTTGATGTCTCATGCACTCTTCCTCGAAAAGCCATACGTAGTCTCGCCTGATCATTTGGTAGAGATCTGTTCAAGAAAAGTACTCCTAATGAGACATACATTATTGACAAGTACTAGTCATCAATTTCTCCTCGAATGATTCACCAAAACGCTTTTCGATCCCCTGCTGGTGATTTGGAAGAAATCGTTTCTTGAAATATACTAAACTAGAGAAATTCATCTTTGACCTGTGCGACAGATAAATTTGAGAGGGAATCTTCCTGAAAGCCCCGAGGATTCACTTCTCGTCAGACGGTACAGAGCAGTTTGCGAAAATTACTCAGAATGAGAACGTCATTCGTAATCAGGTATCCTGAGGTCTTTCTCATGGAACCATCCACCAAAAAGCAAGTCTATTCTCTCTGCGGCATTTGGCAGAGATTTATCGTGAAAATTGCTAAAAAGGAGAACGTTATAACTGATCAATGCTAATAATCAATGACAAATGGAATCATCCTCCAAAAGCCTTTCAGATTGGCTCCCTGTGATTAGGTAGATATCAGTTGACGATTTGGTAGAAATTACTAAAAAGGAGGCAGTTCTTTCTGATCAATGTTAGCAATTAATTACACATGGAATCATCCTCCGGACTATATTGATAATTAGCTCCTGGAGATTTGGACTCAAATCGGTTCGTGAAAATGACTAGGAATGAGACAATTCATTCCTCATCCGTCTTCTGATAAATTTCCCACGGAATCATCCAGCAGAAAAGCAAAGGCATTCCCCCTTGGTGCGTTGGAACAGATCGGTTCGTGCAAATCACTCAAGGTAGAAAATCATTCTTTACAAGTCCCTAGTGGTAAAGACTCCAGCAATCCAGCTTCTCTCCTGGTGAGTTCGTAGCGATTGGTTCAAGAAAATTACTCCGAAGGAGACTTAAATTATTGACAAGTACTAGTGCTAAAGCTCTCCTCGAATGATTAACCAAAATGCTTTTCGATACGATGACACAGAAGGGCACAGAACACGACACACCAAAATAAGACACGAGAAAGACACACACACACCGCGACACGGAAAGCATCACCCACAAAACATCACACACACGACCCACAACATCTCACAAACACACACTCACTCAACACAAGACGACCCACAACATGTCGAGCGCTGTGGAGCGAGGGCTCCGGCTCGGCTTTCGCAGCGGCTCTGGCGAGGAATGGTGCCGGAGCTCTCGCCGGAGGGGAAGACGGCAGGAGGGGGCCTGAGCCGCTTGGGCCTCTTTCCAAGGAGGCGGAACCAGGCCTCCGCTCTCTGCCCTCTGCAGACCTGGCTGCCAGGTCAGTGCTTCCAGTTCCTCGTCCGCACTCGCTGTCGTCGTCCTCCTCAGCGGCCGTGGGCGTCCTCGCTGGGGACGGGGCTCGGGGGGATGAAGGTGGGGAGGGGCCAGAGTCTCTTGAGCAGAGTGACTCTGTGGGGTGCCGTTAGAAAAGGAGATTTTGGTTGGGATGCTCCAGGTGGAATGGGAGGAGAGCGGAGGGCGGATCCCCGCCGTGTGGGAGAGGCAAAGAGAGGAGCCTCCGAGACGTTGCCGACTGAGAATGGTAACTTACTTGGTTTTTTCCCCTTGGGCTGGGTTTAGTAGCAAGGAAAAAGAAGTCAAGCCTCAGAGTCTACTGCCCTCATGCGACGGAATGTGAGTGAGAGCAGCGAGCCTGTGACCGTTGGGGACACCAGGCAAGAGCCCTCCATCTGGGAGCCGAGCTCTCGCCAGTCTCGGTGAGAGAAGTGTCTGGTTTGGTGAGGACTCTGCTCACGCCCCACCTGAGTCCGGGTCGGGAAGCCCCGTCCATTAGGGTTCGGTGTGTAAGAAAAGGTTCCTGATCAGCTGTGGTTACGAGGGAGAAAAGGTCCCCTTTTCAGAGGCTGCTCGTTTCTCTGGTCAGGAACGGTGTCTTCTCCACAACTGAAGCTTGGATCCAAGAGGATGACTCCAGGTGGTGAGTTGCCCGCCTTGCTCTCATGTTTCTCTGTTTTCTCTCCTGTGTTCGCCAACTCGCTCTTTCTCTTCTCTCCTCTTCTCTCCTCGTGCCGTGTCCCTTCACAGGACACGGGTAGGTGTGCATTCCCACAAGGGAGGTCTCAGGAGCCATGGAAAAGTCGGAGCGGACGAAAATCATGCAGGGCAGTAGAAAGGCTGCTGAAAGTACCTGAAGTGACAAAGAAAATGAGAAGGGGGAAGTCCAGCCTGAAACAGGAGTGTAGTCTGTAAAGAGAAACAACGGGAAGTCTAAGCTACAGAAACTCTTCAAGTTGCCGAAAGACATGTAGGATGGGAAATTACTTCTTGAATCCAGTCTGTTGAAGATCTTAGGCTCAGTATGCGTGCGTATTTGTAGTTGCTTAGCAATCTGCCTTCTTCTGTTTGCTATCCCTTCTAATCACTGAAAATCTAGCTATCTATTTTTTGTTTAGTTTTATTATTATTATTATTATTATTATTATTTATTATTAAACTCAGTTTGTGCAACTGGTGCTCCGTGAGGAAATGATTTGTGTGTATTACTCCAAGGGGCTGCCCGGTGTCACTGTTGCTCCAGGAGGGAAATGATTTGAGCACTACCTGAATTGGCCACGCAGTGTCACCATTGCTACGTGAGGGAAATGCTTTCTGCATTACTCCAAGTGGCCACCCAGTGTCACTGTTGCTCCAGGAGGGAAATGCTTTCTGCATGACCTGAATTGGCCACACGCATCACTGTTGCTCCGGGGTGGGGGGTGGGGGGGGAGGCGGGGGATTGTTTGTGTGTTACTCCTGAGTGGCCACGTCGTGTCACTCTTCCTCCAGGAGGGGAATGCTTTGTGCATTACCCTGTGTGGCCACCCAAGACAACACACACAGCACGACACCGACGCACACACACACAGAACACGTCACACATACAGATGGGTAGTGTAAATTGCTAAAAATGAGACATTCATTACGAATCAGATGTAGCCGTTGATGTCTCATGCACTCTTCCTTGAAAAGCCATACGTAGTCTCGCCTGATCATTTGGTAGAGATCTGTTCAAGAAAAGTACTCCTAATGAGACATACATTATTGACAAGTACTAGTCATCAATTTCTCCTCGAATGATTCACCAAAACGCTTTTCGATCCCCTGCTGGTGATTTGGAAGAAATCGTTTCTTGAAATATACTAAACAAGAGAAATTCATCTTTGACCTGTGCGACAGATAAATTTGAGAGGGAATCTTCCTGAAAGCCCCGAGGATTCACTTCTCGTCAGACGGTACAGAGCAGTTTGCGAAAATTACTCAGAATGAGAACGTCATTCGTAATCAGGTATCCTGAGGTCTTTCTCATGGAACCATCCACCAAAAAGCAAGTCTATTCTCTCTGCGGCATTTGGCAGAGATTTATCGTGAAAATTGCTAAAGAAGAGAACGTTATAACTGATCAATGCTAATAATCAATGACAAATGGAATCATCCTCCAAAAGCCTTTCAGATTGGCTCCCTGTGATTAGGTAGATATCAGTTGACGATTTGGTAGAAATTACTAAAAAGGAGGCAGTTCTTTCTGATCAATGTTAGCAATTAATTACACATGGAATCATCCTCCGGACTATATTCATAATTAGCTCCTGGAGATTTGGACTCAAATCGGTTCGTGAAAATGACTAGGAATGAGACAATTCATTCCTCATCCGTCTTCTGATAAATTTCCCACGGAATCAT
This sequence comes from Caretta caretta, assembly GCF_965140235.1. NCBI lineage: Eukaryota > Metazoa > Chordata > Testudines > Cheloniidae > Caretta > Caretta caretta. The sequence goes on along the minus strand of NC_134230.1, from coordinate 1,602,122 downwards.
CCAGCAGAAAAGCAAAGGCATTCCCCCTTGGTGCGTTGGAACAGATCGGTTCGTGCAAATCACTCAAGGTAGAAAATCATTCTTTACAAGTCCCTAGTGGTAAAGACTCCAGCAATCCAGCTTCTCTCCTGGTGAGTTCGTAGCGATTGGTTCAAGAAAATTACTCCGAAGGAGACTTAAATTATTGACAAGTACTAGTGCTAAAGCTCTCCTCGAATGATTAACCAAAATGCTTTTCGATACGATGACACAGAAGGGCACAGAACACGACACACCAAAATAAGACACGAGAAAGACACACACACACCGCGACACGGAAAGCATCACCCACAAAACATCACACACACGACCCACAACATCTCACAAACACACACTCACTCAACACAAGACGACCCACAACATGTCGAGCGCTGTGGAGCGAGGGCTCCGGCTCGGCTTTCGCAGCGGCTCTGGCGAGGAATGGTGCCGGAGCTCTCGCCGGAGGGGAAGACGGCAGGAGGGGGCCTGAGCCGCTTGGGCCTCTTTCCAAGGAGGCGGAACCAGGCCTCCGCTCTCTGCCCTCTGCAGACCTGGCTGCCAGGTCAGTGCTTCCAGTTCCTCGTCCGCACTCGCTGTCGTCGTCCTCCTCAGCGGCCGTGGGCGTCCTCGCTGGGGACGGGGCTCGGGGGGATGAAGGTGGGGAGGGGCCAGAGTCTCTTGAGCAGAGTGACTCTGTGGGGTGCCGTTAGAAAAGGAGATTTTGGTTGGGATGCTCCAGGTGGAATGGGAGGAGAGTGGAGGGCGGATCCCCGCCGTGTGGGAGAGGCAAAGAGAGGGGCCTCCGAGACGTTGCCGACTGAGAATGGTAACTTACTTGGTTTTTTCCCCTTGGGCTGGGTTTAGTAGCAAGGAAAAAGAAGTCAAGCCTCAGAGTCTACTGCCCTCATGCGACGGAATGTGAGTGAGAGCAGCGAGCCTGTGACCGTTGGGGACACCAGGCAAGAGCCCTCCATCTGGGAGCCGAGCTCTCGCCAGTCTCGGTTAGAGAAGTGTCTGGTTTGGTGAGGACTCTGCTCACGCCCCACCTGAGTCCGGGTCGGGAAGCCCCGTCCATTAGGGTTCGGTGTGTAAGAAAAGGTTCCTGATCAGCTGTGGTTACGAGGGAGAAAAGGTCCCCTTTTCAGAGGCTGCTCGTTTCTCTGGTCAGGAACGGTGTCTTCTCCACAACTGAAGCTTGGATCCAAGAGGATGACTCCAGGTGGTGAGTTGCCCGCCTTGCTCTCATGTTTCTCTGTTTTCTCTCCTGTGTTCGCCAACTCGCTCTTTCTCTTCTCTCCTCTTCTCTCCTCGTGCCGTGTCCCTTCACAGGACACGGGTAGGTGTGCATTCCCACAAGGGAGGTCTCGGGAGCCATGGAAAAGTCGGAGCGGACGAAAATCATGCAGGGCAGTAGAAAGGCTGCTGAAAGTACCTGAAGTGACAAAGAAAATGAGAAGGGGGAAGTCCAGCCTGAAACAGGAGTGTAGTCTGTAAAGAGAAACAACGGGAAGTCTAAGCTACAGAAACTCTTCAAGTTGCCGAAAGACATGTAGGATGGGAAATTACTTCTTGAATCCAGTCTGTTGAAGATCTTAGGCTCAGTATGCGTGCGTATTTGTAGTTGCTTAGCAATCTGCCTTCTTCTGTTTGCTATCCCTTCTAATCACTGAAAATCTAGCTATCTATTTTTTGTTTAGTTTTATTATTATTATTATTATTATTATTATTATTATTTATTATTAAACTCAGTTTGTGCAACTGGTGCTCCGTGAGGAAATGATTTGTGTGTATTACTCCAAGGGGCTGCCCGGTGTCACTGTTGCTCCAGGAGGGAAATGATTTGAGCACTACCTGAATTGGCCACGCAGTGTCACCATTGCTCCGTGAGGGAAATGCTTTCTGCATTACTCCAAGTGGCCACCCAGTGTCACTGTTGCTCCAGGAGGGAAATGCTTTCTGCATGACCTGAATTGGCCACACGCATCACTGTTGCTCCGGGGTGGGGGGTGGGGGGTGGGGGGGAGGCGGGGGATTGTTTGTGTGTTACTCCTGAGTGGCCACGTCGTGTCACTCTTCCTCCAGGAGGGGAATGCTTTGTGCATTACCCTGTGTGGCCACCCAAGACAACACACACAGCACGACACCGACGCACACACACACAGAACACGTCACACATACAGATGGGTAGTGTAAATTGCTAAAAATGAGACATTCATTACGAATCAGATGTAGCCGTTGATGTCTCATGCACTCTTCCTTGAAAAGCCATACGTAGTCTCGCCTGATCATTTGGTAGAGATCTGTTCAAGAAAAGTACTCCTAATGAGACATACATTATTGACAAGTACTAGTCATCAATTTCTCCTCGAATGATTCACCAAAACGCTTTTCGATCCCCTGCTGGTGATTTGGAAGAAATCGTTTCTTGAAATATACTAAACAAGAGAAATTCATCTTTGACCTGTGCGACAGATAAATTTGAGAGGGAATCTTCCTGAAAGCCCCAAGGATTCACTTCTCGTCAGACGGTACAGAGCAGTTTGCGAAAATTACTCAGAATGAGAACGTCATTCGTAATCAGGTATCCTGAGGTCTTTCTCATGGAACCATCCACCAAAAAGCAAGTCTATTCTCTCTGCGGCATTTGGCAGAGATTTATCGTGAAAATTGCTAAAGAAGAGAACGTTATAACTGATCAATGCTAATAATCAATGACAAATGGAATCATCCTCCAAAAGCCTTTCAGATTGGCTCCCTGTGATTAGGTAGATATCAGTTGACGATTTGGTAGAAATTACTAAAAAGGAGGCAGTTCTTTCTGATCAATGTTAGCAATTAATTACACATGGAATCATCCTCCGGACTATATTCATAATTAGCTCCTGGAGATTTGGACTCAAATCGGTTCGTGAAAATGACTAGGAATGAGACAATTCATTCCTCATCCGTCTTCTGATAAATTTCCCACGGAATCATCCAGCAGAAAAGCAAAGGCATTCCCCCTTGGTGCGTTGGAACAGATCGGTTCGTGCAAATCACTCAAGGTAGAAAATCATTCTTTACAAGTCCCTAGTGGTAAAGACTCCAGCAATCCAGCTTCTCTCCTGGTGAGTTCGTAGCGATTGGTTCAAGAAAATTACTCCGAAGGAGACTTAAATTATTGACAAGTACTAGTGCTAAAGCTCTCCTCGAATGATTAACCAAAATGCTTTTCGATACGATGACACAGAAGGGCACAGAACACGACACACCAAAATAAGACACGAGAAAGACACACACACACCGCGACACGGAAAGCATCACCCACAAAACATCACACACACGACCCACAACATCTCACAAACACACACTCACTCAACACAAGACGACCCACAACATGTCGAGCGCTGTGGAGCGAGGGCTCCGGCTCGGCTTTCGCAGCGGCTCTGGCGAGGAATGGTGCCGGAGCTCTCGCCGGAGGGGAAGACGGCAGGAGGGGGCCTGAGCCGCTTGGGCCTCTTTCCAAGGAGGCGGAACCAGGCCTCCGCTCTCTGCCCTCTGCAGACCTGGCTGCCAGGTCAGTGCTTCCAGTTCCTCGTCCGCACTCGCTGTCGTCGTCCTCCTCAGCGGCCGTGGGCGTCCTCGCTGGGGACGGGGCTCGGGGGGATGAAGGTGGGGAGGGGCCAGAGTCTCTTGAGCAGAGTGACTCTGTGGGGTGCCGTTAGAAAAGGAGATTTTGGTTGGGATGCTCCAGGTGGAATGGGAGGAGAGTGGAGGGCGGATCCCCGCCGTGTGGGAGAGGCAAAGAGAGGGGCCTCCGAGACGTTGCCGACTGAGAATGGTAACTTACTTGGTTTTTTCCCCTTGGGCTGGGTTTAGTAGCAAGGAAAAAGAAGTCAAGCCTCAGAGTCTACTGCCCTCATGCGACGGAATGTGAGTGAGAGCAGCGAGCCTGTGACCGTTGGGGACACCAGGCAAGAGCCCTCCATCTGGGAGCCGAGCTCTCGCCAGTCTCGGTTAGAGAAGTGTCTGGTTTGGTGAGGACTCTGCTCACGCCCCACCTGAGTCCGGGTCGGGAAGCCCCGTCCATTAGGGTTCGGTGTGTAAGAAAAGGTTCCTGATCAGCTGTGGTTACGAGGGAGAAAAGGTCCCCTTTTCAGAGGCTGCTCGTTTCTCTGGTCAGGAACGGTGTCTTCTCCACAACTGAAGCTTGGATCCAAGAGGATGACTCCAGGTGGTGAGTTGCCCGCCTTGCTCTCATGTTTCTCTGTTTTCTCTCCTGTGTTTGCCAACTCGCTCTTTCTCTTCTCTCCTCTTCTCTCCTCGTGCCGTGTCCCTTCACAGGACACGGGTAGGTGTGCATTCCCACAAGGGAGGTCTCGGGAGCCATGGAAAAGTCGGAGCGGACGAAAATCATGCAGGGCAGTAGAAAGGCTGCTGAAAGTACCTGAAGTGACAAAGAAAATGAGAAGGGGGAAGTCCAGCCTGAAACAGGAGTGTAGTCTGTAAAGAGAAACAACGGGAAGTCTAAGCTACAGAAACTCTTCAAGTTGCCGAAAGACATGTAGGATGGGAAATTACTTCTTGAATCCAGTCTGTTGAAGATCTTAGGCTCAGTATGCGTGCGTATTTGTAGTTGCTTAGCAATCTGCCTTCTTCTGTTTGCTATCCCTTCTAATCACTGAAAATCTAGCTATCTATTTTTTGTTTAGTTTTATTATTATTATTATTATTTATTATTAAACTCAGTTTGTGCAACTGGTGCTCCGTGAGGAAATGATTTGTGTGTATTACTCCAAGGGGCTGCCCGGTGTCACTGTTGCTCCAGGAGGGAAATGATTTGAGCACTACCTGAATTGGCCACGCAGTGTCACCATTGCTCCGTGAGGGAAATGCTTTCTGCATTACTCCAAGTGGCCACCCAGTGTCACTGTTGCTCCAGGAGGGAAATGCTTTCTGCATGACCTGAATTGGCCACACGCATCACTGTTGCTCCGGGGTGGGGGGTGGGGGGTGGGGGGGAGGCGGGGGATTGTTTGTGTGTTACTCCTGAGTGGCCACGTCGTGTCACTCTTCCTCCAGGAGGGGAATGCTTTGTGCATTACCCTGTGTGGCCACCCAAGACAACACACACAGCACGACACCGACGCACACACACACAGAACACGTCACACATACAGATGGGTAGTGTAAATTGCTAAAAATGAGACATTCATTACGAATCAGATGTAGCCGTTGATGTCTCATGCACTCTTCCTTGAAAAGCCATACGTAGTCTCGCCTGATCATTTGGTAGAGATCTGTTCAAGAAAAGTACTCCTAATGAGACATACATTATTGACAAGTACTAGTCATCAATTTCTCCTCGAATGATTCACCAAAACGCTTTTCGATCCCCTGCTGGTGATTTGGAAGAAATCGTTTCTTGAAATATACTAAACAAGAGAAATTCATCTTTGACCTGTGCGACAGATAAATTTGAGAGGGAATCTTCCTGAAAGCCCCAAGGATTCACTTCTCGTCAGACGGTACAGAGCAGTTTGCGAAAATTACTCAGAATGAGAACGTCATTCGTAATCAGGTATCCTGAGGTCTTTCTCATGGAACCATCCACCAAAAAGCAAGTCTATTCTCTCTGCGGCATTTGGCAGAGATTTATCGTGAAAATTGCTAAAGAAGAGAACGTTATAACTGATCAATGCTAATAATCAATGACAAATGGAATCATCCTCCAAAAGCCTTTCAGATTGGCTCCCTGTGATTAGGTAGATATCAGTTGACGATTTGGTAGAAATTACTAAAAAGGAGGCAGTTCTTTCTGATCAATGTTAGCAATTAATTACACATGGAATCATCCTCCGGACTATATTCATAATTAGCTCCTGGAGATTTGGACTCAAATCGGTTCGTGAAAATGACTAGGAATGAGACAATTCATTCCTCATCCGTCTTCTGATAAATTTCCCACGGAATCATCCAGCAGAAAAGCAAAGGCATTCCCCCTTGGTGCGTTGGAACAGATCGGTTCGTGCAAATCACTCAAGGTAGAAAATCATTCTTTACAAGTCCCTAGTGGTAAAGACTCCAGCAATCCAGCTTCTCTCCTGGTGAGTTCGTAGCGATTGGTTCAAGAAAATTACTCCCAAGGAGACTTAAATTATTGACAAGTACTAGTGCTAAAGCTCTCCTCGAATGATTAACCAAAATGCTTTTCGATACGATGACACAGAAGGGCACAGAACACGACACACCAAAATAAGACACGAGAAAGACACACACACACCGCGACACGGAAAGCATCACCCACAAAACATCACACACACGACCCACAACATCTCACAAACACACACTCACTCAACACAAGACGACCCACAACATGTCGAGCGCTGTGGAGCGAGGGCTCCGGCTCGGCTTTCGCAGCGGCTCTGGCGAGGAATGGTGCCGGAGCTCTCGCCGGAGGGGAAGACGGCAGGAGGGGGCCTGAGCCGCTTGGGCCTCTTTCCAAGGAGGCGGAACCAGGCCTCCGCTCTCTGCCCTCTGCAGACCTGGCTGCCAGGTCAGTGCTTCCAGTTCCTCGTCCGCACTCGCTGTCGTCGTCCTCCTCAGCGGCCGTGGGCGTCCTCGCTGGGGACGGGGCTCGGGGGGATGAAGGTGGGGAGGGGCCAGAGTCTCTTGAGCAGAGTGACTCTGTGGGGTGCCGTTAGAAAAGGAGATTTTGGTTGGGATGCTCCAGGTGGAATGGGAGGAGAGTGGAGGGCGGATCCCCGCCGTGTGGGAGAGGCAAAGAGAGGGGCCTCCGAGACGTTGCCGACTGAGAATGGTAACTTACTTGGTTTTTTCCCCTTGGGCTGGGTTTAGTAGCAAGGAAAAAGAAGTCAAGCCTCAGAGTCTACTGCCCTCATGCGACGGAATGTGAGTGAGAGCAGCGAGCCTGTGACCGTTGGGGACACCAGGCAAGAGCCCTCCATCTGGGAGCCGAGCTCTCGCCAGTCTCGGTTAGAGAAGTGTCTGGTTTGGTGAGGACTCTGCTCACGCCCCACCTGAGTCCGGGTCGGGAAGCCCCGTCCATTAGGGTTCGGTGTGTAAGAAAAGGTTCCTGATCAGCTGTGGTTACGAGGGAGAAAAGGTCCCCTTTTCAGAGGCTGCTCGTTTCTCTGGTCAGGAACGGTGTCTTCTCCACAACTGAAGCTTGGATCCAAGAGGATGACTCCAGGTGGTGAGTTGCCCGCCTTGCTCTCATGTTTCTCTGTTTTCTCTCCTGTGTTCGCCAACTCGCTCTTTCTCTTCTCTCCTCTTCTCTCCTCGTGCCGTGTCCCTTCACAGGACACGGGTAGGTGTGCATTCCCACAAGGGAGGTCTCGGGAGCCATGGAAAAGTCGGAGCGGACGAAAATCATGCAGGGCAGTAGAAAGGCTGCTGAAAGTACCTGAAGTGACAAAGAAAATGAGAAGGGGGAAGTCCAGCCTGAAACAGGAGTGTAGTCTGTAAAGAGAAACAACGGGAAGTCTAAGCTACAGAAACTCTTCAAGTTGCCGAAAGACATGTAGGATGGGAAATTACTTCTTGAATCCAGTCTGTTGAAGATCTTAGGCTCAGTATGCGTGCGTATTTGTAGTTGCTTAGCAATCTGCCTTCTTCTGTTTGCTATCCCTTCTAATCACTGAAAATCTAGCTATCTATTTTTTGTTTAGTTTTATTATTATTATTATTATTATTATTATTATTTATTATTAAACTCAGTTTGTGCAACTGGTGCTCCGTGAGGAAATGATTTGTGTGTATTACTCCAAGGGGCTGCCCGGTGTCACTGTTGCTCCAGGAGGGAAATGATTTGAGCACTACCTGAATTGGCCACGCAGTGTCACCATTGCTACGTGAGGGAAATGCTTTCTGCATTACTCCAAGTGGCCACCCAGTGTCACTGTTGCTCCAGGAGGGAAATGCTTTCTGCATGACCTGAATTGGCCACACGCATCACTGTTGCTCCGGGGTGGGGGGTGGGGGGTGGGGGGGAGGCGGGGGATTGTTTGTGTGTTACTCCTGAGTGGCCACGTCGTGTCACTCTTCCTCCAGGAGGGGAATGCTTTGTGCATTACCCTGTGTGGCCACCCAAGACAACACACACAGCACGACACCGACGCACACACACACAGAACACGTCACACATACAGATGGGTAGTGTAAATTGCTAAAACTGAGACATTCATTACTAATCAGATGTAGCCGTTGATGTCTCATGCACTCTTCCTCGAAAAGCCATACGTAGTCTCGCCTGATCATTTGGTAGAGATCTGTTCAAGAAAAGTACTCGTAATGAGACATACATTATTGACAAGTACTAGTCATCAATTTCTCCTCGAATGATTCACCAAAACGCTTTTCGATCCCCTGCTGGTGATTTGGAAGGAATCGTTTCTTGAAATGTACTAAACTAGAGAAATTCATCTTTGACCTGTGCGACAGATAAATTTGAGAGGGAATCTTCCTGAAAGCCCCGAGGATTCACTTCTCGTCAGACGGTACAGAGCAGTTTGCGAAAATTACTCAGAATGAGAACGTCATTCGTAATCAGGTATCCTGAGGTCTTTCTCATGGAACCATCCACCAAAAAGCAAGTCTATTCTCTCTGCGGCATTTGGCAGAGATTTATCGTGAAAATTGCTAAAGAAGAGAACGTTATAACTGATCAATGCTAATAATCAATGACAAATGGAATCATCCTCCAAAAGCCTTTCAGATTGGCTCCCTGTGATTAGGTAGATATCAGTTGACGATTTGGTAGAAATTACTAAAAAGGAGGCAGTTCTTTCTGATCAATGTTAGCAATTAATTACACATGGAATCATCCTCCGGACTATATTGATAATTAGCTCCTGGAGATTTGGACTCAAATCGGTTCGTGAAAATGACTAGGAATGAGACAATTCATTCCTCATCCGTCTTCTGATAAATTTCCCACGGAATCATCCAGCAGAAAAGCAAAGGCATTCCCCCTTGGTGCGTTGGAACAGATCGGTTCGTGCAAATCACTCAAGGTAGAAAATCATTCTTTACAAGTCCCTAGTGGTAAAGACTCCAGCAATCCAGCTTCTCTCCTGGTGAGTTCGTAGCGATTGGTTCAAGAAAATTACTCCGAAGGAGACTTAAATTATTGACAAGTACTAGTGCTAAAGCTCTCCTCGAATGATTAACCAAAATGCTTTTCGATACGATGACACAGAAGGGCACAGAACACGACACACCAAAATAAGACACGAGAAAGACACACACACACCGCGACACGGAAAGCATCACCCACAAAACATCACACACACGACCCACAACATCTCACAAACACACACTCACTCAACACAAGACGACCCACAACATGTCGAGCGCTGTGGAGCGAGGGCTCCGGCTCGGCTTTCGCAGCGGCTCTGGCGAGGAATGGTGCCGGAGCTCTCGCCGGAGGGGAAGACGGCAGGAGGGGGCCTGAGCCGCTTGGGCCTCTTTCCAAGGAGGCGGAACCAGGCCTCCGCTCTCTGCCCTCTGCAGACCTGGCTGCCAGGTCAGTGCTTCCAGTTCCTCGTCCGCACTCGCTGTCGTCGTCCTCCTCAGCGGCCGTGGGCGTCCTCGCTGGGGACGGGGCTCGGGGGGATGAAGGTGGGGAGGGGCCAGAGTCTCTTGAGCAGAGTGACTCTGTGGGGTGCCGTTAGAAAAGGAGATTTTGGTTGGGATGCTCCAGGTGGAATGGGAGGAGAGTGGAGGGCGGATCCCCGCCGTGTGGGAGAGGCAAAGAGAGGGGCCTCCGAGACGTTGCCGACTGAGAATGGTAACTTACTTGGTTTTTTCCCCTTGGGCTGGGTTTAGTAGCAAGGAAAAAGAAGTCAAGCCTCAGAGTCTACTGCCCTCATGCGACGGAATGTGAGTGAGAGCAGCGAGCCTGTGACCGTTGGGGACACCAGGCAAGAGCCCTCCATCTGGGAGCCGAGCTCTCGCCAGTCTCGGTTAGAGAAGTGTCTGGTTTGGTGAGGACTCTGCTCACGCCCCACCTGAGTCCGGGTCGGGAAGCCCCGTCCATTAGGGTTCGGTGTGTAAGAAAAGGTTCCTGATCAGCTGTGGTTACGAGGGAGAAAAGGTCCCCTTTTCAGAGGCTGCTCGTTTCTCTGGTCAGGAACGGTGTCTTCTCCACAACTGAAGCTTGGATCCAAGAGGATGACTCCAGGTGGTGAGTTGCCCGCCTTGCTCTCATGTTTCTCTGTTTTCTCTCCTGTGTTCGCCAACTCGCTCTTTCTCTTCTCTCCTCTTCTCTCCTCGTGCCGTGTCCCTTCACAGGACACGGGTAGGTGTGCATTCCCACAAGGGAGGTCTCGGGAGCCATGGAAAAGTCGGAGCGGACGAAAATCATGCAGGGCAGTAGAAAGGCTGCTGAAAGTACCTGAAGTGACAAAGAAAATGAGAAGGGGGAAGTCCAGCCTGAAACAGGAGTGTAGTCTGTAAAGAGAAACAATGGGAAGTCTAAGCTACAGAAACTCTTCAAGTTGCCGAAAGACATGTAGGATGGGAAATTACTTCTTGAATCCAGTCTGTTGAAGATCTTAGGCTCAGTATGCGTGCGTATTTGTAGTTGCTTAGCAATCTGCCTTCTTCTGTTTGCTATCCCTTCTAATCACTGAAAATCTAGCTATCTATTTTTGTTTAGTTTTATTATTATTATTATTATTATTATTATTATTATTATTATTTATTATTAAACTCAGTTTGTGCAACTGGTGCTCCGTGAGGAAATGATTTGTGTGTATTACTCCAAGGGGCTGCCCGGTGTCACTGTTGCTCCAGGAGGGAAATGATTTGAGCACTACCTGAATTGGCCACGCAGTGTCACCATTGCTCCGTGAGGGAAATGCTTTCTGCATTACTCCAAGTGGCCACCCAGTGTCACTGTTGCTCCAGGAGGGAAATGCTTTCTGCATGACCTGAATTGGCCACACGCATCACTGTTGCTCCGAAGTGGGGGGTGGGGGGAAGGCGGGGGATTGTTTGTGTGTTACTCCTGAGTGGCCACGTCGTGTCACTCTTCCTCCAGGAGGGGAATGCTTTGTGCATTACCCTGTGTGGCCACCCAAGACAACACACACAGCACGACACCGACGCACACACACACAGAACACGTCACACATACAGATGGGTAGTGTAAATTGCTAAAAATGAGACATTCATTACTAAACAGATGTAGCCGTTGATGTCTCATGCACTCTTCCTCGAAAAGCCATACGTAGTCTCGCCTGATCATTTGGTAGAGATCTGTTCAAGAAAAGTACTCCTAATGAGACATACATTATTGACAAGTACTAGTCATCAATTTCTCCTCGAATGATTCACCAAAACGCTTTTCGATCCCCTGCTGGTGATTTGGAAGAAATCGTTTCTTGAAATATACTAAACTAGAGAAATTCATCTTTGACCTGTGCGACAGATAAATTTGAGAGGGAATCTTCCTGAAAGCCCCGAGGATTCACTTCTCGTCAGACGGTACAGAGCAGTTTGCGAAAATTACTCAGAATGAGAACGTCATTCGTAATCAGGTATCCTGAGGTCTTTCTCATGGAACCATCCACCAAAAAGCAAGTCTATTCTCTCTGCGGCATTTGGCAGAGATTTATCGTGAAAATTGCTAAAAAGGAGAACGTTATAACTGATCAATGCTAATAATCAATGACAAATGGAATCATCCTCCAAAAGCCTTTCAGATTGGCTCCCTGTGATTAGGTAGATATCAGTTGACGATTTGGTAGAAATTACTAAAAAGGAGGCAGTTCTTTCTGATCAATGTTAGCAATTAATTACACATGGAATCATCCTCCGGACTATATTCATAATTAGCTCCTGGAGATTTGGACTCAAATCGGTTCGTGAAAATGACTAGGAATGAGACAATTCATTCCTCATCCGTCTTCTGATAAATTTCCCACGGAATCATCCAGCAGAAAAGCAAAGGCATTCCCCCTTGGTGCGTTGGAACAGATCGGTTCGTGCAAATCACTCAAGGTAGAAAATCATTCTTTACAAGTCCCTAGTGGTAAAGACTCCAGCAATCCAGCTTCTCTCCTGGTGAGTTCGTAGCGATTGGTTCAAGAAAATTACTCCCAAGGAGACTTAAATTATTGACAAGTACTAGTGCTAAAGCTCTCCTCGAATGATTAACCAAAATGCTTTTCGATACGATGACACAGAAGGGCACAGAACACGACACACCAAAATAAGACACGAGAAAGACACACACACACCGTGACACGGAAAGCATCACCCACAAAACATCACACACACGACCCACAACATCTCACAAACACACACTCACTCAACACAAGACGACCCACAACATGTCGAGCGCTGTGGAGCGAGGGCTCCGGCTCGGCTTTCGCAGCGGCTCTGGCGAGGAATGGTGCCGGAGCTCTCGCCGGAGGGGAAGACGGCAGGAGGGGGCCTGAGCCGCTTGGGCCTCTTTCCAAGGAGGCGGAACCAGGCCTCCGCTCTCTGCCCTCTGCAGACCTGGCTGCCAGGTCAGTGCTTCCAGTTCCTCGTCCGCACTCGCTGTCGTCGTCCTCCTCAGCGGCCATGGGCGTCCTCGCTGGGGACGGGGCTCGGGGGGATGAAGGTGGGGAGGGGCCAGAGTCTCTTGAGCAGAGTGACTCTGTGGGGTGCCGTTAGAAAAGGAGATTTTGGTTGGGATGCTCCAGGTGTAATGGGAGGAGAGTGGAGGGCGGATCCCCGCCGTGTGGGAGAGGCAAAGAGAGGAGCCTCCGAGACGTTGCCGACTGAGAATGGTAACTTACTTGTTTTTTTCCCCTTGGGCTGGGTTTAGTAGCAAGGAAAAAGAAGTCAAGCCTCAGAGTCTACTGCCCTCATGCGACGGAATGTGAGTGAGAGCAGCGAGCCTGTGACCGTTGGGGACACCAGGCAAGAGCCCTCCATCTGGGAGCCGAGCTCTCACCAGTCTCGGTGACAGAAGTGTCTGGTTTGGTGAGGACTCTGCTCACGCCCCACCTGAGTCTGGGTCGGGAAGCCCCGTCCATTAGGGTTCGGTGTGTAAGAAAAGGTTCCTGATCAGCTGTGGTTACGAGGGAGAAAAGGTCCCCTTTTCAGAGGCTGCTCGTTTCTCTGGTCAGGAACGGTGTCTTCTCCACAACTGAAGCTTGGATCCAAGAGGATGACTCCAGGTGGTGAGTTGCCCGCCTTGCTCTCATGTTTCTCTGTTTTCTCTCCTGTGTTCGCCAACTCGCTCTTTCTCTTCTCTCCTCTTCTCTCCTCGTGCCGTGTCCCTTCACAGGACACGGGTAGGTGTGCATTCCCACAAGGGAGGTCTCGGGAGCCATGGAAAAGTCGGAGCGGACGAAAATCATGCAGGGCAGTAGAAAGGCTGCTGAAAGTACCTGAAGTGACAAAGAAAATGAGAAGGGGGAAGTCCAGCCTGAAACAGGAGTGTAGTCTGTAAAGAGAAACAACGGGAAGTCTAAGCTACAGAAACTCTTCAAGTTGCCGAAAGACATGTAGGATGGGAAATTACTTCTTGAATCCAGTCTGTTGAAGATCTTAGGCTCAGTATGCGTGCGTATTTGTAGTTGCTTAGCAATCTGCCTTCTTCTGTTTGCTATCCCTTCTAATCACTGAAAATCTAGCTATCTATTTTTTGTTTAGTTTTATTATTATTATTATTATTATTTATTATTAAACTCAGTTTGTGCAACTGGTGCTCCGTGAGGAAATGATTTGTGTGTATTACTCCAAGGGGCTGCCCGGTGTCACTGTTGCTCCAGGAGGGAAATGATTTGAGCACTACCTGAATTGGCCACGCAGTGTCACCATTGCTCCGTGAGGGAAATGCTTTCTGCATTACTCCAAGTGGCCACCCAGTGTCACTGTTGCTCCAGGAGGGAAATGCTTTCTGCATGACCTGAATTGGCCACACGCATCACTGTTGCTCCGGGGTGGGGGGTGGGGGGGAGGCGGGGGATTGTTTGTGTGTTACTCCTGAGTGGCCACGTCGTGTCACTCTTCCTCCAGGAGGGGAATGCTGTGTGCATTACCCTGTGTGGCCACCCAAGACAACACACACAGCACGACACCGACGCACACACACACAGAACACGTCACACATACAGATGGGTAGTGTAAATTGCTAAAAATGAGACATTCATTACTAATCAGATGTAGCCGTTGATGTCTCATGCACTCTTCCTCGAAAAGCCATACGTAGTCTCGCCTGATCATTTGGTAGAGATCTGTTCAAGAAAAGTACTCCTAATGAGACATACATTATTGACAAGTACTAGTCATCAATTTCTCCTCGAATGATTCACCAAAACGCTTTTCGATCCCCTGCTGGTGATTTGGAAGAAATCATTTCTTGAAATATACTAAACTAGAGAAATTCATCTTTGACCTGTGCGACAGATAAATTTGAGAGGGAATCTTCCTGAAAGCCCCGAGGATTCACTTCTCGTCAGACGGTACAGAGCAGTTTGCGAAAATTACTCAGAATGAGAACGTCATTCGTAATCAGGTATCCTGAGGTCTTTCTCATGGAACCATCCACCAAAAAGCAAGTCTATTCTCTCTGCGGCATTTGGCAGAGATTTATCGTGAAAATTGCTAAAAAGGAGAACGTTATAACTGATCAATGCTAATAATCAATGACAAATGGAATCATCCTCCAAAAGCCTTTCAGATTGGCTCCCTGTGATTAGGTAGATATCAGTTGACGATTTGGTAGAAATTACTAAAAAGGAGGCAGTTCTTTCTGATCAATGTTAGCAATTAATTACACATGGAATCATCCTCCGGACTATATTCATAATTAGCTCCTGGAGATTTGGACTCAAATCGGTTCGTGAAAATGACTAGGAATGAGACAATTCATTCCTCATCCGTCTTCTGATAAATTTCCCACGGAATCATCCAGCAGAAAAGCAAAGGCATTCCCCCTTGGTGCGTTGGAACAGATCGGTTCGTGCAAATCACTCAAGGTAGAAAATCATTCTTTACAAGTCCCTAGTGGTAAAGACTCCAGCAATCCAGCTTCTCTCCTGGTGAGTTCGTAGCGATTGGTTCAAGAAAATTACTCCGAAGGAGACTTAAATTATTGACAAGTACTAGTGCTAAAGCTCTCCTCGAATGATTAACCAAAATGCTTTTCGATACGATGACACAGAAGGGCACAGAACACGACACACCAAAATAAGACACGAGAAAGACACACACACACCGCGACACGGAAAGCATCACCCACAAAACATCACACACACGACCCACAACATCTCACAAACACACACTCACTCAACACAAGACGACCCACAACATGTCGAGCGCTGTGGAGCGAGGGCTCCGGCTCGGCTTTCGCAGCGGCTCTGGCGAGGAATGGTGCCGGAGCTCTCGCCGGAGGGGAAGACGGCAGGAGGGGGCCTGAGCCGCTTGGGCCTCTTTCCAAGGAGGCGGAACCAGGCCTCCGCTCTCTGCCCTCTGCAGACCTGGCTGCCAGGTCAGTGCTTCCAGTTCCTCGTCCGCACTCGCTGTCGTCGTCCTCCTCAGCGGCCGTGGGCGTCCTCGCTGGGGACGGGGCTCGGGGGGATGAAGGTGGGGAGGGGCCAGAGTCTCTTGAGCAGAGTGACTCTGTGGGGTGCCGTTAGAAAAGGAGATTTTGGTTGGGATGCTCCAGGTGTAATGGGAGGAGAGCGGAGGGCGGATCCCCGCCGTGTGGGAGAGGCAAAGAGAGGAGCCTCCGAGACGTTGCCGACTGAGAATGGTAACTTACTTGGTTTTTTCCCCTTGGGCTGGGTTTAGTAGCAAGGAAAAAGAAGTCAAGCCTCAGAGTCTACTGCCCTCATGCGACGGAATGTGAGTGAGAGCAGCGAGCCTGTGACCGTTGGGGACACCAGGCAAGAGCCCTCCATCTGGGAGCCGAGCTCTCGCCAGTCTCGGTGAGAGAAGTGTCTGGTTTGGTGAGGACTCTGCTCACGCCCCACCTGAGTCCGGGTCGGGAAGCCCCGTCCATTAGGGTTCGGTGTGTAAGAAAAGGTTCCTGATCAGCTGTGGTTACGAGGGAGAAAAGGTCCCCTTTTCAGAGGCTGCTCGTTTCTCTGGTCAGGAACGGTGTCTTCTCCACAACTGAAGCTTGGATCCAAGAGGATGACTCCAGGTGGTGAGTTGCCCGCCTTGCTCTCATGTTTCTCTGTTTTCTCTCCTGTGTTCGCCAACTCGCTCTTTCTCTTCTCTCCTCTTCTCTCCTCGTGCCGTGTCCCTTCACAGGACACGGGTAGGTGTGCATTCCCACAAGGGAGGTCTCGGGAGCCATGGAAAAGTCGGAGCGGACGAAAATCATGCAGGGCAGTAGAAAGGCTGCTGAAAGTACCTGAAGTGACAAAGAAAATGAGAAGGGGGAAGTCCAGCCTGAAACAGGAGTGTAGTCTGTAAAGAGAAACAACGGGAAGTCTAAGCTACAGAAACTCTTCAAGTTGCCGAAAGACATGTAGGATGGGAAATTACTTCTTGAATCCAGTCTGTTGAAGATCTTAGGCTCAGTATGCGTGCGTATTTGTAGTTGCTTAGCAATCTGCCTTCTTCTGTTTGCTATCCCTTCTAATCACTGAAAATCTAGCTATCTATTTTTTGTTTAGTTTTATTATTATTATTATTATTATTTATTATTAAACTCAGTTTGTGCAACTGGTGCTCCGTGAGGAAATGATTTGTGTGTATTACTCCAAGGGGCTGCCCGGTGTCACTGTTGCTCCAGGAGGGAAATGATTTGAGCACTACCTGAATTGGCCACGCAGTGTCACCATTGCTCCGTGAGGGAAATGCTTTCTGCATTACTCCAAGTGGCCACCCAGTGTCACTGTTGCTCCAGGAGGGAAATGCTTTCTGCATGACCTGAATTGGCCACACGCATCACTGTTGCTCCGGGGTGGGGGGTGGGGGGGAGGCGGGGGATTGTTTGTGTGTTACTCCTGAGTGGCCACGTCGTGTCACTCTTCCTCCAGGAGGGGAATGCTTTGTGCATTACCCTGTGTGGCCACCCAAGACAACACACACAGCACGACACCGACGCACACACACACAGAACACGTCACACATACAGATGGGTAGTGTAAATTGCTAAAAATGAGACATTCATTACTAATCAGATGTAGCCGTTGATGTCTCATGCACTCTTCCTCGAAAAGCCATACGTAGTCTCGCCTGATCATTTGGTAGAGATCTGTTCAAGAAAAGTACTCCTAATGAGACATACATTATTGACAAGTACTAGTCATCAATTTCTCCTCGAATGATTCACCAAAACGCTTTTCGATCCCCTGCTGGTGATTTGGAAGAAATCATTTCTTGAAATATACTAAACTAGAGAAATTCATCTTTGACCTGTGCGACAGATAAATTTGAGAGGGAATCTTCCTGAAAGCCCCGAGGATTCACTTCTCGTCAGACGGTACAGAGCAGTTTGCGAAAATTACTCAGAATGAGAACGTCATTCGTAATCAGGTATCCTGAGGTCTTTCTCATGGAACCATCCACCAAAAAGCAAGTCTATTCTCTCTGCGGCATTTGGCAGAGATTTATCGTGAAAATTGCTAAAAAGGAGAACGTTATAACTGATCAATGCTAATAATCAATGACAAATGGAATCATCCTCCAAAAGCCTTTCAGATTGGCTCCCTGTGATTAGGTAGATATCAGTTGACGATTTGGTAGAAATTACTAAAAAGGAGGCAGTTCTTTCTGATCAATGTTAGCAATTAATTACACATGGAATCATCCTCCGGACTATATTGATAATTAGCTCCTGGAGATTTGGACTCAAATCGGTTCGTGAAAATGACTAGGAATGAGACAATTCATTCCTCATCCGTCTTCTGATAAATTTCCCACGGAATCATCCAGCAGAAAAGCAAAGGCATTCCCCCTTGGTGCGTTGGAACAGATCGGTTCGTGCAAATCACTCAAGGTAGAAAATCATTCTTTACAAGTCCCTAGTGGTAAAGACTCCAGCAATCCAGCTTCTCTCCTGGTGAGTTCGTAGCGATTGGTTCAAGAAAATTACTCCGAAGGAGACTTAAATTATTGACAAGTACTAGTGCTAAAGCTCTCCTCGAATGATTAACCAAAATGCTTTTCGATACGATGACACAGAAGGGCACAGAACACGACACACCAAAATAAGACACGAGAAAGACACACACACACCGCGACACGGAAAGCATCACCCACAAAACATCACACACACGACCCACAACATCTCACAAACACACACTCACTCAACACAAGACGACCCACAACATGTCGAGCGCTGTGGAGCGAGGGCTCCGGCTCGGCTTTCGCAGCGGCTCTGGCGAGGAATGGTGCCGGAGCTCTCGCCGGAGGGGAAGACGGCAGGAGGGGGCCTGAGCCGCTTGGGCCTCTTTCCAAGGAGGCGGAACCAGGCCTCCGCTCTCTGCCCTCTGCAGACCTGGCTGCCAGGTCAGTGCTTCCAGTTCCTCGTCCGCACTCGCTGTCGTCGTCCTCCTCAGCGGCCGTGGGCGTCCTCGCTGGGGACGGGGCTCGGGGGGATGAAGGTGGGGAGGGGCCAGAGTCTCTTGAGCAGAGTGACTCTGTGGGGTGCCGTTAGAAAAGGAGATTTTGGTTGGGATGCTCCAGGTGTAATGGGAGGAGAGCGGAGGGCGGATCCCCGCCGTGTGGGAGAGGCAAAGAGAGGAGCCTCCGAGACGTTGCCGACTGAGAATGGTAACTTACTTGGTTTTTTCCCCTTGGGCTGGGTTTAGTAGCAAGGAAAAAGAAGTCAAGCCTCAGAGTCTACTGCCCTCATGCGACGGAATGTGAGTGAGAGCAGCGAGCCTGTGACCGTTGGGGACACCAGGCAAGAGCCCTCCATCTGGGAGCCGAGCTCTCGCCAGTCTCGGTGAGAGAAGTGTCTGGTTTGGTGAGGACTCTGCTCACGCCCCACCTGAGTCCGGGTCGGGAAGCCCCGTCCATTAGGGTTCGGTGTGTAAGAAAAGGTTCCTGATCAGCTGTGGTTACGAGGGAGAAAAGGTCCCCTTTTCAGAGGCTGCTCGTTTCTCTGGTCAGGAACGGTGTCTTCTCCACAACTGAAGCTTGGATCCAAGAGGATGACTCCAGGTGGTGAGTTGCCCGCCTTGCTCTCATGTTTCTCTGTTTTCTCTCCTGTGTTCGCCAACTCGCTCTTTCTCTTCTCTCCTCTTCTCTCCTCGTGCCGTGTCCCTTCACAGGACACGGGTAGGTGTGCATTCCCACAAGGGAGGTCTCGGGAGCCATGGAAAAGTCGGAGCGGACGAAAATCATGCAGGGCAGTAGAAAGGCTGCTGAAAGTACCTGAAGTGACAAAGAAAATGAGAAGGGGGAAGTCCAGCCTGAAACAGGAGTGTAGTCTGTAAAGAGAAACAACGGGAAGTCTAAGCTACAGAAACTCTTCAAGTTGCCGAAAGACATGTAGGATGGGAAATTACTTCTTGAATCCAGTCTGTTGAAGATCTTAGGCTCAGTATGCGTGCGTATTTGTAGTTGCTTAGCAATCTGCCTTCTTCTGTTTGCTATCCCTTCTAATCACTGAAAATCTAGCTATCTATTTTTTGTTTAGTTTTATTATTATTATTATTATTATTATTATTTATTATTAAACTCAGTTTGTGCAACTGGTGCTCCGTGAGGAAATGATTTGTGTGTATTACTCCAAGGGGCTGCCCGGTGTCACTGTTGCTCCAGGAGGGAAATGATTTGAGCACTACCTGAATTGGCCACGCAGTGTCACCATTGCTCCGTGAGGGAAATGCTTTCTGCATTACTCCAAGTGGCCACCCAGTGTCACTGTTGCTCCAGGAGGGAAATGCTTTCTGCATGACCTGAATTGGCCACACGCATCACTGTTGCTCCGGGGTGGGGGGTGGGGGGGAGGCGGGGGATTGTTTGTGTGTTACTCCTGAGTGGCCACGTCGTGTCACTCTTCCTCCAGGAGGGGAATGCTTTGTGCATTACCCTGTGTGGCCACCCAAGACAACACACACAGCACGACACCGACGCACACACACACAGAACACGTCACACATACAGATGGGTAGTGTAAATTGCTAAAAATGAGACATTCATTACTAATCAGATGTAGCCGTTGATGTCTCATGCACTCTTCCTCGAAAAGCCATACGTAGTCTCGCCTGATCATTTGGTAGAGATCTGTTCAAGAAAAGTACTCCTAATGAGACATACATTATTGACAAGTACTAGTCATCAATTTCTCCTCGAATGATTCACCAAAACGCTTTTCGATCCCCTGCTGGTGATTTGGAAGAAATCATTTCTTGAAATATACTAAACTAGAGAAATTCATCTTTGACCTGTGCGACAGATAAATTTGAGAGGGAATCTTCCTGAAAGCCCCGAGGATTCACTTCTCGTCAGACGGTACAGAGCAGTTTGCGAAAATTACTCAGAATGAGAACGTCATTCGTAATCAGGTATCCTGAGGTCTTTCTCATGGAACCATCCACCAAAAAGCAAGTCTATTCTCTCTGCGGCATTTGGCAGAGATTTATCGTGAAAATTGCTAAAAAGGAGAACGTTATAACTGATCAATGCTAATAATCAATGACAAATGGAATCATCCTCCAAAAGCCTTTCAGATTGGCTCCCTGTGATTAGGTAGATATCAGTTGACGATTTGGTAGAAATTACTAAAAAGGAGGCAGTTCTTTCTGATCAATGTTAGCAATTAATTACACATGGAATCATCCTCCGGACTATATTCATAATTAGCTCCTGGAGATTTGGACTCAAATCGGTTCGTGAAAATGACTAGGAATGAGACAATTCATTCCTCATCCGTCTTCTGATAAATTTCCCACGGAATCATCCAGCAGAAAAGCAAAGGCATTCCCCCTTGGTGCGTTGGAACAGATCGGTTCGTGCAAATCACTCAAGGTAGAAAATCATTCTTTACAAGTCCCTAGTGGTAAAGACTCCAGCAATCCAGCTTCTCTCCTGGTGAGTTCGTAGCGATTGGTTCAAGAAAATTACTCCGAAGGAGACTTAAATTATTGACAAGTACTAGTGCTAAAGCTCTCCTCGAATGATTAACCAAAATGCTTTTCGATACGATGACACAGAAGGGCACAGAACACGACACACCAAAATAAGACACGAGAAAGACACACACACACCGCGACACGGAAAGCATCACCCACAAAACATCACACACACGACCCACAACATCTCACAAACACACACTCACTCAACACAAGACGACCCACAACATGTCGAGCGCTGTGGAGCGAGGGCTCCGGCTCGGCTTTCGCAGCGGCTCTGGCGAGGAATGGTGCCGGAGCTCTCGCCGGAGGGGAAGACGGCAGGAGGGGGCCTGAGCCGCTTGGGCCTCTTTCCAAGGAGGCGGAACCAGGCCTCCGCTCTCTGCCCTCTGCAGACCTGGCTGCCAGGTCAGTGCTTCCAGTTCCTCGTCCGCACTCGCTGTCGTCGTCCTCCTCAGCGGCCGTGGGCGTCCTCGCTGGGGACGGGGCTCGGGGGGATGAAGGTGGGGAGGGGCCAGAGTCTCTTGAGCAGAGTGACTCTGTGGGGTGCCGTTAGAAAAGGAGATTTTGGTTGGGATGCTCCAGGTGTAATGGGAGGAGAGTGGAGGGCGGATCCCCGCCGTGTGGGAGAGGCAAAGAGAGGAGCCTCCGAGACGTTGCCGACTGAGAATGGTAACTTACTTGGTTTTTTCCCCTTGGGCTGGGTTTAGTAGCAAGGAAAAAGAAGTCAAGCCTCAGAGTCTACTGCCCTCATGCGACGGAATGTGAGTGAGAGCAGCGAGCCTGTGACCGTTGGGGACACCAGGCAAGAGCCCTCCATCTGGGAGCCGAGCTCTCGCCAGTCTCGGTGAGAGAAGTGTCTGGTTTGGTGAGGACTCTGCTCACGCCCCACCTGAGTCCGGGTCGGGAAGCCCCGTCCATTAGGGTTCGGTGTGTAAGAAAAGGTTCCTGATCAGCTGTGGTTACGAGGGAGAAAAGGTCCCCTTTTCAGAGGCTGCTCGTTTCTCTGGTCAGGAACGGTGTCTTCTCCACAACTGAAGCTTGGATCCAAGAGGATGACTCCAGGTGGTGAGTTGCCCGCCTTGCTCTCATGTTTCTCTGTTTTCTCTCCTGTGTTCGCCAACTCGCTCTTTCTCTTCTCTCCTCTTCTCTCCTCGTGCCGTGTCCCTTCACAGGACACGGGTAGGTGTGCATTCCCACAAGGGAGGTCTCGGGAGCCATGGAAAAGTCGGAGCGGACGAAAATCATGCAGGGCAGTAGAAAGGCTGCTGAAAGTACCTGAAGTGACAAAGAAAATGAGAAGGGGGAAGTCCAGCCTGAAACAGGAGTGTAGTCTGTAAAGAGAAACAACGGGAAGTCTAAGCTACAGAAACTCTTCAAGTTGCCGAAAGACATGTAGGATGGGAAATTACTTCTTGAATCCAGTCTGTTGAAGATCTTAGGCTCAGTATGCGTGCGTATTTGTAGTTGCTTAGCAATCTGCCTTCTTCTGTTTGCTATCCCTTCTAATCACTGAAAATCTAGCTATCTATTTTTTGTTTAGTTTTATTATTATTATTATTATTATTTATTATTAAACTCAGTTTGTGCAACTGGTGCTCCGTGAGGAAATGATTTGTGTGTATTACTCCAAGGGGCTGCCCGGTGTCACTGTTGCTCCAGGAGGGAAATGATTTGAGCACTACCTGAATTGGCCACGCAGTGTCACCATTGCTCCGTGAGGGAAATGCTTTCTGCATTACTCCAAGTGGCCACCCAGTGTCACTGTTGCTCCAGGAGGGAAATGCTTTCTGCATGACCTGAATTGGCCACACGCATCACTGTTGCTCCGGGGTGGGGGGTGGGGGGGGAGGCGGGGGATTGTTTGTGTGTTACTCCTGAGTGGCCACGTCGTGTCACTCTTCCTCCAGGAGGGGAATGCTTTGTGCATTACCCTGTGTGGCCACCCAAGACAACACACACAGCACGACACCGACGCACACACACACAGAACACGTCACACATACAGATGGGTAGTGTAAATTGCTAAAAATGAGACATTCATTACGAATCAGATGTAGCCGTTGATGTCTCATGCACTCTTCCTTGAAAAGCCATACGTAGTCTCGCCTGATCATTTGGTAGAGATCTGTTCAAGAAAAGTACTCCTAATGAGACATACATTATTGACAAGTACTAGTCATCAATTTCTCCTCGAATGATTCACCAAAACGCTTTTCGATCCCCTGCTGGTGATTTGGAAGAAATCGTTTCTTGAAATATACTAAACAAGAGAAATTCATCTTTGACCTGTGCGACAGATAAATTTGAGAGGGAATCTTCCTGAAAGCCCCAAGGATTCACTTCTCGTCAGACGGTACAGAGCAGTTTGCGAAAATTACTCAGAATGAGAACGTCATTCGTAATCAGGTATCCTGAGGTCTTTCTCATGGAACCATCCACCAAAAAGCAAGTCTATTCTCTCTGCGGCATTTGGCAGAGATTTATCGTGAAAATTGCTAAAGAAGAGAACGTTATAACTGATCAATGCTAATAATCAATGACAAATGGAATCATCCTCCAAAAGCCTTTCAGATTGGCTCCCTGTGATTAGGTAGATATCAGTTGACGATTTGGTAGAAATTACTAAAAAGGAGGCAGTTCTTTCTGATCAATGTTAGCAATTAATTACACATGGAATCATCCTCCGGACTATATTGATAATTAGCTCCTGGAGATTTGGACTCAAATCGGTTCGTGAAAATGACTAGGAATGAGACAATTCATTCCTCATCCGTCTTCTGATAAATTTCCCACGGAATCATCCAGCAGAAAAGCAAAGGCATTCCCCCTTGGTGCGTTGGAACAGATCGGTTCGTGCAAATCACTCAAGGTAGAAAATCATTCTTTACAAGTCCCTAGTGGTAAAGACTCCAGCAATCCAGCTTCTCTCCTGGTGAGTTCGTAGCGATTGGTTCAAGAAAATTACTCCGAAGGAGACTTAAATTATTGACAAGTACTAGTGCTAAAGCTCTCCTCGAATGATTAACCAAAATGCTTTTCGATACGATGACACAGAAGGGCACAGAACACGACACACCAAAATAAGACACGAGAAAGACACACACACACCGCGACACGGAAAGCATCACCCACAAAACATCACACACACGACCCACAACATCTCACAAACACACACTCACTCAACACAAGACGACCCACAACATGTCGAGCGCTGTGGAGCGAGGGCTCCGGCTCGGCTTTCGCAGCGGCTCTGGCGAGGAATGGTGCCGGAGCTCTCGCCGGAGGGGAAGACGGCAGGAGGGGGCCTGAGCCGCTTGGGCCTCTTTCCAAGGAGGCGGAACCAGGCCTCCGCTCTCTGCCCTCTGCAGACCTGGCTGCCAGGTCAGTGCTTCCAGTTCCTCGTCCGCACTCGCTGTCGTCGTCCTCCTCAGCGGCCGTGGGCGTCCTCGCTGGGGACGGGGCTCGGGGGGATGAAGGTGGGGAGGGGCCAGAGTCTCTTGAGCAGAGTGACTCTGTGGGGTGCCGTTAGAAAAGGAGATTTTGGTTGGGATGCTCCAGGTGGAATGGGAGGAGAGTGGAGGGCGGATCCCCGCCGTGTGGGAGAGGCAAAGAGAGGGGCCTCCGAGACGTTGCCGACTGAGAATGGTAACTTACTTGGTTTTTTCCCCTTGGGCTGGGTTTAGTAGCAAGGAAAAAGAAGTCAAGCCTCAGAGTCTACTGCCCTCATGCGACGGAATGTGAGTGAGAGCAGCGAGCCTGTGACCGTTGGGGACACCAGGCAAGAGCCCTCCATCTGGGAGCCGAGCTCTCGCCAGTCTCGGTGAGAGAAGTGTCTGGTTTGGTGAGGACTCTGCTCACGCCCCACCTGAGTCCGGGTCGGGAAGCCCCGTCCATTAGGGTTCGGTGTGTAAGAAAAGGTTCCTGATCAGCTGTGGTTACGAGGGAGAAAAGGTCCCCTTTTCAGAGGCTGCTCGTTTCTCTGGTCAGGAACGGTGTCTTCTCCACAACTGAAGCTTGGATCCAAGAGGATGACTCCAGGTGGTGAGTTGCCCGCCTTGCTCTCATGTTTCTCTGTTTTCTCTCCTGTGTTCGCCAACTCGCTCTTTCTCTTCTCTCCTCTTCTCTCCTCGTGCCGTGTCCCTTCACAGGACACGGGTAGGTGTGCATTCCCACAAGGGAGGTCTCGGGAGCCATGGAAAAGTCGGAGCGGACGAAAATCATGCAGGGCAGTAGAAAGGCTGCTGAAAGTACCTGAAGTGACAAAGAAAATGAGAAGGGGGAAGTCCAGCCTGAAACAGGAGTGTAGTCTGTAAAGAGAAACAACGGGAAGTCTAAGCTACAGAAACTCTTCAAGTTGCCGAAAGACATGTAGGATGGGAAATTACTTCTTGAATCCAGTCTGTTGAAGATCTTAGGCTCAGTATGCGTGCGTATTTGTAGTTGCTTAGCAATCTGCCTTCTTCTGTTTGCTATCCCTTCTAATCACTGAAAATCTAGCTATCTATTTTTTGTTTAGTTTTATTATTATTATTATTATTATTATTATTATTATTTATTATTAAACTCAGTTTGTGCAACTGGTGCTCCGTGAGGAAATGATTTGTGTGTATTACTCCAAGGGGCTGCCCGGTGTCACTGTTGCTCCAGGAGGGAAATGATTTGAGCACTACCTGAATTGGCCACGCAGTGTCACCATTGCTACGTGAGGGAAATGCTTTCTGCATTACTCCAAGTGGCCACCCAGTGTCACTGTTGCTCCAGGAGGGAAATGCTTTCTGCATGACCTGAATTGGCCACACGCATCACTGTTGCTCCGGGGTGGGGGGTGGGGGGTGGGGGGGAGGCGGGGGATTGTTTGTGTGTTACTCCTGAGTGGCCACGTCGTGTCACTCTTCCTCCAGGAGGGGAATGCTTTGTGCATTACCCTGTGTGGCCACCCAAGACAACACACACAGCACGACACCGACGCACACACACACAGAACACGTCACACATACAGATGGGTAGTGTAAATTGCTAAAACTGAGACATTCATTACTAATCAGATGTAGCCGTTGATGTCTCATGCACTCTTCCTCGAAAAGCCATACGTAGTCTCGCCTGATCATTTGGTAGAGATCTGTTCAAGAAAAGTACTCGTAATGAGACATACATTATTGACAAGTACTAGTCATCAATTTCTCCTCGAATGATTCACCAAAACGCTTTTCGATCCCCTGCTGGTGATTTGGAAGGAATCGTTTCTTGAAATGTACTAAACTAGAGAAATTCATCTTTGACCTGTGCGACAGATAAATTTGAGAGGGAATCTTCCTGAAAGCCCCGAGGATTCACTTCTCGTCAGACGGTACAGAGCAGTTTGCGAAAATTACTCAGAATGAGAACGTCATTCGTAATCAGGTATCCTGAGGTCTTTCTCATGGAACCATCCACCAAAAAGCAAGTCTATTCTCTCTGCGGCATTTGGCAGAGATTTATCGTGAAAATTGCTAAAGAAGAGAACGTTATAACTGATCAATGCTAATAATCAATGACAAATGGAATCATCCTCCAAAAGCCTTTCAGATTGGCTCCCTGTGATTAGGTAGATATCAGTTGACGATTTGGTAGAAATTACTAAAAAGGAGGCAGTTCTTTCTGATCAATGTTAGCAATTAATTACACATGGAATCATCCTCCGGACTATATTCATAATTAGCTCCTGGAGATTTGGACTCAAATCGGTTCGTGAAAATGACTAGGAATGAGACAATTCATTCCTCATCCGTCTTCTGATAAATTCCCACGGAATCATCCAGCAGAAAAGCAAAGGCATTCCCCCTTGGTGCGTTGGAACAGATCGGTTCGTGCAAATCACTCAAGGTAGAAAATCATTCTTTACAAGTCCCTAGTGGTAAAGACTCCAGCAATCCAGCTTCTCTCCTGGTGAGTTCGTAGCGATTGGTTCAAGAAAATTACTCCGAAGGAGACTTAAATTATTGACAAGTACTAGTGCTAAAGCTCTCCTCGAATGATTAACCAAAATGCTTTTCGATACGATGACACAGAAGGGCACAGAACACGACACACCAAAATAAGACACGAGAAAGACACACACACACCGCGACACGGAAAGCATCACCCACAAAACATCACACACACGACCCACAACATCTCACAAACACACACTCACTCAACACAAGACGACCCACAACATGTCGAGCGCTGTGGAGCGAGGGCTCCGGCTCGGCTTTCGCAGCGGCTCTGGCGAGGAATGGTGCCGGAGCTCTCGCCGGAGGGGAAGACGGCAGGAGGGGGCCTGAGCCGCTTGGGCCTCTTTCCAAGGAGGCGGAACCAGGCCTCCGCTCTCTGCCCTCTGCAGACCTGGCTGCCAGGTCAGTGCTTCCAGTTCCTCGTCCGCACTCGCTGTCGTCGTCCTCCTCAGTGGCCGTGGGCGTCCTCGCTGGGGACGGGGCTCGGGGGGATGAAGGTGGGGAGGGGCCAGAGTCTCTTGAGCAGAGTGACTCTGTGGGGTGCCGTTAGAAAAGGAGATTTTGGTTGGGATGCTCCAGGTGTAATGGGAGGAGAGTGGAGGGCGGATCCCCGCCGTGTGGGAGAGGCAAAGAGAGGAGCCTCCGAGACGTTGCCGACTGAGAATGGTAACTTACTTGGTTTTTTCCCCTTGGGCTGGGTTTAGTAGCAAGGAAAAAGAAGTCAAGCCTCAGAGTCTACTGCCCTCATGCGACGGAATGTGAGTGAGAGCAGCGAGCCTGTGACCGTTGGGGACACCAGGCAAGAGCCCTCCATCTGGGAGCCGAGCTCTCGCCAGTCTCGGTGAGAGAAGTGTCTGGTTTGGTGAGGACTCT
Organism: Caretta caretta; assembly: GCF_965140235.1. Taxonomy (NCBI): domain Eukaryota; kingdom Metazoa; phylum Chordata; order Testudines; family Cheloniidae; genus Caretta; species Caretta caretta. The sequence goes on along the minus strand of NC_134230.1, from coordinate 1,574,215 downwards.
GCTCACGCCCCACCTGAGTCCGGGTCGGGAAGCCCCGTCCATTAGGGTTCGGTGTGTAAGAAAAGGTTCCTGATCAGCTGTGGTTACGAGGGAGAAAAGGTCCCCTTTTCAGAGGCTGCTCGTTTCTCTGGTCAGGAACGGTGTCTTCTCCACAACTGAAGCTTGGATCCAAGAGGATGACTCCAGGTGGTGAGTTGCCCGCCTTGCTCTCATGTTTCTCTGTTTTCTCTCCTGTGTTCGCCAACTCGCTCTTTCTCTTCTCTCCTCTTCTCTCCTCGTGCCGTGTCCCTTCACAGGACACGGGTAGGTGTGCATTCCCACAAGGGAGGTCTCGGGAGCCATGGAAAAGTCGGAGCGGACGAAAATCATGCAGGGCAGTAGAAAGGCTGCTGAAAGTACCTGAAGTGACAAAGAAAATGAGAAGGGGGAAGTCCAGCCTGAAACAGGAGTGTAGTCTGTAAAGAGAAACAACGGGAAGTCTAAGCTACAGAAACTCTTCAAGTTGCCGAAAGACATGTAGGATGGGAAATTACTTCTTGAATCCAGTCTGTTGAAGATCTTAGGCTCAGTATGCGTGCGTATTTGTAGTTGCTTAGCAATCTGCCTTCTTCTGTTTGCTATCCCTTCTAATCACTGAAAATCTAGCTATCTATTTTTTGTTTAGTTTTATTATTATTATTGTTATTATTTATTATTAAACTCAGTTTGTGCAACTGGTGCTCCGTGAGGAAATGATTTGTGTGTATTACTCCAAGGGGCTGCCCGGTGTCACTGTTGCTCCAGGAGGGAAATGATTTGAGCACTACCTGAATTGGCCACGCAGTGTCACCATTGCTCCGTGAGGGAAAGGCTTTCTGCATTACTCCAAGTGGCCACCCAGTGTCACTGTTGCTCCAGGAGGGAAATGCTGTCTGCATGACCTGAATTGGCCACACACATCACTGTTGCTCCGGGGTGGGGGGTGGGGAGGGGGAGGCGGGGGATTGTTTGTGTGTTACTCCTGAGTGGCCACGTCGTGTCACTCTTCCTCCAGGAGGGGAATGCTTTGTGCATTACCCTGTGTGGCCACCCAAGACAACACACACAGCACGACACCGACACACACACACACAGAACACGTCACACATACAGATGGGTAGTGTAAATTGCTAAAAATGAGACATTCATTACTAATCAGATGTAGCCGTTGATGTCTCATGCACTCTTCCTCGAAAAGCCATACGTAGTCTCGCCTGATCATTTGGTAGAGATCTGTTCAAGAAAAGTACTCCTAATGAGACATACATTATTGACAAGTACTAGTCATCAATTTCTCCTCGAATGATTCACCAAAACGCTTTTCGATCCCCTGCTGGTGATTTGGAAGAAATCGTTTCTTGAAATGTACTAAACTAGAGAAATTCATCTTTGACCTGTGCGACAGATAAATTTGAGAGGGAATCTTCCTGAAAGCCCCGAGGATTCACTTCTCGTCAGACGGTACAGAGCAGTTTGCGAAAATTACTCAGAATGAGAACGTCATTCGTAATCAGGTATCCTGAGGTCTTTCTCATGGAACCATCCACCAAAAAGCAAGTCTATTCTCTCTGCGGCATTTGGCAGAGATTTATCGTGAAAATTGCTAAAGAAGAGAACGTTATAACTGATCAATGCTAATAATCAATGACAAATGGAATCATCCTCCAAAAGCCTTTCAGATTGGCTCCCTGTGATTAGGTAGATATCAGTTGACGATTTGGTAGAAATTACTAAAAAGGAGGCAGTTCTTTCTGATCAATGTTAGCAATTAATTACACATGGAATCATCCTCCGGACTATATTCATAATTAGCTCCTGGAGATTTGGACTCAAATCGGTTCGTGAAAATGACTAGGAATGAGACAATTCATTCCTCATCCGTCTTCTGATAAATTTCCCACGGAATCATCCAGCAGAAAAGCAAAGGCATTCCCCCTTGGTGCGTTGGAACAGATCGGTTCGTGCAAATCACTCAAGGTAGAAAATCATTCTTTACAAGTCCCTAGTGGTAAAGACTCCAGCAATCCAGCTTCTCTCCTGGTGAGTTCGTAGCGATTGGTTCAAGAAAATTACTCCGAAGGAGACTTAAATTATTGACAAGTACTAGTGCTAAAGCTCTCCTCGAATGATTAACCAAAATGCTTTTCGATACGATGACACAGAAGGGCACAGAACACGACACACCAAAATAAGACACGAGAAAGACACACACACACCGCGACACGGAAAGCATCACCCACAAAACATCACACACACGACCCACAACATCTCACAAACACACACTCACTCAACACAAGACGACCCACAACATGTCGAGCGCTGTGGAGCGAGGGCTCCGGCTCGGCTTTCGCAGCGGCTCTGGCGAGGAATGGTGCCGGAGCTCTCGCCGGAGGGGAAGACGGCAGGAGGGGGCCTGAGCCGCTTGGGCCTCTTTCCAAGGAGGCGGAACCAGGCCTCCGCTCTCTGCCCTCTGCAGACCTGGCTGCCAGGTCAGTGCTTCCAGTTCCTCGTCCGCACTCGCTGTCGTCGTCCTCCTCAGTGGCCGTGGGCGTCCTCGCTGGGACGGGGCTCGGGGGGATGAAGGTGGGGAGGGGCCAGAGCCTCTTGAGCAGAGTGACTCTGTGGGGTGCCGTTAGAAAAGGAGATTTTGGTTGGGATGCTCCAGGTGTAATGGGAGGAGAGTGGAGGGCGGATCCCCGCCGTGTGGGAGAGGCAAAGAGAGGAGCCTCCGAGACGTTGCCGACTGAGAATGGTAACTTACTTGTTTTTTTCCCCTTGGGCTGGGTTTAGTAGCAAGGAAAAAGAAGTCAAGCCTCAGAGTCTACTGCCCTCATGCGACAGAATGTGAGTGAGAGCAGCGAGCCTGTGACCGTTGGGGACACCAGGCAAGAGCCCTCCATCTGGGAGCCGAGCTCTCGCCAGTCTCGGTGAGAGAAGTGTCTGGTTTGGTGAGGACTCTGCTCACGCCCCACCTGAGTCCGGGTCGGGAAGCCCCGTCCATTAGGGTTCGGTGTGTAAGAAAAGGTTCCTGATCAGCTGTGGTTACGAGGGAGAAAAGGTCCCCTTTTCAGAGGCTGCTCGTTTCTCTGGTCAGGAACGGTGTCTTCTCCACAACTGAAGCTTGGATCCAAGAGGATGACTCCAGGTGGTGAGTTGCCCGCCTTGCTCTCATGTTTCTCTGTTTTCTCTCCTGTGTTCGCCAACTCGCTCTTTCTCTTCTCTCCTCGTGCCGTGTCCCTTCACAGGACACGGGTAGGTGTGCATTCCCACAAGGGAGGTCTCGGGAGCCATGGAAAAGTCGGAGCGGACGAAAATCATGCAGGGCAGTAGAAAGGCTGCTGAAAGTACCTGAAGTGACAAAGAAAATGAGAAGGGGGAAGTCCAGCCTGAAACAGGAGTGTAGTCTGTAAAGAGAAACAACGGGAAGTCTAAGCTACAGAAACTCTTCAAGTTGCCGAAAGACATGTAGGATGGGAAATTACTTCTTGAATCCAGTCTGTTGAAGATCTTAGGCTCAGTATGCGTGCGTATTTGTAGTTGCTTAGCAATCTGCCTTCTTCTGTTTGCTATCCCTTCTAATCACTGAAAATCTAGCTATCTATTTTTTGTTTAGTTTTATTATTATTATTATTATTTATTATTAAACTCAGTTTGTGCAACTGGTGCTCCGTGAGGAAATGATTTGTGTGTATTACTCCAAGGGGCTGCCCGGTGTCACTGTTGCTCCAGGAGGGAAATGATTTGAGCACTACCTGAATTGGCCACGCAGTGTCACCATTGCTCCGTGAGGGAAAGGCTTTCTGCATTACTCCAAGTGGCCACCCAGTGTCACTGTTGCTCCAGGAGGGAAATGCTGTCTGCATGACCTGAATTGGCCACACACATCACTGTTGCTCCGGGGTGGGGGGTGGGGAGGGGGAGGCGGGGGATTGTTTGTGTGTTACTCCTGAGTGGCCACGTCGTGTCACTCTTCCTCCAGGAGGGGAATGCTTTGTGCATTACCCTGTGTGGCCACCCAAGACAACACACACAGCACGACACCGACGCACACACACACAGAACACGTCACACATACAGATGGGTAGTGTAAATTGCTAAAAATGAGACATTCATTACTAATCAGATGTAGCCGTTGATGTCTCATGCACTCTTCCTCGAAAAGCCATGCGTAGTCTCGCCTGATCATTTGGTAGAGATCTGTTCAAGAAAAGTACTCCTAATGAGACATACATTATTGACAAGTACTAGTCATCAATTTCTCCTCGAATGATTCACCAAAACGCTTTCGATCCCCTGCTGGTGATTTGGAAGAAATCGTTTCTTGAAATGTACTAAACTAGAGAAATTCATCTTTGACCTGTGCGACAGATAAATTTGAGAGGGAATCTTCCTGAAAGCCCCGAGGATTCACTTCTCGTCAGACGGTACAGAGCAGTTTGCGAAAATTACTCAGAATGAGAACGTCATTCGTAATCAGGTATCCTGAGGTCTTTCTCATGGAACCATCCACCAAAAAGCAAGTCTATTCTCTCTGCGGCATTTGGCAGAGATTTATCGTGAAAATTGCTAAAGAAGAGAACGTTATAACTGATCAATGCTAATAATCAATGACAAATGGAATCATCCTCCAAAAGCCTTTCAGATTGGCTCCCTGTGATTAGGTAGATATCAGTTGACGATTTGGTAGAAATTACTAAAAAGGAGGCAGTTCTTTCTGATCAATGTTAGCAATTAATTACACATGGAATCATCCTCCGGACTATATTGATAATTAGCTCCTGGAGATTTGGACTCAAATCGGTTCGTGAAAATGACTAGGAATGAGACAATTCATTCCTCATCCGTCTTCTGATAAATTTCCCACGGAATCATCCAGCAGAAAAGCAAAGGCATTCCCCCTTGGTGCGTTGGAACAGATCGGTTCGTGCAAATCACTCAAGGTAGAAAATCATTCTTTACAAGTCCCTAGTGGTAAAGACTCCAGCAATCCAGCTTCTCTCCTGGTGAGTTCGTAGCGATTGGTTCAAGAAAATTACTCCGAAGGAGACTTAAATTATTGACAAGTACTAGTGCTAAAGCTCTCCTCGAATGATTAACCAAAATGCTTTTCGATACGATGACACAGAAGGGCACAGAACACGACACACCAAAATAAGACACGAGAAAGACACACACACACCGCGACACGGAAAGCATCACCCACAAAACATCACACACACGACCCACAACATCTCACAAACACACACTCACTCAACACAAGACGACCCACAACATGTCGAGCGCTGTGGAGCGAGGGCTCCGGCTCGGCTTTCGCAGCGGCTCTGGCGAGGAATGGTGCCGGAGCTCTCGCCGGAGGGGAAGACGGCAGGAGGGGGCCTGAGCCGCTTGGGCCTCTTTCCAAGGAGGCGGAACCAGGCCTCCGCTCTCTGCCCTCTGCAGACCTGGCTGCCAGGTCAGTGCTTCCAGTTCCTCGTCCGCACTCGCTGTCGTCGTCCTCCTCAGCGGCCGTGGGCGTCCTCGCTGGGGACGGGGCTCGGGGGGATGAAGGTGGGGAGGGGCCAGAGTCTCTTGAGCAGAGTGACTCTGTGGGGTGCCGTTAGAAAAGGAGATTGTGGTTGGGATGCTCCAGGTGGAATGGGAGGAGAGTGGAGGGCGGATCCCCGCCGTGTGGGAGAGGCAAAGAGAGGAGCCTCCGAGACGTTGCCGACTGAGAATGGTAACTTACTTGGTTTTTTCCCCTTGGGCTGGGTTTAGTAGCAAGGAAAAAGAAGTCAAGCCTCAGAGTCTACTGCCCTCATGCGACGGAATGTGAGTGAGAGCAGCGAGCCTGTGACCGTTGGGGACACCAGGCAAGAGCCCTCCATCTGGGAGCCGAGCTCTCGCCAGTCTCGGTGAGAGAAGTGTCTGGTTTGGTGAGGACTCTGCTCACGCCCCACCTGAGTCCGGGTCGGGAAGCCCCGTCCATTAGGGTTCGGTGTGTAAGAAAAGGTTCCTGATCAGCTGTGGTTACGAGGGAGAAAAGGTCCCCTTTTCAGAGGCTGCTCGTTTCTCTGGTCAGGAACGGTGTCTTCTCCACAACTGAAGCTTGGATCCAAGAGGATGACTCCAGGTGGTGAGTTGCCCGCCTTGCTCTCATGTTTCTCTGTTTTCTCTCCTGTGTTCGCCAACTCGCTCTTTCTCTTCTCTCCTCGTGCCGTGTCCCTTCACAGGACACGGGTAGGTGTGCATTCCCACAAGGGAGGTCTCGGGAGCCATGGAAAAGTCGGAGCGGACGAAAATCATGCAGGGCAGTAGAAAGGCTGCTGAAAGTACCTGAAGTGACAAAGAAAATGAGAAGGGGGAAGTCCAGCCTGAAACAGGAGTGTAGTCTGTAAAGAGAAACAACGGGAAGTCTAAGCTACAGAAACTCTTCAAGTTGCCGAAAGACATGTAGGATGGGAAATTACTTCTTGAATCCAGTCTCTTGAAGATCTTAGGCTCAGTATGCGTGCGTATTTGTAGTTGCTTAGCAATCTGCCTTCTTCTGTTTGCTATCCCTTCTAATCACTGAAAATCTAGCTATCTATTTTTTGTTTAGTTTTATTATTATTATTATTATTTATTATTAAACTCAGTTTGTGCAACTGGTGCTCCGTGAGGAAATGATTTGTGTGTATTACTCCAAGGGGCTGCCCGGTGTCACTGTTGCTCCAGGAGGGAAATGATTTGAGCACTACCTGAATTGGCCACGCAGTGTCACCATTGCTCCATGAGGGAAAGGCTTTCTGCATTACTCCAAGTGGCCACCCAGTGTCACTGTTGCTCCAGGAGGGAAATGCTGTCTGCATGACCTGAATTGGCCACACACATCACTGTTGCTCCGGGGTGGGGGGAGGGAGGCGGGGGATTGTTTGTGTGTTACTCCTGAGTGGCCACGTCGTGTCACTCTTCCTCCAGGAGGGGAATGCTTTGTGCATTACCCTGTGTGGCCACCCAAGACAACACACACAGCACGACACCGACGCACACACACACAGAACACGTCACACATACAGATGGGTAGTGTAAATTGCTAAAAATGAGACATTCATTACTAATCAGATGTAGCCGTTGATGTCTCATGCACTCTTCCTCGAAAAGCCATGCGTAGTCTCGCCTGATCATTTGGTAGAGATCTGTTCAAGAAAAGTACTCCTAATGAGACATACATTATTGACAAGTACTAGTCATCAATTTCTCCTCGAATGATTCACCAAAACGCTTTTCGATCCCCTGCTGGTGATTTGGAAGAAATCGTTTCTTGAAATGTACTAAACTAGAGAAATTCATCTTTGACCTGTGCGACAGATAAATTTGAGAGGGAATCTTCCTGAAAGCCCCGAGGATTCACTTCTCGTCAGACGGTACAGAGCAGTTTGCGAAAATTACTCAGAATGAGAACGTCATTCGTAATCAGGTATCCTGAGGTCTTTCTCATGGAACCATCCACCAAAAAGCAAGTCTATTCTCTCTGCGGCATTTGGCAGAGATTTATCGTGAAAATTGCTAAAGAAGAGAACGTTATAACTGATCAATGCTAATAATCAATGACAAATGGAATCATCCTCCAAAAGCCTTTCAGATTGGCTCCCTGTGATTAGGTAGATATCAGTTGACGATTTGGTAGAAATTACTAAAAAGGAGGCAGTTCTTTCTGATCAATGTTAGCAATTAATTACACATGGAATCATCCTCCGGACTATATTCATAATTAGCTCCTGGAGATTTGGACTCAAATCGGTTCGTGAAAATGACTAGGAATGAGACAATTCATTCCTCATCCGTCTTCTGATAAATTTCCCACGGAATCATCCAGCAGAAAAGCAAAGGCATTCCCCCTTGGTGCGTTGGAACAGATCGGTTCGTGCAAATCACTCAAGGTAGAAAATCATTCTTTACAAGTCCCTAGTGGTAAAGACTCCAGCAATCCAGCTTCTCTCCTGGTGAGTTCGTAGCGATTGGTTCAAGAAAATTACTCCGAAGGAGACTTAAATTATTGACAAGTACTAGTGCTAAAGCTCTCCTCGAATGATTAACCAAAATGCTTTTCGATACGATGACACAGAAGGGCACAGAACACGACACACCAAAATAAGACACGAGAAAGACACACACACACCGCGACACGGAAAGCATCACCCACAAAACATCACACACACGACCCACAACATCTCACAAACACACACTCACTCAACACAAGACGACCCACAACATGTCGAGCGCTGTGGAGCGAGGGCTCCGGCTCGGCTTTCGCAGCGGCTCTGGCGAGGAATGGTGCCGGAGCTCTCGCCGGAGGGGAAGACGGCAGGAGGGGGCCTGAGCCGCTTGGGCCTCTTTCCAAGGAGGCGGAACCAGGCCTCCGCTCTCTGCCCTCTGCAGACCTGGCTGCCAGGTCAGTGCTTCCAGTTCCTCGTCCGCACTCGCTGTCGTCGTCCTCCTCAGTGGCCGTGGGCGTCCTCGCTGGGGACGGGGCTCGGGGGGATGAAGGTGGGGAGGGGCCAGAGTCTCTTGAGCAGAGTGACTCTGTGGGGTGCCGTTAGAAAAGGAGATTTTGGTTGGGATGCTCCAGGTGTAATGGGATGAGAGTGGAGGGCGGATCCCCGCCGTGTGGGAGAGGCAAAGAGAGGAGCCTCCGAGACGTTGCCGACTGAGAATGGTAACTTACTTGTTTTTTTCCCCTTGGGCTGGGTTTAGTAACAAGGAAAAAGAAGTCAAGCCTCAGAGTCTACTGCCCTCATGCGACGGAATGTGAGTGAGAGCAGCGAGCCTGTGACCGTTGGGGACACCAGGCAAGAGCCCTCCATCTGGGAGCCGAGCTCTCGCCAGTCTCGGTGAGAGAAGTGTCTGGTTTGGTGAGGACTCTGCTCACGCCCCACCTGAGTCCGGGTCGGGAAGCCCCGTCCATTAGGGTTCGGTGTGTAAGAAAAGGTTCCTGATCAGCTGTGGTTACGAGGGAGAAAAGGTCCCCTTTTCAGAGGCTGCTCGTTTCTCTGGTCAGGAACGGTGTCTTCTCCACAACTGAAGCTTGGATCCAAGAGGATGACTCCAGGTGGTGAGTTGCCCGCCTTGCTCTCATGTTTCTCTGTTTTCTCTCCTGTGTTCGCCAACTCGCTCTTTCTCTTCTCTCCTCGTGCCGTGTCCCTTCACAGGACACGGGTAGGTGTGCATTCCCACAAGGGAGGTCTCGGGAGCCATGGAAAAGTCGGAGCGGACGAAAATCATGCAGGGCAGTAGAAAGGCTGCTGAAAGTACCTGAAGTGACAAAGAAAATGAGAAGGGGGAAGTCCAGCCTGAAACAGGAGTGTAGTCTGTAAAGAGAAACAACGGGAAGTCTAAGCTACAGAAACTCTTCAAGTTGCCGAAAGACATGTAGGATGGGAAATTACTTCTTGAATCCAGTCTGTTGAAGATCTTAGGCTCAGTATGCGTGCGTATTTGTAGTTGCTTAGCAATCTGCCTTCTTCTGTTTGCTATCCCTTCTAATCACTGAAAATCTAGCTATCTATTTTTTGTTTAGTTTTATTATTATTATTGTTATTATTTATTATTAAACTCAGTTTGTGCAACTGGTGCTCCGTGAGGAAATGATTTGTGTGTATTACTCCAAGGGGCTGCCCGGTGTCACTGTTGCTCCAGGAGGGAAATGATTTGAGCACTACCTGAATTGGCCACGCAGTGTCACCATTGCTCCGTGAGGGAAAGGCTTTCTGCATTACTCCAAGTGGCCACCCAGTGTCACTGTTGCTCCAGGAGGGAAATGCTGTCTGCATGACCTGAATTGGCCACACACATCACTGTTGCTCCGGGGTGGGGGGAGGGAGGCGGGGGATTGTTTGTGTGTTACTCCTGAGTGGCCACGTCGTGTCACTCTTCCTCCAGGAGGGGAATGCTTTGTGCATTACCCTGTGTGGCCACCCAAGACAACACACACAGCACGACACCGACGCACACACACACAGAACACGTCACACATACAGATGGGTAGTGTAAATTGCTAAAAATGAGACATTCATTACTAATCAGATGTAGCCGTTGATGTCTCATGCACTCTTCCTCGAAAAGCCATACGTAGTCTCGCCTGATCATTTGGTAGAGATCTGTTCAAGAAAAGTACTCCTAATGAGACATACATTATTGACAAGTACTAGTCATCAATTTCTCCTCGAATGATTCACCAAAATGCTTTTCGATCCCCTGCTGGTGATTTGGAAGAAATCGTTTCTTGAAATGTACTAAACTAGAGAAATTCATCTTTGACCTGTGCGACAGAGAAATTTGAGAGGGAATCTTCCTGAAAGCCCTGAGGATTCACTTCTCGTCAGACGGTACAGAGCAGTTTGCGAAAATTACTCAGAATGAGAACGTCATTCGTAATCAGGTATCCTGAGGTCTTTCTCATGGAACCATCCACCAAAAAGCAAGTCTATTCTCTCTGCGGCATTTGGCAGAGATTTATCGTGAAAATTGCTAAAGAAGAGAACGTTATAACTGATCAATGCTAATAATCAATGACAAATGGAATCATCCTCCAAAAGCCTTTCAGATTGGCTCCCTGTGATTAGGTAGATATCAGTTGACGATTTGGTAGAAATTACTAAAAAGGAGGCAGTTCTTTCTGATCAATGTTAGCAATTAATTACACATGGAATCATCCTCCCGACTATATTCATAATTAGCTCCTGGAGATTTGGACTCAAATCGGTTCGTGAAAATGACTAGGAATGAGACAATTCATTCCTCATCCGTCTTCTGATAAATTTCCCACGGAATCATCCAGCAGAAAAGCAAAGGCATTCCCCCTTGGTGCGTTGGAACAGATCGGTTCGTGCAAATCACTCAAGGTAGAAAATCATTCTTTACAAGTCCCTAGTGGTAAAGACTCCAGCAATCCAGCTTCTCTCCTGGTGAGTTCGTAGCGATTGGTTCAAGAAAATTACTCCGAAGGAGACTTAAATTATTGACAAGTACTAGTGCTAAAGCTCTCCTCGAATGATTAACCAAAATGCTTTTCGATACGATGACACAGAAGGGCACAGAACACGACACACCAAAATAAGACACGAGAAAGACACACACACACCGCGACACGGAAAGCATCACCCACAAAATATCACACACACGACCCACAACATCTCACAAACACACACTCACTCAACACAAGACGACCCACAACATGTCGAGCGCTGTGGAGCGAGGGCTCCGGCTCGGCTTTCGCAGCGGCTCTGGCGAGGAATGGTGCCGGAGCTCTCGCCGGAGGGGAAGACGGCAGGAGGGGGCCTGAGCCGCTTGGGCCTCTTTCCAAGGAGGCGGAACCAGGCCTCCGCTCTCTGCCCTCTGCAGACCTGGCTGCCAGGTCAGTGCTTCCAGTTCCTCGTCCGCACTCGCTGTCGTCGTCCTCCTCAGCGGCCGTGGGCGTCCTCGCTGGGGACGGGGCTCGGGGGGATGAAGGTGGGGAGGGGCCAGAGTCTCTTGAGCAGAGCGACTCTGTGGGGTGCCGTTAGAAAAGGAGATTTTGGTTGGGATGCTCCAGGTGGAATGGGAGGAGAGTGGAGGGCGGATCCCCGCCGTGTGGGAGAGGCAAAGAGAGGAGCCTCCGAGACGTTGCCGACTGAGAATGGTAACTTACTTGGTTTTTTCCCCTTGGGCTGGGTTTAGTAGCAAGGAAAAAGAAGTCAAGCCTCAGAGTCTACTGCCCTCATGCGACGGAATGTGAGTGAGAGCAGCGAGCCTGTGACCGTTGGGGACACCAGGCAAGAGCCCTCCATCTGGGAGCCGAGCTCTCGCCAGTCTCGGTGAGAGAAGTGTCTGGTTTGGTGAGGACTCTGCTCACGCCCCACCTGAGTCCGGGTCGGGAAGCCCCGTCCATTAGGGTTCGGTGTGTAAGAAAAGGTTCCTGATCAGCTGTGGTTATGAGGGAGAAAAGGTCCCCTTTTCAGAGGCTGCTCGTTTCTCTGGTCAGGAACGGTGTCTTCTCCACAACTGAAGCTTGGATCCAAGAGGATGACTCCAGGTGGTGAGTTGCCCGCCTTGCTCTCATGTTTCTCTGTTTTCTCTCCTGTGTTCGCCAACTCGCTCTTTCTCTTCTCTCCTCGTGCCGTGTCCCTTCACAGGACACGGGTAGGTGTGCATTCCCACAAGGGAGGTCTCGGGAGCCATGGAAAAGTCGGAGCGGACGAAAATCATGCAGGGCAGTAGAAAGGCTGCTGAAAGTACCTGAAGTGACAAAGAAAATGAGAAGGGGGAAGTCCAGCCTGAAACAGGAGTGTAGTCTGTAAAGAGAAACAACGGGAAGTCTAAGCTACAGAAACTCTTCAAGTTGCCGAAAGACATGTAGGATGGGAAATTACTTCTTGAATCCAGTCTGTTGAAGATCTTAGGCTCAGTATGCGTGCGTATTTGTAGTTGCTTAGCAATCTGCCTTCTTCTGTTTGCTATCCCTTCTAATCACTGAAAATCTAGCTATCTATTTTTTGTTTAGTTTTATTATTATTATTATTATTTATTATTAAACTCAGTTTGTGCAACTGGTGCTCCGTGAGGAAATGATTTGTGTGTATTACTCCAAGGGGCTGCCCGGTGTCACTGTTGCTCCAGGAGGGAAATGATTTGAGCACTACCTGAATTGGCCACGCAGTGTCACCATTGCTCCATGAGGGAAAGGCTTTCTGCATTACTCCAAGTGGCCACCCAGTGTCACTGTTGCTCCAGGAGGGAAATGCTGTCTGCATGACCTGAATTGGCCACACACATCACTGTTGCTCCGGGGTGGGGGGAGGGAGGCGGGGGATTGTTTGTGTGTTACTCCTGAGTGGCCACGTCGTGTCACTCTTCCTCCAGGAGGGGAATGCTTTGTGCATTACCCTGTGTGGCCACCCAAGACAACACACACAGCACGACACCGACGCACACACACACAGAACACGTCACACATACAGATGGGTAGTGTAAATTGCTAAAAATGAGACATTCATTACTAATCAGATGTAGTCGTTGATGTCTCATGCACTCTTCCTCGAAAAGCCATGCATAGTCTCGCCTGATCATTTGGTAGAGATCTGTTCAAGAAAAGTACTCCTAATGAGACATACATTATTGACAAGTACTAGTCATCAATTTCTCCTCGAATGATTCACCAAAACGCTTTTCGATCCCCTGCTGGTGATTTGGAAGAAATCGTTTCTTGAAATGTACTAAACTAGAGAAATTCATCTTTGACCTGTGCGACAGATAAATTTGAGAGGGAATCTTCCTGAAAGCCCCGAGGATTCACTTCTCGTCAGACGGTACAGAGCAGTTTGCGAAAATTACTCAGAATGAGAACGTCATTCGTAATCAGGTATCCTGAGGTCTTTCTCATGGAACCATCCACCAAAAAGCAAGTCTATTCTCTCTGCGGCATTTGGCAGAGATTTATCGTGAAATTGCTAAAGAAGAGAACGTTATAACTGATCAATGCTAATAATCAATGACAAATGGAATCATCCTCCAAAAGCCTTTCAGATTGGCTCCCTGTGATTAGGTAGATATCAGTTGACGATTTGGTAGAAATTACTAAAAAGGAGGCAGTTCTTTCTGATCAATGTTAGCAATTAATTACACATGGAATCATCCTCCCGACTATATTCATAATTAGCTCCTGGAGATTTGGACTCAAATCGGTTCGTGAAAATGACTAGGAATGAGAATATTCATTCCTCATCCGTCTTCTGATACATTTCCCACGGAATCATCCAGCAGAAAAGCAAAGGCATTCCCCCTTGGTGCGTTGGAACAGATCGGTTCGTGCAAATCACTCAAGGTAGAAAATCATTCTTTACAAGTCCCTAGTGGTAAAGACTCCAGCAATCCAGCTTCTCTCCTGGTGAGTTCGTAGCGATTGGTTCAAGAAAATTACTCCGAAGGAGACTTAAATTATTGACAAGTACTAGTGCTAAAGCTCTCCTCGAATGATTAACCAAAATGCTTTTCGATACGATGACACAGAAGGGCACAGAACACGACACACCAAAATAAGACACGAGAAAGACACACACACACCGCGACACGGAAAGCATCACCCACAAAACATCACACACACGACCCACAACATCTCACAAACACACACTCACTCAACACAAGACGACCCACAACATGTCGAGCGCTGTGGAGCGAGGGCTCCGGCTCGGCTTTCGCAGCGGCTCTGGCGAGGAATGGTGCCGGAGCTCTCGCCGGAGGGGAAGACGGCAGGAGGGGGCCTGAGCCGCTTGGGCCTCTTTCCAAGGAGGCGGAACCAGGCCTCCGCTCTCTGCCCTCTGCAGACCTGGCTGCCAGGTCAGTGCTTCCAGTTCCTCGTCCGCACTCGCTGTCGTCGTCCTCCTCAGTGGCCGTGGGCGTCCTCGCTGGGGACGGGGCTCGGGGGGATGAAGGTGGGGAGGGGCCAGAGTCTCTTGAGCAGAGTGACTCTGTGGGGTGCCGTTAGAAAAGGAGATTGTGGTTGGGATGCTCCAGGTGGAATGGGAGGAGAGTGGAGGGCGGATCCCCGCCGTGTGGGAGAGGCAAAGAGAGGAGCCTCCGAGACGTTGCCGACTGAGAATGGTAACTTACTTGGTTTTTTCCCCTTGGGCTGGGTTTAGTAGCAAGGAAAAAGAAGTCAAGCCTCAGAGTCTACTGCCCTCATGCGACGGAATGTGAGTGAGAGCAGCGAGCCTGTGACTGTTGGGAACACCAGGCAAGAGCCCTCCATCTGGGAGCCGAGCTCTCGCCAGTCTCGGTGAGAGAAGTGTCTGGTTTGGTGAGGACTCTGCTCACGCCCCACCTGAGTCCGGGTCGGGAAGCCCCGTCCATTAGGGTTCGGTGTGTAAGAAAAGGTTCCTGATCAGCTGTGGTTACGAGGGAGAAAAGGTCCCCTTTTCAGAGGCTGCTCGTTTCTCTGGTCAGGAACGGTGTCTTCTCCACAACTGAAGCTTGGATCCAAGAGGATGACTCCAGGTGGTGAGTTGCCCGCCTTGCTCTCATGTTTCTCTGTTTTCTCTCCTGTGTTCGCCAACTCGCTCTTTCTCTTCTCTCCTCGTGCCGTGTCCCTTCACAGGACACGGGTAGGTGTGCATTCCCACAAGGGAGGTCTCGGGAGCCATGGAAAAGTCGGAGCGGACGAAAATCATGCAGGGCAGTAGAAAGGCTGCTGAAAGTACCTGAAGTGACAAAGAAAATGAGAAGGGGGAAGTCCAGCCTGAAACAGGAGTGTAGTCTGTAAAGAGAAACAACGGGAAGTCTAAGCTACAGAAACTCTTCAAGTTGCCGAAAGACATGTAGGATGGGAAATTACTTCTTGAATCCAGTCTGTTGAAGATCTTAGGCTCAGTATGCGTGCGTATTTGTAGTTGCTTAGCAAATTGCCTTCTTCTGTTTCCTATCCCTTCTAATCACTGAAAATCTAGCTATCTATTTTTTGTTTAGTTTTATTATTATTATTGTTATTATTTATTATTAAACTCAGTTTGTGCAACTGGTGCTCCGTGAGGAAATGATTTGTGTGTATTACTCCAAGGGGCTGCCCGGTGTCACTGTTGCTCCAGGAGGGAAATGATTTGAGCACTACCTGAATTGGCCACGCAGTGTCACCATTGCTCCGTGAGGGAAAGGCTTTCTGCATTACTCCAAGTGGCCACCCAGTGTCACTGTTGCTCCAGGAGGGAAATGCTGTCTGCATGACCTGAATTGGCCACACACATCACTGTTGCTCCGGGGTGGGGGGGTGGGGAGGGGGAGGCGGGGGATTGTTTGTGTGTTACTCCTGAGTGGCCACGTCGTGTCACTCTTCCTCCAGGAGGGGAATGCTTTGTGCATTACCCTGTGTGGCCACCCAAGACAACACACACAGCACGACACCGACGCACACACACACAGAACACGTCACACATACAGATGGGTAGTGTAAATTGCTAAAAATGAGACATTCATTACTAATCAGATGTAGCCGTTGATGTCTCATGCACTCTTCCTCGAAAAACCATACGTAGTCTCGCCTGATCATTTGGTAGAGATCTGTTCAAGAAAATTACTCCTAATGAGACATACCTTATTGACAAGTACTAGTCATCAATTTCTCCTCGAATGATTCACCAAAATGCTTTTCGATCCCCTGCTGGTGATTTGGAAGAAATCGTTTCTTGAAATGTACTAAACTAGAGAAATTCATCTTTGACCTGTGCGACAGAGAAATTTGAGAGGGAATCTTCCTGAAAGCCCTGAGGATTCACTTCTCGTCAGACGGTACAGAGCAGTTTGCGAAAATTACTCAGAATGAGAACGTCATTCGTAATCAGGTATCCTGAGGTCTTTCTCATGGAACCATCCACCAAAAAGCAAGTCTATTCTCTCTGCGGCATTTGGCAGAGATTTATCGTGAAAATTGCTAAAGAAGAGAACGTTATAACTGATCAATGCTAATAATCAATGACAAATGGAATCATCCTCCAAAAGCCTTTCAGATTGGCTCCCTGTGATTAGGTAGATATCAGTTGACGATTTGGTAGAAATTACTAAAAAGGAGGCAGTTCTTTCTGATCAATGTTAGCAATTAATTACACATGGAATCATCCTCCGGACTATATTCATAATTAGCTCCTGGAGATTTGGACTCAAATCGGTTCGTGAAAATGACTAGGAATGAGACAATTCATTCCTCATCCGTCTTCTGATAAATTTCCCACGGAATCATCCAGCAGAAAAGCAAAGGCATTCCCCCTTGGTGCGTTGGAACAGATCGGTTCGTGCAAATCACTCAAGGTAGAAAATCATTCTTTACAAGTCCCTAGTGGTAAAGACTCCAGCAATCCAGCTTCTCTCCTGGTGAGTTCGTAGCGATTGGTTCAAGAAAATTACTCCGAAGGAGACTTAAATTATTGACAAGTACTAGTGCTAAAGCTCTCCTCGAATGATTAACCAAAATGCTTTTCGATACGATGACACAGAAGGGCACAGAACACGACACACCAAAATAAGACACGAGAAAGTCACACACACACCGCGACACGGAAAGCATCACCCACAAAACATCACACACACGACCCACAACATCTCACAAACACACACTCACTCAACACAAGATGACGCACAACATGTCGAGCGCTGTGGAGCGAGGGCTCCGGCTCGGCTTTCGCAGCGGCTCTGGCGAGGAATGGTGCCGGAGCTCTCGCCGGAGGGGAAGACGGCAGGAGGGGGCCTGAGCCGCTTGGGCCTCTTTCCAAGGAGGCGGAACCAGGCCTCCGCTCTCTGCCCTCTGCAGATCTGGCTGCCAGGTCAGTGCTTCCAGTTCCTCGTCCGCACTCGCTGTCGTCGTCCTCCTCAGCGGCCGTGGGCGTCCTCGCTGGGGACGGGGCTCGGGGGGATGAAGGTGGGGAGGGGCCAGAGTCTCTTGAGCAGAGTGACTCTGTGGGGTGCCGTTAGAAAAGGAGATTTTGGTTGGGATGCTCCAGGTGGAATGGGAGGAGAGTGGAGGGCGGATCCCCGCCGTGTGGGAGAGGCAAAGAGAGGAGCCTCCGAGACGTTGCCGACTGAGAATGGTAACTTACTTGTTTTTTTCCCCTTGGGCTGGGTTTAGTAGGAAGGAAAAAGAAGTCAAGCCTCAGAGTCTACTGCCCTCATGCGACGGAATGTGAGTGAGAGCAGCGAGCCTGTGACCGTTGGGGACACCAGGCAAGAGCCCTCCATCTGGGAGCCGAGCTCTCGCCAGTCTCGGTGAGAGAAGTGTCTGGTTTGGTGAGGACTCTGCTCACGCCCCACCTGAGTCCGGGTCGGGAAGCCCCGTCCATTAGGGTTCGGTGTGTAAGAAAAGGTTCCTGATCAGCTGTGGTTACGAGGGAGAAAAGGTCCCCTTTTCAGAGGCTGCTCGTTTCTCTGGTCAGGAACGGTGTCTTCTCCACAACTGAAGCTTGGATCCAAGATGATGACTCCAGGTGGTGAGTTGCCCGCCTTGCTCTCATGTTTCTCTGTTTTCTCTCCTGTGTTCGCCAACTCACTCTTTCTCTTCTCTCCTCGTGCCGTGTCCCTTCATAGGACACGGGTAGGTGTGCATTCCCACAAGGGAGGTCTCGGGAGCCATGGAAAAGTCGGAGCGGACGAAAATCATGCAGGGCAGTAGAAAGGCTGCTGAAAGTACCTGAAGTGACAAAGAAAATGAGAAGGGGGAAGTCCAGCCTGAAACAGGAGTGTAGTCTGTAAAGAGAAACAACGGGAAGTCTAAGCTACAGAAACTCTTCAAGTTGCCGAAAGACATGTAGGATGGGAAATTACTTCTTGAATCCAGTCTGTTGAAGATCTTAGGCTCAGTATGCGTGCGTATTTGTAGTTGCTTAGCAATCTGCCTTCTTCTGTTTGCTATCCCTTCTAATCACTGAAAATCTAGCTATCTATTTTTTGTTTAGTTTTATTATTATTATTATTATTTATTATTAAACTCAGTTTGTGCAACTGGTGCTCCGTGAGGAAATGATTTGTGTGTATTACTGCAAGGGGCTGCCCGGTGTCACTGTTGCTCCAGGAGGGAAATGATTTGAGCACTACCTGAATTGGCCACGCAGGGTCACCATTGCTCCGTGAGGGAAATGCTTTCTGCATTACTCCAAGTGGCCACCCAGTGTCACTGTTGCTCCAGGAGGGAAATGCTTTCTGCATGACCTGAATTGGCCACACACATCACTGTTGCTCCGGGGTGGGGGGAGGGGGGGGGAGGCGGGGGATTGTTTGTGTGTTACTCCTGAGTGGCCACGTCGTGTCACTCTTCCTCCAGGAGGGGAATGCTTTGTGCATTACCCTGTGTGGCCACCCAAGACAACACACACAGCACGACACCGACGCACACACACACAGAACACGTCACACATAGAGATGGGTAGTGTAAATTACTAAAAATGAGACATTCATTACTAATCAGATGTAGCCGTTGATGTCTCATGCACTCTTCCTCGAAAAGCCATACGTAGTCTCGCCTGATCATTTGGTAGAGATCTGTTCAAGAAAAGTACTCCTAATGAGACATACCTTATTGACAAGTACTAGTCATCAATTTCTCCTCGAATGATTCACCAAAATGCTTTTCGATCCCCTGCTGGTGATTTGGAAGAAATCGTTTCTTGAAATGTACTAAACTAGAGAAATTCATCTTTGACCTGTGCGACAGATAAATTTGAGAGGGAATCTTCCTGAAAGCCCCGAGGATTCACTTCTCGTCAGACGGTACAGAGCAGTTTGCGAAAATTACTCAGAATGAGAACGTCATTCGTAATCAGGTATCCTGAGGTCTTTCTCATGGAACCATCCACCAAAAAGCAAGTCTATTCTCTCTGCGGCATTTGGCAGAGATTTATCGTGAAAATTGCGAAAGAAGAGAACGTTATAACTGATCAATGCTAATAATCAATGACAAATGGAATCATCCTCCAAAAACCTTTCAGATTGGCTCCCTGTGATTAGGTAGATATCAGTTGACGATTTGGTAGAAATTACTAAAAAGGAGGCAGTTCTTTCTGATCAATGTTAGCAATTAATTACACATGGAATCATCCTCCGGACTATATTCATAATTAGCTCCTGGAGATTTGGACTCAAATCGGTTCGTGAAAATGACTAGGAATGAGACAATTCATTCCTCATCCGTCTTCTGATAAATTTCCCACGGAATCATCCAGCAGAAAAGCAAAGGCATTCCCCCTTGGTGCGTTGGAACAGATCGGTTCGTGCAAATCACTCAAGGTAGAAAATCATTCTTTACAAGTCCCTAGTGGTAAAGACTCCAGCAATCCAGCTTCTCTCCTGGTGAGTTCGTAGCGATTGGTTCAAGAAAATTACTCCGAAGGAGACTTAAATTATTGACAAGTACTAGTGCTAAAGCTCTCCTCGAATGATTAACCAAAATGCTTTTCGATACGATGACACAGAAGGGCACAGAACACGACACACCAAAATAAGACACGAGAAAGACACACACACACCGCGACACGGAAAGCATCACCCACAAAACATCACACACATGACCCACAACATCTCACAAACACACACTCACTCAACACAAGACGACCCACAACATGTCGAGCGCTGTGGAGCGAGGGCTCCGGCTCGGCTTTCGCAGCGGCTCTGGCGAGGAATGGTGCCGGAGCTCTCGCCGGAGGGGAAGACGGCAGGAGGGGGCCTGAGCCGCTTGGGCCTCTTTCCAAGGAGGCGGAACCAGGCCTCCGCTCTCTGCCCTCTGCAGATCTGGCTGCCAGGTCAGTGCTTCCAGTTCCTCGTCCGCACTCGCTGTCGTCGTCCTCCTCAGCGGCCGTGGGCGTCCTCGCTGGGGACGGGGCTCGGGGGGATGAAGGTGGGGAGGGGCCAGAGTCTCTTGAGCAGAGTGACTCTGTGGGGTGCCGTTAGAAAAGGAGATTTTGGTTGGGATGCTCCAGGTGGAATGGGAGGAGAGTGGAGGGCGGATCCCCGCCGTGTGGGAGAGGCAAAGAGAGGAGCCTCCGAGACGTTGCCGACTGAGAATGGTAACTTACTTGTTTTTTTCCCCTTGGGCTGGGTTTAGTAGGAAGGAAAAAGAAGTCAAGCCTCAGAGTCTACTGCCCTCATGCGACGGAATGTGAGTGAGAGCAGCGAGCCTGTGACCGTTGGGGACACCAGGCAAGAGCCCTCCATCTGGGAGCCGAGCTCTCGCCAGTCTCGGTGAGAGAAGTGTCTGGTTTGGTGAGGACTCTGCTCACGCCCCACCTGAGTCCGGGTCGGGAAGCCCCGTCCATTAGGGTTCGGTGTGTAAGAAAAGGTTCCTGATCAGCTGTGGTTACGAGGGAGAAAAGGTCCCCTTTTCAGAGGCTGCTCGTTTCTCTGGTCAGGAACGGTGTCTTCTCCACAACTGAAGCTTGGATCCAAGATGATGACTCCAGGTGGTGAGTTGCCCGCCTTGCTCTCATGTTTCTCTGTTTTCTCTCCTGTGTTCGCCAACTCACTCTTTCTCTTCTCTCCTCGTGCCGTGTCCCTTCATAGGACACGGGTAGGTGTGCATTCCCACAAGGGAGGTCTCGGGAGCCATGGAAAAGTCGGAGCGGACGAAAATCATGCAGGGCAGTAGAAAGGCTGCTGAAAGTACCTGAAGTGACAAAGAAAATGAGAAGGGGGAAGTCCAGCCTGAAACAGGAGTGTAGTCTGTAAAGAGAAACAACGGGAAGTCTAAGCTACAGAAACTCTTCAAGTTGCCGAAAGACATGTAGGATGGGAAATTACTTCTTGAATCCAGTCTGTTGAAGATCTTAGGCTCAGTATGCGTGCGTATTTGTAGTTGCTTAGCAATCTGCCTTCTTCTGTTTGCTATCCCTTCTAATCACTGAAAATCTAGCTATCTATTTTTTGTTTAGTTTTATTATTATTATTATTATTTATTATTAAACTCAGTTTGTGCAACTGGTGCTCCGTGAGGAAATGATTTGTGTGTATTACTCCAAGGGGCTGCCCGGTGTCACTGTTGCTCCAGGAGGGAAATGATTTGAGCACTACCTGAATTGGCCACGCAGGGTCACCATTGCTCCGTGAGGGAAATGCTTTCTGCATTACTCCAAGTGGCCACCCAGTGTCACTGTTGCTCCAGGAGGGAAATGCTTTCTGCATGACCTGAATTGGCCACACACATCACTGTTGCTCCGGGGTGGGGGGAGGGGGGGGGAGGCGGGGGATTGTTTGTGTGTTACTCCTGAGTGGCCACGTCGTGTCACTCTTCCTCCAGGAGGGGAATGCTTTGTGCATTACCCTGTGTGGCCACCCAAGACAACACACACAGCACGACACCGACGCACACACACACAGAACACGTCACACATAGAGATGGGTAGTGTAAATTACTAAAAATGAGACATTCATTACTAATCAGATGTAGCCGTTGATGTCTCATGCACTCTTCCTCGAAAAGCCATACGTAGTCTCGCCTGATCATTTGGTAGAGATCTGTTCAAGAAAAGTACTCCTAATGAGACATACCTTATTGACAAGTACTAGTCATCAATTTCTCCTCGAATGATTCACCAAAATGCTTTTCGATCCCCTGCTGGTGATTTGGAAGAAATCGTTTCTTGAAATGTACTAAACTAGAGAAATTCATCTTTGACCTGTGCGACAGATAAATTTGAGAGGGAATCTTCCTGAAAGCCCCGAGGATTCACTTCTCGTCAGACGGTACAGAGCAGTTTGCGAAAATTACTCAGAATGAGAACGTCATTCGTAATCAGGTATCCTGAGGTCTTTCTCATGGAACCATCCACCAAAAAGCAAGTCTATTCTCTCTGCGGCATTTGGCAGAGATTTATCGTGAAAATTGCGAAAGAAGAGAACGTTATAACTGATCAATGCTAATAATCAATGACAAATGGAATCATCCTCCAAAAACCTTTCAGATTGGCTCCCTGTGATTAGGTAGATATCAGTTGACGATTTGGTAGAAATTACTAAAAAGGAGGCAGTTCTTTCTGATCAATGTTAGCAATTAATTACACATGGAATCATCCTCCGGACTATATTCATAATTAGCTCCTGGAGATTTGGACTCAAATCGGTTCGTGAAAATGACTAGGAATGAGACAATTCATTCCTCATCCGTCTTCTGATAAATTTCCCACGGAATCATCCAGCAGAAAAGCAAAGGCATTCCCCCTTGGTGCGTTGGAACAGATCGGTTCGTGCAAATCACTCAAGGTAGAAAATCATTCTTTACAAGTCCCTAGTGGTAAAGACTCCAGCAATCCAGCTTCTCTCCTGGTGAGTTCGTAGCGATTGGTTCAAGAAAATTACTCCGAAGGAGACTTAAATTATTGACAAGTACTAGTGCTAAAGCTCTCCTCGAATGATTAACCAAAATGCTTTTCGATACGATGACACAGAAGGGCACAGAACACGACACACCAAAATAAGACACGAGAAAGACACACACACACCGCGACACGGAAAGCATCACCCACAAAACATCACACACATGACCCACAACATCTCACAAACACACACTCACTCAACACAAGACGACCCACAACATGTCGAGCGCTGTGGAGCGAGGGCTCCGGCTCGGCTTTCGCAGCGGCTCTGGCGAGGAATGGTGCCGGAGCTCTCGCCGGAGGGGAAGACGGCAGGAGGGGGCCTGAGCCGCTTGGGCCTCTTTCCAAGGAGGCGGAACCAGGCCTCCGCTCTCTGCCCTCTGCAGACCTGACTGCCAGGTCAGTGCTTCCAGTTCCTCGTCCGCACTCGCTGTCGTCGTCCTCCTCAGCGGCCGTGGGCGTCCTCGCTGGGGACGGGGCTCGGGGGGATGAAGGTGGGGAGGGGCCAGAGTCTCTTGAGCAGAGTGACTCTGTGGGGTGCCGTTAGAAAAGGAGATTTTGGTTGGGATGCTCCAGGTGGAATGGGAGGAGAGTGGAGGGCGGATCCCCGCCGTGTGGGAGAGGCAAAGAGAGGAGCCTCCGAGACGTTGCCGACTGAGAATGGTAACTTACTTGGTTTTTTCCCCTTGGGCTGGGTTTAGTAGCAAGGAAAAAGAAGTCAAGCCTCAGAGTCTACTGCCCTCATGCGACGGAATGTGAGTGAGAGCAGCGAGCCTGTGACCGTTGGGGACACCAGGCAAGAGCCCTCCATCTGGGAGCCGAGCTCTCGCCAGTCTCGGTGAGAGAAGTGTCTGGTTTGGTGAGGACTCTGCTCACGCCCCACCTGAGTCCGGGTCGGGAAGCCCCGTCCATTAGGGTTCGGTGTGTAAGAAAAGGTTCCTGATCAGCTGTGGTTACGAGGGAGAAAAGGTCCCCTTTTCAGAGGCTGCTCGTTTCTCTGGTCAGGAACGGTGTCTTCTCCACAACTGAAGCTTGGATCCAAGAGGATGACTCCAGGTGGTGAGTTGCCCGCCTTGCTCTCATGTTTCTCTGTTTTCTCTCCTGTGTTCGCCAACTCGCTCTTTCTCTTCTCTCCTCGTGCCGTGTCCCTTCACAGGACACGGGTAGGTGTGCATTCCCACAAGGGAGGTCTCGGGAGCCATGGAAAAGTCGGAGCGGACGAAAATCATGCAGGGCAGTAGAAAGGCTGCTGAAAGTACCTGAAGTGACAAAGAAAATGAGAAGGGGGAAGTCCAGCCTGAAACAGGAGTGTAGTCTGTAAAGAGAAACAACGGGAAGTCTAAGCTACAGAAACTCTTCAAGTTGCCGAAAGACATGTAGGATGGGAAATTACTTCTTGAATCCAGTCTCTTGAAGATCTTAGGCTCAGTATGCGTGCGTATTTGTAGTTGCTTAGCAATCTGCCTTCTTCTGTTTGCTATCCCTTCTAATCACTGAAAATCTAGCTATCTATTTTTTGTTTAGTTTTATTATTATTATTATTATTATTTATTATTAAACTCAGTTTGTGCAACTGGTGCTCCGTGAGGAAATGATTTGTGTGTATTACTCCAAGGGGCTGCCCGGTGTCACTGTTGCTCCAGGAGGGAAATGATTTGAGCACTACCTGAATTGGCCACGCAGTGTCACCATTGCTACGTGAGGGAAATGCTTTCTGCATTACTCCAAGTGGCCACCCAGTGTCACTGTTGCTCCAGGAGGGAAATGCTTTCTGCATGACCTGAATTGGCCACACACATCACTGTTGCTCCGGGGTGGGGGGAGGAGGGGGGGAGGCGGGGGATTGTTTGTGTGTTACTCCTGAGTGGCCACGTCGTGTCACTCTTCCTCCAGGAGGGGAATGCTTTGTGCATTACCCTGTGTGGCCACCCAAGACAACACACACAGCACGACACCGACGCACACACACACAGAACACGTCACACATACAGATGGGTAGTGTAAATTGCTAAAAATGAGACATTCATTACTAATCAGATGTAGCCGTTGATGTCTCATGCACTCTTCCTCGAAAAGCCATGCGTAGTCTCGCCTGATCATTTGGTAGAGATCTGTTCAAGAAAAGTACTCCTAATGAGACATACATTATTGACAAGTACTAGTCATCAATTTCTCCTCGAATGATGCACCAAAACGCTTTTCGATCCCCTGCTGGTGATTTGGAAGAAATCGTTTCTTGAAATGTACTAAACTAGAGAAATTCATCTTTGACCTGTGCGACAGATAAATTTGAGAGGGAATCTTCCTGAAAGCCCCGAGGATTCACTTCTCGTCAGACGGTACAGAGCAGTTTGCGAAAATTACTCAGAATGAGAACGTCATTCGTAATCAGGTATCCTGGGGTCTTTCTCATGGAACCATCCACCAAAAAGCAAGTCTATTCTCTCTGCGGCATTTGGCAGAGATTTATCGTGAAAATTGCTAAAGAAGAGAACGTTATAACTGATCAATGCTAATAATCAATGACAAATGGAATCATCCTCCAAAAACCTTTCAGATTGGCTCCCTGTGATTAGGTAGATATCAGTTGACGATTTGGTAGAAATTACTAAAAAGGAGGCAGTTCTTTCTGATCAATGTTAGCAATTAATTACACATGGAATCATCCTCCGGACTATATTCATAATTAGCTCCTGGAGATTTGGACTCAAATCGGTTCGTGAAAATGACTAGGAATGAGACAATTCATTCCTCATCCGTCTTCTGATACATTTCCCACGGAATCATCCAGCAGAAAAGCAAAGGCATTCCCCCTTGGTGCGTTGGAACAGATCGGTTCGTGCAAATCACTCAAGGTAGAAAATCATTCTTTACAAGTCCCTAGTGGTAAAGACTCCAGCAATCCAGCTTCTCTCCTGGTGAGTTCGTAGCGATTGGTTCAAGAAAATTACTCCGAAGGAGACTTAAATTATTGACAAGTACTAGTGCTAAAGCTCTCCTCGAATGATTAGCCAAAATGCTTTTCGATACGATGACACAGAAGGGCACAGAACACGACACACCAAAATAAGACACGAGAAAGACACACACACACCGCGACACGGAAAGCATCACCCACAAAACATCACACACACGTCCCACAACATCTCACAAACACACACTCACTCAACACAAGACGACCCGCAACATGTCGAGCGCTGTGGAGCGAGGGCTCTGGCTCGCCTTTCGCAGCGGCTCTGGCGAGGAATGGTGCCGGAGCTCTCGCCGGAGGGGAAGATGGCAGGGGGGAGCCTGAGCCGCTTGGGCCTCTTTCCAAGGAGGCAGAACCAGGCCTCCGCTCTCTGCCCTCTGCAGACCTGGCTGCCAGGTCAGTGCTTCCAGTTCCTCGTCCGCACTCGCTGTCGTCGTCCTCCTCAGCGGCCGTGGGCGTCCTCGCTGGGGACGGGGCTCGGGGGGATGAAGGTGGGGAGGGGCCAGAGTCTCTTGAGCAGAGTGACTCTGTGGGGTGCCGTTAGAAAAGGAGATTGTGGTTGGGATGCTCCAGGTGGAATGGGAGGAGAGTGGAGGGCGGATCCCCGCCGTGTGGGAGAGGCAAAGAGAGGAGCCTCTGAGACGTTGCCGACTGAGAATGGTAACTTACTTGGTTTTTTCCCCTTGGGCTGGGTTTAGTAGCAAGGAAAAAGAAGTCAAGCCTCAGAGTCTACTGCCCTCATGCGACGGAATGTGAGTGAGAGCAGCGAGCCTGTGACCGTTGGGGACACCAGGCAAGAGCCCTCCATCTGGGAGCCGAGCTCTCGCCAGTCTCGGTGAGAGAAGTGTCTGGTTTGGTGAGGACTCTGCTCACGCCCCACCTGAGTCCGGGTCGGGAAGCCCCGTCCATTAGGGTTCGGTGTGTAAGAAAAGGTTCCTGATCAGCTGTGGTTACGAGGGAGAAAAAGTCCCATTTTCAGAGGCTGCTCGTTTCTCTGGTCAGGAACGGTGTCTTCTCCACAACTGAAGCTTGGATCCAAGAGGATGAGTCCAGGTGGTGAGTTGCCCGCCTTGCTCTCATGTTTCTCTGTTTTCTCTCCTGTGTTCGCCAACTCGCTCTTTCTCTTCTCTCCTCTTCTCTCCTCGTGCCGTGTCCCTTCACAGGACACGGGTAGGTGTGCATTCCCACAAGGGAGGTCTCGGGAGCCATGGAAAAGTCGGAGCGGACGAAAATCATGCAGGGCAGTAGAAAGGCTGCTGAAAGTACCTGAAGTGACAAAGAAAATGAGAAGGGGGAAGTCCAGCCTGAAACAGGAGTGTAGTCTGTAAAGAGAAACAACGGGAAGTCTAAGCTACAGAAACTCTTCAAGTTGCCGAAAGACATGTAGGATGGGAAATTACTTCTTGAATCCAGTCTGTTGAAGATCTTAGGCTCAGTATGCGTGCGTATTTGTAGTTGCTTAGCAATCTGCCTTCTTCTGTTTCCTATCCCTTCTAATCACTGAAAATCTAGCTATCAATTTTTTGTTTAGTTTTATTATTATTATTATTATTATTATTTATTATTAAACTCAGTTTGTGCAACTGGTGCTCCGTGAGGAAATGATGTGTGTGTATTACTCCAAGGGGCTGCCCGGTGTCACTGTTGCTCCAGGAGGGAAATGATTTGAGCACTACCTGAATTGGCCACGCAGTGTCACCATTGCTCCGTGAGGGAAATGCTTTCTGTATTACTCCAATTGGCCACCCAGTGTCACTGTTGCTCCAGGAGGGAAATGCTTTCTGCATGACCTGAATTGGCCACACGCATCACTGTTGCTCCGGGGTGGGGGGTGGGGGGGGCGGGGGATTGTTTGTGTGTTACTCCTGAGTGGCCACGTCGTGTCACTCTTCCTCCAGGAGGGGAATGCTTTGTGCATTACCCTGTGTGGCCACCCAAGACAACACACACAGCACGACACCGACGCACACACACACAGAACACGTCACACATACAGATGGGTAGTGTAAATTACTAAAAATGAGACATTCATTACTAATCAGATGTAGCCGTTGATGTCTCATGCACTCTTCCTCGAAAAGCCATACGTAGTCTCGCCTGATCATTTGGTAGAGATCTGTTCAAGAAAAGTACTCCTAATGAGACATACCTTATTGACAAGTACTAGTCATCAATTTCTCCTCGAATGATTCACCAAAACGCTTTTCGATCCCCTGCTGGTGATTTGGAAGAAATCGTTTCTTGAAATGTACTAAACTAGAGAAATTCATCTTTGACCTGTGCGACAGATAAATTTGAGAGGGAATCTTCCTGAAAGCCCCGAGGATTCACTTCTCGTCAGACGGTAAAGAGCAGTTTGCGAAAATTACGCAGAATGAGAACGTCATTCGTAATCAGGTATCCTGAGGTCTTTCTCATGGAACCATCCACCAAAAAGCAAGTCTATTCTCTCTGCGGCATTTGGCAGAGTTTTATCGTGAAAATTGCTAAAGAAGAGAACGTTATAACTGATCAATGCTAATAATCAATGACAAATGGAATCATCCTCCAAAAACCTTTCAGATTGGCTCCCTGTGATTAGGTAGATATCAGTTGACGATTTGGTAGAAATTACTAAAAAGGAGGCAGTTCTTTCTGATCAATGTTAGCAATTAATTACACATGGAATCATCCTCCGGACTATATTCATAATTAGCTCCTGGAGATTTGGACTCAAATCGGTTCGTGAAAATGACTAGGAATGAGACAATTCATTCCTCATCCGTCTTCTGATACATTTCCCACGGAATCATCCAGCAGAAAAGCAAAGGCATTCCCCCTTGGTGCGTTGGAACAGATCGGTTCGTGCAAATCACTCAAGGTAGAAAATCATTCTTTACAAGTCCCTAGTGGTAAAGACTCCAGCAATCCAGCTTCTCTCCTGGTGAGTTCGTAGCGATTGGTTCAAGAAAATTACTCCGAAGGAGACTTAAATTATTGACAAGTACTAGTGCTAAAGCTCTCCTCGAATGATTAACCAAAATGCTTTTCGATACGATGACACAGAAGGGCACAGAACACGACACACCAAAATAAGACACGAGAAAGACACACACACACCGCGACACGGAAAGCATCACCCACAAAACATCACACACACGACCCACAACATCTCACAAACACACACTCACTCAACACAAGACGACCCACAACATGTCGAGCGCTGTGGAGCGAGGGCTCCGGCTCGGCTTTCGCAGCGGCTCTGGCGAGGAATGGTGCCGGAGCTCTCGCCGGAGGGGAAGACGGCAGGAGGGGGCCTGAGCCGCTTGGGCCTCTTTCCAAGGAGGCGGAACCAGGCCTCCGCTCTCTGCCCTCTGCAGACCTGGCTGCCAGGTCAGTGCTTCCAGTTCCTCGTCCGCACTCGCTGTCGTCGTCCTCCTCAGCGGCCGTGGGCGTCCTCGCTGGGGACGGGGCTCGGGGGGATGAAGGTGGGGAGGGGCCAGAGTCTCTTGAGCAGAGTGACTCTGTGGGGTGCCGTTAGAAAAGGAGATTTTGGTTGGGATGCTCCAGGTGTAATGGGAGGAGAGTGGAGGGCGGATCCCCGCCGTGTGGGAGAGGCAAAGAGAGGAGCCTCCGAGACGTTGCCGACTGAGAATGGTAACTTACTTGGTTTTTTCCCCTTGGGCTGGGTTTAGTAGCAAGGAAAAAGAAGTCAAGCCTCAGAGTCTACTGCCCTCATGCGACGGAATGTGAGTGAGAGCAGCGAGCCTGTGACCGTTGGGGACACCAGGCAAGAGCCCTCCATCTGGGAGCCGAGCTCTCGCCAGTCTCGGTGAGAGAAGTGTCTGGTTTGGTGAGGACTCTGCTCACGCCCCACCTGAGTCCGGGTCGGGAAGCCCCGTCCATTAGGGTTCGGTGTGTAAGAAAAGGTTCCTGATCAGCTGTGGTTATGAGGGAGAAAAGGTCACCTTTTCAGAGGCTGCTCGTTTCTCTGGTCAGGAACGGTGTCTTCTCCACAACTGAAGCTTGGATCCAAGAGGATGACTCCAGGTGGTGAGTTGCCCGCCTTGCTCTCATGTTTCTCTGTTTTCTCTCCTGTGTTCGCCAACTCGCTCTTTCTCTTCTCTCCTCTTCTCTCCTCGTGCCGTGTCCCTTCACAGGACACGGGTAGGTGTGCATTCCCACAAGGGAGGTCTCGGGAGCCATGGAAAAGTCGGAGTGGACGAAAATCATGCAGGGCAGTAGAAAGGCTTCTGAAAGTACCTGAAGTGACAAAGAAAATGAGAAGGGGGAAGTCCAGCCTGAAACAGGAGTGTAGTCTGTAAAGAGAAACAACGGGAAGTCTAAGCTACAGAAACTCTTCAAGTTGCCGGAAGACATGGAGGATGGGAAATTACTTCTTGAATCCAGTCTGTTGAAGATCTT
The DNA here is from genome assembly GCF_965140235.1 of Caretta caretta. Classification (NCBI taxonomy): domain Eukaryota; kingdom Metazoa; phylum Chordata; order Testudines; family Cheloniidae; genus Caretta; species Caretta caretta. The sequence goes on along the minus strand of NC_134230.1, from coordinate 1,543,996 downwards.
AGGCTCAGTATGCGTGCGTATTTGTAGTTGCTTAGCAATCTGCCTTCTTCTGTTTGCTATCCCTTCTAATCACTGAAAATCTAGCTATCTATTTTTTGTTTAGTTTTATTATTATTATTATTATTATTTATTATTAAACTCAGTTTGTGCAACTGGTGCTCCGTGAGGAAATGATTTGTGTGTATTACTCCAAGGGGCCGCCCGGTGTCACTGTTGCTCCAGGAGGGAAATGATTTGAGCACTACCTGAATTGGCCACGCAGTGTCACCATTGCTCCGTGAGGGAAATGCTTTCTGTATTACTCCAAGTGGCCACCCAGTGTCACTGTTGCTCCAGGAGGGAAATGCTTCGTGCATGACCTGAATTGGCCACACACATCACTCTTGCTCCAGGGTCGGGGGGGGGAAGGCGGGGGATTGTTTGTGTGTTACTCCTGAGTGGCCACGTCATGTCACTCTTCCTCCAGGAGGGGAATGCTTTGTGCATTACCCTGTGTGGCCACCCAAGACAACACACACAGCACGACACCGACGCACACACACACAGAACACGTCACACATACAGATGGGTAGTGTAAATTGCTAAAAATGAGACATTCATTACTAATCAGATGTAGCCGTTGATGTCTCATGCACTCTTCCTCGAAAAGCCATACGTAGTCTCGCCTGATCATTTGGTAGAGATCTGTTCAAGAAAAGTACTCCTAATGAGACATACATTATTGACAAGTACTAGTCATCAATTTCTCCTCGAATGATTCACCAAAACGCTTTTCGATCCCCTGCTGGTGATTTGGAAGAAATCGTTTCTTGAAATGTACTAAACTAGAGAAATTCATCTTTGACCTGTGCGACAGATAAATTTGAGAGGGAATCTTCCTGAAAGCCCCGAGGATTCACTTCTCGTCAGACGGTACAGAGCAGTTTGCGAAAATTACTCAGAATGAGAACGTCATTCGTAATCAGGTATCCTGGGGTCTTTCTCATGGAACCATCCACCAAAAAGCAAGTCTATTCTCTCTGCGGCATTTGGCAGAGATTTATCGTGAAAATTGCTAAAGAAGAGAACGTTATAACTGATCAATGCTAATAATCAATGACAAATGGAATCATCCTCCAAAAACCTTTCAGATTGGCTCCCTGTGATTAGGTAGATATCAGTTGACGATTTGGTAGAAATTACTAAAAAGGAGGCAGTTCTTTCTGATCAATGTTAGCAATTAATTACACATGGAATCATCCTCCGGACTATATTCATAATTAGCTCCTGGAGATTTGGACTCAAATCGGTTCGTGAAAATGACTAGGAATGAGACAATTCATTCCTCATCCGTCTTCTGATACATTTCCCACGGAATCATCCAGCAGAAAAGCAAAGGCATTCCCCCTTGGTGCGTTGGAACAGATCGGTTCGTGCAAATCACTCAAGGTAGAAAATCATTCTTTACAAGTCCCTAGTGGTAAAGACTCCAGCAATCCAGCTTCTCTCCTGGTGAGTTCGTAGCGATTGGTTCAAGAAAATTACTCCGAAGGAGACTTAAATTATTGACAAGTACTAGTGCTAAAGCTCTCCTCGAATGATTAGCCAAAATGCTTTTCGATACGATGACACAGAAGGGCACAGAACACGACACACCAAAATAACACACGAGAAAGACACACACACACCGCGACACGGAAAGCATCACCCACAAAACATCACACACACGTCCCACAACATCTCACAAACACACACTCACTCAACACAAGACGACCCGCAACATGTCGAGCGCTGTGGAGCGAGGGCTCTGGCTCGCCTTTCGCAGCGGCTCTGGCGAGGAATGGTGCCGGAGCTCTCGCCGGAGGGGAAGATGGCAGGGGGGGGCCTGAGCCGCTTGGGCCTCTTTCCAAGGAGGCAGAACCAGGCCTCCGCTCTCTGCCCTCTGCAGACCTGGCTGCCAGGTCAGTGCTTCCAGTTCCTCGTCCGCACTCGCTGTCGTCGTCCTCCTCAGCGGCCGTGGGCGTCCTCGCTGGGGACGGGGCTCGGGGGGATGAAGGTGGGGAGGGGCCAGAGTCTCTTGAGCAGAGTGACTCTGTGGGGTGCCGTTAGAAAAGGAGATTTTGGTTGGGATGCTCCAGGTGGAATGGGAGGAGAGTGGAGGGCGGATCCCCGCCGTGTGGGAGAGGCAAAGAGAGGAGCCTCTGAGACGTTGCCGACTGAGAATGGTAACTTACTTGGTTTTTTCCCCTTGGGCTGGGTTTAGTAGCAAGGAAAAAGAAGTCAAGCCTCAGAGTCTACTGCCCTCATGCGACGGAATGTGAGTGAGAGCAGCGAGCCTGTGACCGTTGGGGACACCAGGCAAGAGCCCTCCATCTGGGAGCCGAGCTCTCGCCAGTCTCGGTGAGAGAAGTGTCTGGTTTGGTGAGGACTCTGCTCACGCCCCACCTGAGTCCGGGTCGGGAAGCCCCGTCCATTAGGGTTCGGTGTGTAAGAAAAGGTTCCTGATCAGCTGTGGTTACGAGGGAGAAAAAGTCCCATTTTCAGAGGCTGCTCGTTTCTCTGGTCAGGAACGGTGTCTTCTCCACAACTGAAGCTTGGATCCGAGAGGATGACTCCAGGTGGTGAGTTGCCCGCCTTGCTCTCATGTTTCTCTGTTTTCTCTCCTGTGTTCGCCAACTCGCTCTTTCTCTTCTCTCCTCTTCTCTCCTCGTGCCGTGTCCCTTCACAGGACACGGGTAGGTGTGCATTCCCACAAGGGAGGTCTCGGGAGCCATGGAAAAGTCGGAGCGGACGAAAATCATGCAGGGCAGTAGAAAGGCTGCTGAAAGTACCTGAAGTGACAAAGAAAATGAGAAGGGGGAAGTCCAGCCTGAAACAGGAGTGTAGTCTGTAAAGAGAAACAACGGGAAGTCTAAGCTACAGAAACTCTTCAAGTTGCCGAAAGACATGTAGGATGGGAAATTACTTCTTGAATCCAGTCTGTTGAAGATCTTAGGCTCAGTATGCGTGCGTATTTGTAGTTGCTTAGCAATCTGCCTTCTTCTGTTTGCTATCCCTTCTAATCACTGAAAATCTAGCTATCTATTTTTTGTTTAGTTTTATTATTATTATTATTATTATTATTTATTATTAAACTCAGTTTGTGCAACTGGTGCTCCGTGAGGAAATGATGTGTGTGTATTACTCCAAGGGGCTGCCCGGTGTCACTGTTGCTCCAGGAGGGAAATGATTTGAGCACTACCTGAATTGGCCACGCAGTGTCACCATTGCTCCGTGAGGGAAATGCTTTCTGTATTACTCCAATTGGCCACCCGGTGTCACTGTTGCTCCAGGAGGGAAATGCTTTCTGCATGACCTGAATTGGCCACACGCATCACTGTTGCTCCGGGGTGGGGGGTGGGGGGGGCGGGGGATTGTTTCTGTGTTACTCCTGAGTGGCCACGTCGTGTCACTCTTCCTCCAGGAGGGGAATGCTTTGTGCATTACCCTGTGTGGCCACCCAAGACAACACACACAGCACGACACCGACGCACACACACACAGAACACGTCACACATACAGATGGGTAGTGTAAATTACTAAAAATGAGACATTCATTACTAATCAGATGTAGCCGTTGATGTCTCATGCACTCTTCCTCGAAAAGCCATACGTAGTCTCGCCTGATCATTTGGTAGAGATCTGTTCAAGAAAAGTACTCCTAATGAGACATACATTATTGACAAGTACTAGTCATCAATTTCTCCTCGAATGATTCACCAAAACGCTTTTCGATCCCCTGCTGGTGATTTGGAAGAAATCGTTTCTTGAAATGTACTAAACTAGAGAAATTCATCTTTGACCTGTGCGACAGATAAATTTGAGAGGGAATCTTCCTGAAAGCCCCGAGGATTCACTTCTCGTCAGACGGTAAAGAGCAGTTTGCGAAAATTACGCAGAATGAGAACGTCATTCGTAATCAGGTATCCTGAGGTCTTTCTCATGGAACCATCCACCAAAAAGCAAGTCTATTCTCTCTGCGGCATTTGGCAGAGATTTATCATGAAAATTGCTAAAGAAGAGAACGTTATAACTGATCAATGCTAATAATCAATGACAAATGGAATCATCCTCCAAAAGCCTTTCAGATTGGCTCCCTGTGATTAGGTAGATATCAGTTGACGATTTGGTAGAAATTACTAAAAAGGAGGCAGTTCTTTCTGATCAATGTTAGCAATTAATTACACATGGAATCATCCTCCGGACTATATTCATAATTAGCTCCTGGAGATTTGGACTCAAATCGGTTCGTGAAAATGACTAGGAATGAGACAATTCATTCCTCATCCGTCTTCTGATAAATTTCCCACGGAATCATCCAGCAGAAAAGCAAAGGCATTCCCCCTTGGTGCGTTGGAACAGATCGGTTCGTGCAAATCACTCAAGGTAGAAAATCATTCTTTACAAGTCCCTAGTGGTAAAGACTCCAGCAATCCAGCTTCTCTCCTGGTGAGTTCGTAGCGATTGGTTCAAGAAAATTACTCCGAAGGAGACTTAAATTATTGACAAGTACTAGTGCTAAAGCTCTCCTCGAATGATTAACCAAAATGCTTTTCGATACGATGACACAGAAGGGCACAGAACACGACACACCAAAATAAGACACGAGAAAGACACACACACACCGCGACACGGAAAGCATCACCCACAAAACATCACACACACGACCCACAACATCTCACAAACACACACTCACTCAACACAAGACGACCCACAACATGTCGAGCGCTGTGGAGCGAGGGCTCCGGCTCGGCTTTCGCAGCGGCTCTGGCGAGGAATGGTGCCGGAGCTCTCGCCGGAGGGGAAGACGGCAGGAGGGGGCCTGAGCCGCTTGGGCCTCTTTCCAAGGAGGCGGAACCAGGCCTCCGCTCTCTGCCCTCTGCAGACCTGGCTGCCAGGTCAGTGCTTCCAGTTCCTCGTCCGCACTCGCTGTCGTCGTCCTCCTCAGCGGCCGTGGGCGTCCTCGCTGGGGACGGGGCTCGGGGGGATGAAGGTGGGGAGGGGCCAGAGTCTCTTGAGCAGAGTGACTCTGTGGGGTGCCGTTAGAAAAGGAGATTGTGGTTGGGATGCTCCAGGTGTAATGGGAGGAGAGTGGAGGGCGGATCCCCGCCGTGTGGGAGAGGCAAAGAGAGGAGCCTCCGAGACGTTGCCGACTGAGAATGGTAACTTACTTGGTTTTTTCCCCTTGGGCTGGGTTTAGTAGCAAGGAAAAAGAAGTCAAGCCTCAGAGTCTACTGCCCTCATGCGACGGAATGTGAGTGAGAGCAGCGAGCCTGTGACCGTTGGGGACACCAGGCAAGAGCCCTCCATCTGGGAGCCGAGCTCTCGCCAGTCTCGGTGAGAGAAGTGTCTGGTTTGGTGAGGACTCTGCTCACGCCCCACCTGAGTCCGGGTCGGGAAGCCCCGTCCATTAGGGTTCGGTGTGTAAGAAAAGGTTCCTGATCAGCTGTGGTTATGAGGGAGAAAAGGTCACCTTTTCAGAGGCTGCTCGTTTCTCTGGTCAGGAACGGTGTCTTCTCCACAACTGAAGCTTGGATCCAAGAGGATGACTCCAGGTGGTGAGTTGCCCGCCTTGCTCTCATGTTTCTCTGTTTTCTCTCCTGTGTTCGCCAACTCGCTCTTTCTCTTCTCTCCTCTTCTCTCCTCGTGCCGTGTCCCTTCACAGGACACGGGTAGGTGTGCATTCCCACAAGGGAGGTCTCGGGAGCCATGGAAAAGTCGGAGTGGACGAAAATCATGCAGGGCAGTAGAAAGGCTGCTGAAAGTACCTGAAGTGACAAAGAAAATGAGAAGGGGGAAGTCCAGCCTGAAACAGGAGTGTAGTCTGTAAAGAGAAACAACGGGAAGTCTAAGCTACAGAAACTCTTCAAGTTGCCGGAAGACATGGAGGATGGGAAATTACTTCTTGAATCCAGTCTGTTGAAGATCTTAGGCTCAGTATGCGTGCGTATTTGTAGTTGCTTAGCAATCTGCCTTCTTCTGTTTGCTATCCCTTCTAATCACTGAAAATCTAGCTATCTATTTTTTGTTTAGTTTTATTATTATTATTATTATTATTTATTATTAAACTCAGTTTGTGCAACTGGTGCTCCGTGAGGAAATGATTTGTGTGTATTACTCCAAGGGGCCGCCCGGTGTCACTGTTGCTCCAGGAGGGAAATGATTTGAGCACTACCTGAATTGGCCACGCAGTGTCACCATTGCTCCGTGAGGGAAATGCTTTCTGTATTACTCCAAGTGGCCACCCAGTGTCACTGTTGCTCCAGGAGGGAAATGCTTTCTGCATGACCTGAATTGGCCACACGCATCACTGTTGCTCCAGGGTGGGGGGTGGGGGGGGGCGGGGGATTGTTTGTGTGTTACTCCTGAGTGGCCACGTCGTGTCACTCTTCCTCCAGGAGGGGAATGCTTTGTGCATTACCCTGTGTGGCCACCCAAGACAACACACACAGCACGACACCGACGCAGACACACACAGAACACGTCACACATACAGATGGGTAGTGTAAATTGCTAAAAATGAGACATTCATTACTAATCAGATGTAGCCGTTGATGTCTCATGCACTCTTCCTCGAAAAGCCATACGTAGTCTCGCCTGATCATTTGGTAGAGATCTGTTCAAGAAAAGTACTCCTAATGAGACATACATTATTGACAAGTACTAGTCATCAATTTCTCCTCGAATGATTCACCAAAACGCTTTTCGATCCCCTGCTGGTGATTTGGAAGAAATCGTTTCTTGAAATATACTAAACTAGAGAAATTCATCTTTGACCTGTGCGACAGATAAATTTGAGAGGGAATCTTCCTGAAAGCCCCGAGGATTCACTTCTCGTCAGACGGTACAGAGCAGTTTGCGAAAATTACTCAGAATGAGAACGTCATTCGTAATCAGGTATCCTGGGGTCTTTCTCATGGAACCATCCACCAAAAAGCAAGTCTATTCTCTCTGCGGCATTTGGCAGAGATTTATCGTGAAAATTGCTGAAGAAGAGAACGTTATAACTGATCAATGCTAATAATCAATGACAAATGGAATCATCCTCCAAAAGCCTTTCAGATTGGCTCCCTGTGATTAGGTAGATATCAGTTGACGATTTGGTAGAAATTACTAAAAAGGAGGCAGTTCTTTCTGATCAATGTTAGCAATTAATTACACATGGAATCATCCTCCGGACTATATTCATAATTAGCTCCTGGAGATTTGGACTCAAATCGGTTCGTGAAAATGACTAGGAATGAGACAATTCATTCCTCATCCGTCTTCTGATAAATTTCCCACGGAATCATCCAGCAGAAAAGCAAAGGCATTCCCCCTTGGTGCGTTGGAACAGATCGGTTCGTGCAAATCACTCAAGGTAGAAAATCATTCTTTACAAGTCCCTAGTGGTAAAGACTCCAGCAATCCAGCTTCTCTCCTGGTGAGTTCGTAGCGATTGGTTCAAGAAAATTACTCCGAAGGAGACTTAAATTATTGACAAGTACTAGTGCTAAAGCTCTCCTCGAATGATTAACCAAAATGCTTTTCGATACGATGACACAGAAGGGCACAGAACACGACACACCAAAATAAGACACGAGAAAGACACACACACACCGCGACACGGAAAGCATCACCCACAAAACATCACACACACGACCCACAACATCTCACAAACACACACTCACTCAACACAAGACGACCCGCAACATGTCGAGCGCTGTGGAGCGAGGGCTCCGGCTCGGCTTTCGCAGCGGCTCTGGCGAGGAATGGTGCCGGAGCTCTCGCCGGAGGGGAAGACGGCAGGAGGGGGCCTGAGCCGCTTGGGCCTCTTTCCAAGGAGGCGGAACCAGGCCTCCGCTCTCTGCCCTCTGCAGACCTGGCTGCCAGGTCAGTGCTTCCAGTTCCTCATCCGCTCTCGCTGTCGCCGTCTTCCTCAGCGGCCGTGGGCGTCCTCGCTGGGGACGGGGCTCGGGGGGATGAAGGTGGGGAGGGGCCAGAGTCTCTTGAGCAGAGTGACTCTGTGGGGTGCCATTAGAAAAGGAGATTTTGGTTGGGATGCTCCAGGTGGAATGGGAGGAGAGTGGAGGGCGGATCCCCGCCGTGTGGGAGAGGCAAAGAGAGGAGCCTCCGAGACGTTGCCGACTGAGAATGGTAACTTACTTGGTTTTTTCCCCTTGGGCTGGGTTTAGTAGCAAGGAAAAAGAAGTCAAGCCTCAGAGTCTACTGCCCTCATGCGACGGAATGTGAGTGAGAGCAGCGAGCCTGTGACCGTTGGGGACACCAGGCAAGAGCCCTCCATCTGGGAGCCGAGCTCTCGCCAGTCTCGGTGAGAGAAGTGTCTGGTTTGGTGAGGACTCTGCTCACGCCCCACCTGAGTCCGGGTCGGGAAGCCCCGTCCATTAGGGTTCGGTGTGTAAGAAAAGGTTCCTGATCAGCTGTGGTTACGAGGGAGAAAAGGTCCCCTTTTCAGAGGCTGCTCGTTTCTCTGGTCAGGAACGGTGTCTTCTCCACAACTGAAGCTTGGATCCAAGAGGATGACTCCAGGTGGTGAGTTGCCCGCCTTGCTCTCATGTTTCTCTGTTTTCTCTCCTGTGTTCGCCAACTCGCTCTTTCTCTTCTCTCCTCTTCTCTCCTCGTGCCGTGTCCCTTCACAGGACACGGGTAGGTGTGCATTCCCACAAGGGAGGTCTCGGGAGCCATGGAAAAGTCGGAGCGGACGAAAATCATGCAGGGCAGTAGAAAGGCTGCTGAAAGTACCTGAAGTGACAAAGAAAATGAGAAGGGGGAAGTCCAGCCTGAAACAGGAGTGTAGTCTGTAAAGAGAAACAACGGGAAGTCTAAGCTACAGAAACTCTTCAAGTTGCCGAAAGACATGTAGGATGGGAAATTACTTCTTGAATCCAGTCTGTTGAAGATCTTAGGCTCAGTATGCGTGCGTATTTGTAGTTGCTTAGCAATCTGCCTTCTTCTGTTTGCTATCCCTTCTAATCACTGAAAATCTAGCTATCTATTTTTTGTTTAGTTTTATTATTATTATTATTATTATTATTTATTATTAAACTCAGTTTGTGCAACTGGTGCTCCGTGAGGAAATGATTTGTGTGTATTACTCCAAGGGGCTGCCCGGTGTCACTGTTGCTCCAGGAGGGAAATGATTTGAGCACTACCTGAATTGGCCACGCAGTGTCACCATTGCTCCGTGAGGGAAATGCTTTCTGCATTACTCCAAGTGGCCACCCAGTGTCACTGTTGCTCCAGGAGGGAAATGCTTCCTGCATGACCTGAATTGGCCACACACATCACTCTTGCTCCAGGGTCGGGGGGGGGAAGGCGGGGGATTGTTTGTGTGTTACTCCTGAGTGGCCACGTCATGTCACTCTTCCTCCAGGAGGGGAATGCTTTGTGCATTACCCTGTGTGGCCACCCAAGACAACACACACAGCACGACACCGACGCACACACACACAGAACACGTCACACATACAGATGGGTAGTGTAAATTGCTAAAAATGAGACATTCATTACTAATCAGATGTAGCCGTTGATGTCTCATGCACTCTTCCTCGAAAAGCCATACGTAGTCTCGCCTGATCATTTGGTAGAGATCTGTTCAAGAAAAGTACTCCTAATGAGACATACATTATTGACAAGTACTAGTCATCAATTTCTCCTCGAATGATTCACCAAAACGCTTTTCGATCCCCTGCTGGTGATTTGGAAGAAATCGTTTCTTGAAATGTACTAAACTAGAGAAATTCATCTTTGACCTGTGCGACAGATAAATTTGAGAGGGAATCTTCCTGAAAGCCCCGAGGATTCACTTCTCGTCAGACGGTACAGAGCAGTTTGCGAAAATTACTCAGAATGAGAACGTCATTCGTAATCAGGTATCCTGGGGTCTTTCTCATGGAACCATCCACCAAAAAGCAAGTCTATTCTCTCTGCGGCATTTGGCAGAGATTTATCGTGAAAATTGCTAAAGAAGAGAACGTTATAACTGATCAATGCTAATAATCAATGACAAATGGAATCATCCTCCAAAAACCTTTCAGATTGGCTCCCTGTGATTAGGTAGATATCAGTTGACGATTTGGTAGAAATTACTAAAAAGGAGGCAGTTCTTTCTGATCAATGTTAGCAATTAATTACACATGGAATCATCCTCCGGACTATATTCATAATTAGCTCCTGGAGATTTGGACTCAAATCGGTTCGTGAAAATGACTAGGAATGAGACAATTCATTCCTCATCCGTCTTCTGATACATTTCCCACGGAATCATCCAGCAGAAAAGCAAAGGCATTCCCCCTTGGTGCGTTGGAACAGATCGGTTCGTGCAAATCACTCAAGGTAGAAAATCATTCTTTACAAGTCCCTAGTGGTAAAGACTCCAGCAATCCAGCTTCTCTCCTGGTGAGTTCGTAGCGATTGGTTCAAGAAAATTACTCCGAAGGAGACTTAAATTATTGACAAGTACTAGTGCTAAAGCTCTCCTCGAATGATTAGCCAAAATGCTTTTCGATACGATGACACAGAAGGGCACAGAACACGACACACCAAAATAACACACGAGAAAGACACACACACACCGCGACACGGAAAGCATCACCCACAAAACATCACACACACGTCCCACAACATCTCACAAACACACACTCACTCAACACAAGACGACCCGCAACATGTCGAGCGCTGTGGAGCGAGGGCTCTGGCTCGCCTTTCGCAGCGGCTCTGGCGAGGAATGGTGCCGGAGCTCTCGCCGGAGGGGAAGATGGCAGGGGGGGGCCTGAGCCGCTTGGGCCTCTTTCCAAGGAGGCAGAACCAGGCCTCCGCTCTCTGCCCTCTGCAGACCTGGCTGCCAGGTCAGTGCTTCCAGTTCCTCGTCCGCACTCGCTGTCGTCGTCCTCCTCAGCGGCCGTGGGCGTCCTCGCTGGGGACGGGGCTCGGGGGGATGAAGGTGGGGAGGGGCTAGAGTCTCTTGAGCAGAGTGACTCTGTGGGGTGCCGTTAGAAAAGGAGATTTTGGTTGGGATGCTCCAGGTGGAATGGGAGGAGAGTGGAGGGCGGATCCCCGCCGTGTGGGAGAGGCAAAGAGAGGAGCCTCTGAGACGTTGCCGACTGAGAATGGTAACTTACTTGGTTTTTTCCCCTTGGGCTGGGTTTAGTAGCAAGGAAAAAGAAGTCAAGCCTCAGAGTCTACTGCCCTCATGCGACGGAATGTGAGTGAGAGCAGCGAGCCTGTGACCGTTGGGGACACCAGGCAAGAGCCCTCCATCTGGGAGCCGAGCTCTCGCCAGTCTCGGTGAGAGAAGTGTCTGGTTTGGTGAGGACTCTGCTCACGCCCCACCTGAGTCCGGGTCGGGAAGCCCCGTCCATTAGGGTTCGGTGTGTAAGAAAAGGTTCCTGATCAGCTGTGGTTACGAGGGAGAAAAAGTCCCATTTTCAGAGGCTGCTCGTTTCTCTGGTCAGGAACGGTGTCTTCTCCACAACTGAAGCTTGGATCCAAGAGGATGAGTCCAGGTGGTGAGTTGCCCGCCTTGCTCTCATGTTTCTCTGTTTTCTCTCCTGTGTTCGCCAACTCGCTCTTTCTCTTCTCTCCTCTTCTCTCCTCGTGCCGTGTCCCTTCACAGGACACGGGTAGGTGTGCATTCCCACAAGGGAGGTCTCGGGAGCCATGGAAAAGTCGGAGCGGACGAAAATCATGCAGGGCAGTAGAAAGGCTGCTGAAAGTACCTGAAGTGACAAAGAAAATGAGAAGGGGGAAGTCCAGCCTGAAACAGGAGTGTAGTCTGTAAAGAGAAACAACGGGAAGTCTAAGCTACAGAAACTCTTCAAGTTGCCGAAAGACATGTAGGATGGGAAATTACTTCTTGAATCCAGTCTGTTGAAGATCTTAGGCTCAGTATGCGTGCGTATTTGTAGTTGCTTAGCAATCTGCCTTCTTCTGTTTCCTATCCCTTCTAATCACTGAAAATCTAGCTATCAATTTTTTGTTTAGTTTTATTATTATTATTATTATTATTATTTATTATTAAACTCAGTTTGTGCAACTGGTGCTCCGTGAGGAAATGATGTGTGTGTATTAATCCAAGGGGCTGCCCGGTGTCACTGTTGCTCCAGGAGGGAAATGATTTGAGCACTACCTGAATTGGCCACGCAGTGTCACCATTGCTCCGTGAGGGAAATGCTTTCTGTATTACTCCAATTGGCCACCCAGTGTCACTGTTGCTCCAGGAGGGAAATGCTTTCTGCATGACCTGAATTGGCCACACGCATCACTGTTGCTCCGGGGTGGGGGGTGGGGGGGCGGGGGATTGTTTCTGTGTTACTCCTGAGTGGCCACGTCGTGTCACTCTTCCTCCAGGAGGGGAATGCTTTGTGCATTACCCTGTGTGGCCACCCAAGACAACACACACAGCACGACACCGACGCACACACACACAGAACACGTCACACATACAGATGGGTAGTGTAAATTCCTAAAAATGAGACATTCATTACTAATCAGATGTAGCCGTTGATGTCTCATGCACTCTTCCTCGAAAAGCCATACGTAGTCTCGCCTGATCATTTGGTAGAGATCTGTTCAAGAAAAGTACTCCTAATGAGACATACATTATTGACAAGTACTAGTCATCAATTTCTCCTCGAATGATTCACCAAAACGCTTTTCGATCCCCTGCTGGTGATTTGGAAGAAATCGTTTCTTGAAATGTACTAAACTAGAGAAATTCATCTTTGACCTGTGCGACAGATAAATTTGAGAGGGAATCTTCCTGAAAGCCCCGAGGATTCACTTCTCGTCAGACGGTAAAGAGCAGTTTGCGAAAATTACGCAGAATGAGAACGTCTTTCGTAATCAGGTATCCTGAGGTCTTTCTCATGGAACCATCCACCAAAAAGCAAGTCTATTCTCTCTGCGGCATTTGGCAGAGATTTATCGTGAAAATTGCTAAAGAAGAGAACGTTATAACTGATCAATGCTAATAATCAATGACAAATGGAATCATCCTCCAAAAGCCTTTCAGATTGGCTCCCTGTGATTAGGTAGATATCAGTTGACGATTTGGTCGAAATTACTAAAAAGGAGGCAGTTCTTTCTGATCAATGTTAGCAATTAATTACACATGGAATCATCCTCCGGACTATATTCATAATTAGCTCCTGGAGATTTGGACTCAAATCGGTTCGTGAAAATGACTAGGAATGAGACAATTCATTCCTCATCCGTCTTCTGATAAATTTCCCACGGAATCATCCAGCAGAAAAGCAAAGGCATTCCCCCTTGGTGCGTTGGAACAGATCGGTTCGTGCAAATCACTCAAGGTAGAAAATCATTCTTTACAAGTCCCTAGTGGTAAAGACTCCAGCAATCCAGCTTCTCTCCTGGTGAGTTCGTAGCGATTGGTTCAAGAAAATTACTCCGAAGGAGACTTAAATTATTGACAAGTACTAGTGCTAAAGCTCTCCTCGAATGATTAACCATAATGCTTTTCGATACGATGACACAGAAGGGCACAGAACACGACACACCAAAATAAGACACGAGAAAGACACACACACACCGCGACACGGAAAGCATCACCCACAAAACATCACACACACGACCCACAACATCTCACAAACACACACTCACTCAACACAAGACGACCCACAACATGTCGAGCGCTGTGGAGCGAGGGCTCCGGCTCGGCTTTCGCAGCGGCTCTGGCGAGGAGTGGTGCCGGAGCTCTCGCCGGAGGGGAAGACGGCAGGAGGGGGCCTGAGCCGCTTTGGCCTCTTTCCAAGGAGGCGGAACCAGGCCTCTGCTCTCTGCCCTCTGCAGACCTGGCTGCCAGGTCAGTGCTTCCAGTTCCTCGTCCGCACTCGCTGTCGTCGTCCTCCTCAGCGGCCGTGGGCGTCCTCGCTGGGGACGGGGCTCGGGGGGATGAAGGTGGGGAGGGGCCAGAGTCTCTTGAGCAGAGTGACTCTGTGGGGTGCTGTTAGAAAAGGAGATTTTGGTTGGGATGCTCCAGGTGGAATGGGAGGAGAGTGGAGGGCGGATCCCCGCCGTGTGGGAGAGGCAAAGAGAGGAGCCTCCGAGACGTTGCCGACTGAGAATGGTAACTTACTTGGTTTTTTCCCCTTGGGCTGGGTTTAGTAGCAAGGAAAAAGAAGTCAAGCCTCAGAGTCTACTGCCCTCATGCGACGGAATGTGAGTGAGAGCAGCGAGCCTGTGACCGTTGGGGACACCAGGCAAGAGCCCTCCATCTGGGAGCCGAGCTCTCGCCAGTCTCGGTGAGAGAAGTGTCTGGTTTGGTGAGGACTCTGCTCACGCCCCACCTGAGTCCGGGTCGGGAAGCCCCGTCCATTAGGGTTCGGTGTGTAAGAAAAGGTTCCTGATCAGCTGTGGTTATGAGGGAGAAAAGGTCACCTTTTCAGAGGCTGCTCGTTTCTCTGGTCAGGAACGGTGTCTTCTCCACAACTGAAGCTTGGATCCAAGAGGATGACTCCAGGTGGTGAGTTGCCCGCCTTGCTCTCATGTTTCTCTGTTTTCTCTCCTGTGTTCGCCAACTCGCTCTTTCTCTTCTCTCCTCTTCTCTCCTCGTGCCGTGTCCCTTCACAGGACACGGGTAGGTGTGCATTCCCACAAGGGAGGTCTCGGGAGCCATGGAAAAGTCGGAGTGGACGAAAATCATGCAGGGCAGTAGAAAGGCTGCTGAAAGTACCTGAAGTGACAAAGAAAATGAGAAGGGGGAAGTCCAGCCTGAAACAGGAGTGTAGTCTGTAAAGAGAAACAACGGGAAGTCTAAGCTACAGAAACTCTTCAAGTTGCCGGAAGACATGGAGGATGGGAAATTACTTCTTGAATCCAGTCTGTTGAAGATCTTAGGCTCAGTATGCGTGCGTATTTGTAGTTGCTTAGCAATCTGCCTTCTTCTGTTTGCTATCCCTTCTAATCACTGAAAATCTAGCTATCTATTTTTTGTTTAGTTTTATTATTATTATTCTTATTATTCTTATTATTTATTATTAAACTCAGTTTGTGCAACTGGTGCTCCGTGAGGAAATGATTTGTGTGTATTACTCCAAGGGGCCGCCCGGTGTCACTGTTGCTCCAGGAGGGAAATGATTTGAGCACTACCTGAATTGGCCACGCAGTGTCACCATTGCTCCGTGAGGGAAATGCTTTCTGTATTACTCCAAGTGGCCACCCAGTGTCACTGTTGCTCCAGGAGGGAAATGCTTTCTGCATGACCTGAATTGGCCACACGCATCACTGTTGCTCCGGGGTGGGGTGTGTGGGGGGGGCGGGGGATTGTTTGTGTGTTACTCCTGAGTGGCCACGTCGTGTCACTCTTCCTCCAGGAGGGGAATGCTTTGTGCATTACCCTGTGTGGCCACCCAAGACAACACACACAGCACGACACCGACGCAGACACACACAGAACACGTCACACATACAGATGGGTAGTGTAAATTGCTAAAAATGAGACATTCATTACTAATCAGATGTAGCCGTTGATGTCTCATGCACTCTTCCTCGAAAAGCCATACGTAGTCTCGCCTGATCATTTGGTAGAGATCTGTTCAAGAAAAGTACTCCTAATGAGACATACATTATTGACAAGTACTAGTCATCAATTTCTCCTCGAATGATTCACCAAAACGCTTTTCGATCCCCTGCTGGTGATTTGGAAGAAATCGTTTCTTGAAATATACTAAACTAGAGAAATTCATCTTTGACCTGTGCGACAGATAAATTTGAGAGGGAATCTTCCTGAAAGCCCTGAGGATTCACTTCTCGTCAGACGGTACAGAGCAGTTTGCGAAAATTACTCAGAATGAGAACGTCATTCGTAATCAGGTATCCTGGGGTCTTTCTCATGGAACCATCCACCAAAAAGCAAGTCTATTCTCTCTGCGGCATTTGGCAGAGATTTATCGTGAAAATTGCTGAAGAAGAGAACGTTATAACTGATCAATGCTAATAATCAATGACAAATGGAATCATCCTCCAAAAGCCTTTCAGATTGGCTCCCTGTGATTAGGTAGATATCAGTTGACGATTTGTTAGAAATTACTAAAAAGGAGGCAGTTCTTTCTGATCAATGTTAGCAATTAATTACACATGGAATCATCCTCCGGACTATATTCATAATTAGCTCCTGGAGATTTGGACTCAAATCGGTTCGTGAAAATGACTAGGAATGAGACAATTCATTCCTCATCCGTCTTCTGATAAATTTCCCACGGAATCATCCAGCAGAAAAGCAAAGGCATTCCCCCTTGGTGCGTTGGAACAGATCGGTTCGTGCAAATCACTCAAGGTAGAAAATCATTCTTTACAAGTCCCTAGTGGTAAAGACTCCAGCAATCCAGCTTCTCTCCTGGTGAGTTCGTAGCGATTGGTTCAAGAAAATTACTCCGAAGGAGACTTAAATTATTGACAAGTACTAGTGCTAAAGCTCTCCTCGAATGATTAACCAAAATGCTTTTCGATACGATGACACAGAAGGGCACAGAACACGACACACCAAAATAAGACACGAGAAAGACACACACACACCGCGACACGGAAAGCATCACCCTTAAAACATCACACACACGACCCACAACATCTCACAAACACACACTCACTCAACACAAGACGACCCGCAACATGTCGAGCGCTGTGGAGCGAGGGCTCCGGCTCGGCTTTCGCAGCGGCTCTGGCGAGGAATGGTGCCGGAGCTCTCGCCGGAGGGGAAGACGGCAGGAGGGGGCCTGAGCCGCTTGGGCCTCTTTCCAAGGAGGCGGAACCAGGCCTCCGCTCTCTGCCCTCTGCAGACCTGGCTGCCAGGTCAGTGCTTCCAGTTCCTCATCCGCACTCGCTGTCGCCGTCTTCCTCAGCGGCCGTGGGCGTCCTCGCTGGGGACGGGGCTCGGGGGGATGAAGGTGGGGAGGGGCCAGAGTCTCTTGAGCAGAGTGACTCTGTGGGGTGCCATTAGAAAAGGAGATTTTGGTTGGGATGCTCCAGGTGTAATGGGAGGAGAGTGGAGGGCGGATCCCCGCCGTGTGGGAGAGGCAAAGAGAGGAGCCTCCGAGACGTTGCCGACTGAGAATGGTAACTTACTTGGTTTTTTCCCCTTGGCCTGGGTTTAGTAGCAAGGAAAAAGAAGTCAAGCCTCAGAGTCTACTGCCCTCATGCGACGGAATGTGAGTGAGAGCAGCGAGCCTGTGACCGTTGGGGACACCAGGCAAGAGCCCTCCATCTGGGAGCCGAGCTCTCGCCAGTCTCGGTGAGAGAAGTGTCTGGTTTGGTGAGGACTCTGCTCACGCCCCACCTGAGTCCGGGTCGGGAAGCCCCGTCCATTAGGGTTCGCTGTGTAAGAAAAGGTTCCTGATCAGCTGTGGTTACGAGGGAGAAAAGGTCCCCTTTTCAGAGGCTGCTCGTTTCTCTGGTCAGGAACGGTGTCTTCTCCACAACTGAAGCTTGGATCCAAGAGGATGACTCCAGGTGGTGAGTTGCCCGCCTTGCTCTCATGTTTCTCTGTTTTCTCTCCTGTGTTCGCCAACTCGCTCTTTCTCTTCTCTCCTCTTCTCTCCTCGTGCCGTGTCCCTTCACAGGACACGGGTAGGTGTGCATTCCCACAAGGGAGGTCTCGGGAGCCATGGAAAAGTCGGAGCGGACGAAAATCATGCAGGGCAGTAGAAAGGCTGCTGAAAGTACCTGAAGTGACAAAGAAAATGAGAAGGGGGAAGTCCAGCCTGAAACAGGAGTGTAGTCTGTAAAGAGAAACAACGGGAAGTCTAAGCTACAGAAACTCTTCAAGTTGCCGAAAGACATGTAGGATGGGAAATTACTTCTTGAATCCAGTCTGTTGAAGATCTTAGGCTCAGTATGCGTGCGTATTTGTAGTTGCTTAGCAATCTGCCTTCTTCTGTTTGCTATCCCTTCTAATCACTGAAAATCTAGCTATCTATTTTTTGTTTAGTTTTATTATTATTATTATTATTATTATTTATTATTAAACTCAGTTTGTGCAACTGGTGCTCCGTGAGGAAATGATTTGTGTGTATTACTCCAAGGGGCTGCCCGGTGTCACTGTTGCTCCAGGAGGGAAATGATTTGAGCACTACCTGAATTGGCCACGCAGTGTCACCATTGCTCCGTGAGGGAAATGCTTTCTGCATTACTCCAAGTGGCCACCCAGTGTCACTGTTGCTCCAGGAGGGAAATGCTTCCTGCATGACCTGAATTGGCCACACACATCACTCTTGCTCCAGGGTCGGGGGGGGGAAGGCGGGGGATTGTTTGTGTGTTACTCCTGAGTGGCCACGTCATGTCACTCTTCCTCCAGGAGGGGAATGCTTTGTGCATTACCCTGTGTGGCCACCCAAGACAACACACACAGCACGACACCGACGCACACACACACAGAACACGTCACACATACAGATGGGTAGTGTAAATTGCTAAAAATGAGACATTCATTACTAATCAGATGTAGCCGTTGATGTCTCATGCACTCTTCCTCGAAAAGCCATACGTAGTCTCGCCTGATCATTTGGTAGAGATCTGTTCAAGAAAAGTACTCCTAATGAGACATACATTATTGACAAGTACTAGTCATCAATTTCTCCTCGAATGATTCACCAAAACGCTTTTCGATCCCCTGCTGGTGATTTGGAAGAAATCGTTTCTTGAAATGTACTAAACTAGAGAAATTCATCTTTGACCTGTGCGACAGATAAATTTGAGAGGGAATCTTCCTGAAAGCCCCGAGGATTCACTTCTCGTCAGACGGTACAGAGCAGTTTGCGAAAATTACGCAGAATGAGAACGTCATTCGTAATCAGGTATCCTGAGGTCTTTCTCATGGAACCATCCACCAAAAAGCAAGTCTATTCTCTCTGCGGCATTTGGCAGAGATTTATCGTGAAAATTGCTAAAGAAGAGAACGTTATAACTGATCAATGCTAATAATCAATGACAAATGGAATCATCCTCCAAAAGCCTTTCAGATTGGCTCCCTGTGATTAGGTAGATATCAGTTGACGATTTGGTAGAAATTACTAAAAAGGAGGCAGTTCTTTCTGATCAATGTTAGCAATTAATTACACATGGAATCATCCTCCGGACTATATTCATAATTAGCTCCTGGAGATTTGGACTCAAATCTGTTCGTGAAAATGACTAGGAATGAGACAATTCATTCCTCATCCGTCTTCTGATAAATTTCCCACGGAATCATCCAGCAGAAAAGCAAAGGCATTCCCCCTTGGTGCGTTGGAACAGATCGGTTCGTGCAAATCACTCAAGGTAGAAAATCATTCTTTACAAGTCCCTAGTGGTAAAGACTCCAGCAATCCAGCTTCTCTCCTGGTGAGTTCGTAGAGATTGGTTCAAGAAAATTACTCCGAAGGAGACTTAAATTATTGACAAGTACTAGTGCTAAAGCTCTCCTCGAATGATTAACCAAAATGCTTTTCGATACGATGACACAGAAGGGCACAGAACACGACACACCAAAATAACACACGAGAAAGACACACACAAACACCGTGACACGGAAAGCATCACCCACAAAACATCACACACACGACCCACAACATCTCACAAACACATACTCACTCAACACAAGACGACCCACAACATGTCGAGCGCTGTGGAGCGAGGGCTCCGGCTTGGCTTTCGCAGCGGCTCTGGCGAGGAATGGTGCCGGAGCTCTCGCCGGAGGGGAAGACGGCAGGAGGGGGCCTGAGCCGCTTGGGCCTCTTTCCAAGGAGGCGGAACCAGGCCTCCGCTCTCTGCCCTCTGCAGACCTGGCTGCCAGGTCAGTGCTTCCAGTTCCTCGTCCGCACTCGCTGTCGTCGTCCTCCTCAGCGGCCGTGGGCGTCCTCACTGGGGACGGGGCTCGGGGGGATGAAGGTGGGGAGGGGCCAGAGTCTCTTGAGCAGAGTGACTCTGTGGGGTGCCGTTAGAAAAGGAGATTTTGGTTGGGATGCTCCAGGTGGAATGGGAGGAGAGTGGAGGGCGGATCCCCGCCGTGTGGGAGAGGCAAAGAGAGGAGCCTCCGAGACGTTGCCGACTGAGAATGGTAACTTACTTGGTTTTTTCCCCTTGGCCTGGGTTTAGTAGCAAGGAAAAAGAAGTCAAGCCTCACAGTCTACTGCCCTCATGCGACGGAATGTGAGTGAGAGCAGCGAGCCTGTGACCGTTGGGGACACCAGGCAAGAGCCCTCCATCTGGGAGCCGAGCTCTCGCCAGTCTCGGTGAGAGAAGTGTCTGGTTTGGTGAGGACTCTGCTCACGCCCCACCTGAGTCCGGGTCGGGAAGCCCCGTCCATTAGGGTTCGGTGTGTAAGAAAAGGTTCCTGATCAGCTGTGGTTACGAGGGAGAAAAGGTCCCCTTTTCAGAGGCTGCTCGTTTCTCTGGTCAGGAACGGTGTCTTCTCCACAACTGAAGCTTGGATCCAAGAGGATGACTCCAGGTGGTGAGTTGCCCGCCTTGCTCTCATGTTTCTCTGTTTTCTCTCCTGTGTTCGCCAACTCGCTCTTTCTCTTCTCTCCTCTTCTCTCCTCGTGCCGTGTCCCTTCACAGGACACGGGTAGGTGTGCATTCCCACAAGGGAGGTCTCGGGAGCCATGGAAAAGTCGGAGCGGACGAAAATCATGCAGGGCAGTAGAAAGGCTGCTGAAAGTACCTGAAGTGACAAAGAAAATGAGAAGGGGGAAGTCCAGCCTGAAACAGGAGTGTAGTCTGTAAAGAGAAACAACGGGAAGTCTAAGCTACAGAAACTCTTCAAGTTGCCGAAAGACATGTAGGATGGGAAATTACTTCTTGAATCCAGTCTGTTGAAGATCTTAGGCTCAGTATGCGTGCGTATTTGTAGTTGCTTAGCAATCTGCCTTCTTCTGTTTGCTATCCCTTCTAATCACTGAAAATCTAGCTATCTATTTTTTGTTTAGTTTTATTATTATTATTATTATTATTATTATTTATTATTAAACTCAGTTTGTGCAACTGGTGCTCCGTGAGGAAATGATGTGTGTGTATTACTCCAAGGGGCTGCCCGGTGTCACTGTTGCTCCAGGAGGGAAATGATTTGAGCACTACCTGAATTGGCCACGCAGTGTCACCATTGCTCCGTGAGGGAAATGCTTTCTGCATTACTCCAAGTGGCCACCCAGTGTCACTGTTGCTCCAGGAGGGAAATGCTTTCTGCATGACCGGAATTGGCCATACACATCACTGTTGCTCCGGGGTGGGGGGGGAGGCGGGGGATTGTTTGTGTGTTACTCCTGAGTGGCCACGTCGTGTCACTCTTCCTCCAGGAGGGGAATGCTTTGTGCATTACCCTGTGTGGCCACCCAAGACAACACACACAGCACGACACCGACGCACACACACACAGAACACGTCACACATACAGATGGGTAGTGTAAATTGCTAAAAATGAGACATTCATTACTAATCAGATGTAGCCGTTGATGTCTCATGCACTCTTCCTCGAAAAGCCATACGTAGTCTCGCCTGATCATTTGGTAGAGATCTGTTCAAGAAAAGTACTCCTAATGAGACATACATTATTGACAAGTACTAGTCATCAATTTCTCCTCGAATGATTCACCAAAACGCTTTTCGATCCCCTGCTGGTGATTTGGAAGAAATCGTTTCTTGAAATGTACTAAACTAGAGAAATTCATCTTTGACCTGTGCGACAGATAAATTTGAGAGGGAATCTTCCTGAAAGCCCCGAGGATTCACTTCTCGTCAGACGGTACAGAGCAGTTTGCGAAAATTACTCAGAATGAGAACGTCATTCGTAATCAGGTATCCTGAGGTCTTTCTCATGGAACCATCCACCAAAAAGCAAGTCTATTCTCTCTGCGGCATTTGGCAGCGATTTATCGTGAAAATTGCTAAAAAGGAGAACGTTATAACTGATCAATGCTAATAATCAATGACAAATGGAATCATGCTCCAAAAGCCTTTCAGATTGGCTCCCTGTGATTAGGTAGATATCAGTTGACGATTTGGTAGAAATTACTAAAAAGGAGGCAGTTCTTTCTGATCAATGTTAGCAATTAATTACACATGGAATCATCCTCCGGACTATATTCATAATTAGCTCGTGGAGATTTGGACTCAAATCGGTTCGTGAAAATGACTAGGAATGAGACAATTCATTCCTCATCCGTCTTCTGATAAATTTCCCACGGAATCATCCAGCAGAAAAGCAAAGGCATTCCCCCTTGGTGCGTTGGAACAGATCGGTTCGTGCAAATCACTCAAGGTAGAAAATCATTCTTTACAAGTCCCTAGTGGTAAAGACTCCAGCAATCCAGCTTCTCTCCTGGTGAGTTCGTAGCGATTGGTTCAAGAAAATTACTCCGAAGGAGACTTAAATTATTGACAAGTACTAGTGCTAAAGCTCTCCTCGAATGATTAACCAAAATGCTTTTCGATACGATGACACAGAAGGGCACAGAACATGACACACCAAAATAACACACGAGAAAGACACACACACACCGTGACACGGAAAGCATCACCCACAAAACATCACACACACGACCCACAACATCTCACAAACACACACTCACTCAACACAAGACGACCCACAACATGTCGAGCGCTGTGGAGCGAGGGCTCCGGCTCGGCTTTCGCAGCGGCTCTGGCGAGGAATGGTGCCGGAGCTCTCGCCGGAGGGGAAGACGGCAGGAGGGGGCCTGAGCCGCTTGGGCCTCCTTCCAAGGAGGCGGAACCAGGCCTCTGCTCTCTTCCCTCTGCAGACCTGGCTGCCAGGTCAGTGCTTCCAGTTCCTCGTCCGCACTCGCTGTCGTCGTCCTCCTCAGCGGCCGTGGGCGTCCTCGCTGGGGACGGGGCTCGGGGGGATGAAGGTGGGGAGGGGCCAGAGTCTCTTGAGCAGAGTGACTCTGTGGGGTGCCGTTAGAAAAGGAGATTTTGGTTGGGATGCTCCAGGTGGAATGGGAGGAGAGTGGAGGGCGGATCCCCACTGTGTGGGAGAGGCAAAGAGAGGAGCCTCCGAGACGTTGCCGACTGAGAATGGTAACTTACTTGGTTTTTTCCTCTTGGCCTGGGTTTAGTAGCAAGGAAAAAGAAGTCAAGCCTCAGAGTCTTCTGCCCTCATGCGACGGAATGTGAGTGAGAGCAGCGAGCCTGTGACCGTTGGGGATACCAGGCAAGAGCCCTCCATCTGGGAGCCGAGCTCTCGCCAGTCTCGGTGAGAGAAGTGTCTGGTTTGGTGAGGACTCTGCTCACGCCCCACCTGAGTCCGGGTCGGGAAGCCCCGTCCATTAGGGTTCGGTGTGTAAGAAAAGGTTCCTGATCAGCTGTGGTTACGAGGGAGAAAAGGTCCCCTTTTCAGAGGCTGCTCGTTTCTCTGGTCAGGAACGGTGTCTTCTCCACAACTGAAGCTTGGATCCAAGAGGATGACTCCAGGTGGTGAGTTGCCCGCCTTGCTCTCATGTTTCTCTGTTTTCTCTCCTGTGTTCGCCAACTCGCTCTTTCTCTTCTCTCCTCGTGCCGTGTCCCTTCACAGGACACGGGTAGGTGTGCATTCCCACAAGGGAGGTCTCGGGAGCCATGGAAAAGTCGGAGCGGACGAAAATCATGCAGGGTAGTAGAAAGGCTGCTGAAAGTACCTGAAGTGACAAAGAAAATGAGAAGGGGGAAGTCCAGCCTGAAACAGGAGTGTAGTCTGTAAAGAGAAACAACGGGAAGTCTAAGCTACAGAAACTCTTCAAGTTGCCGAAAGACATGTAGGATGGGAAATTACTTCTTGAATCCAGTCTGTTGAAGATCTTAGGCTCAGTATGCGTGCGTGTTTGTAGTTGCTTAGCAATCTGCCTTCTTCTCTTTGCTATCCCTTCTAATCACTGAAAATCTAGCTATCTATTTTTTGCTTAGTTTTATTATTATTATTATTATTATTATTTATTATTAAACTCAGTTTGTGCAACTGGTGCTCCGTGAGGAAATGATTTGTGTGTATTACTCCAAGGGGCTGCCCGGTGTCACTGTTGCTCCAGGAGGGAAATGATTTGAGCACTACCTGAATTGGCCACGCAGTGTCACCATTGCTCCGTGAGGGAAATGCTTTCTGCATTACTCCAAGTGGCCACCCAGTGTCACTGTTGCTCCAGGAGGGAAATGCTTTCTGCATGACCTGAATTGGCCACACGCATCACTGTTGCTCCGGGGTGGGGGGTGGTGGGGGGGAGGCGGGGGATTGTTTGTGTGTTACTCCTGAGTGGCCACGTCGTGTCACTCTTCCTCCAGGAGGGGAATGCTTTGTGCATTACCCTGTGTGGCCACCCAAGACAACACACACAGCACGACACCGACGCACACACACACAGAACACGTCACACATACAGATGGGTAGTGTAAATTGCTAAAAATGAGACATTCATTACTAATCAGATGTAGCCGTTGATGTCTCATGCACTCTTCCTCGAAAAGCCATACGTCGTCTCGCCTGATCATTTGGTAAAGATCTGTTCAAGAAAAGTACTCCTAATGAGACATACATTATTGACAAGTACTAGTCATCAATTTCTCCTCGAATGATTCACCAAAACGCTTTTCGATCCCCTGCTGGTGATTTGGAAGAAATCGTTTCTTGAAATGTACTAAACTAGAGAAATTCATCTTTGACCTGTGCGACAGATAAATTTGAGAGGGAATCTTCCTGAAAGCCCCGAGGATTCACTTCTCGTCAGACGGTACAGAGCAGTTTGCGAAAATTACGCAGAATGAGAACGTCATTCGTAATCAGGTATCCTGAGGTCTTTCTCATGGAACCATCCACCAAAAAGCAAGTCTATTCTCTCTGCGGCATTTGGCAGAGATTTATCGTGAAAATTGCTAAAGAAGAGAACGTTATAACTGATCAATGCTAATAATCAATGACAAATGGAATCATCCTCCAAAAGCCTTTCAGATTGGCTCCCTGTGATTAGGTAGATATCAGTTGACGATTTGGTAGAAATTACTAAAAAGGAGGCAGTTCTTTCTGATCAATGTTAGCAATTAATTACACATGGAATCATCCTCCGGACTATATTCATAATTAGCTCCTGGAGATTTGGACTCAAATCTGTTCGTGAAAATGACTAGGAATGAGACAATTCATTCCTCATCCGTCTTCTGATAAATTTCCCACGGAATCATCCAGCAGAAAAGCAAAGGCATTCCCCCTTGGTGCGTTGGAACAGATCGGTTCGTGCAAATCACTCAAGGTAGAAAATCATTCTTTACAAGTCCCTAGTGGTAAAGACTCCAGCAATCCAGCTTCTCTCCTGGTGAGTTCGTAGAGATTGGTTCAAGAAAATTACTCCGAAGGAGACTTAAATTATTGACAAGTACTAGTGCTAAAGCTCTCCTCGAATGATTAACCAAAATGCTTTTCGATACGATGACACAGAAGGGCACAGAACACGACACACCAAAATAACACACGAGAAAGACACACACAAACACCGTGACACGGAAAGCATCACCCACAAAACATCACACACACGACCCACAACATCTCACAAACACATACTCACTCAACACAAGACGACCCACAACATGTCGAGCGCTGTGGAGCGAGGGCTCCGGCTTGGCTTTCGCAGCGGCTCTGGCGAGGAATGGTGCCGGAGCTCTCGCCGGAGGGGAAGACGGCAGGAGGGGGCCTGAGCCGCTTGGGCCTCTTTCCAAGGAGGCGGAACCAGGCCTCCGCTCTCTGCCCTCTGCAGACCTGGCTGCCAGGTCAGTGCTTCCAGTTCCTCGTCCGCACTCGCTGTCGTCGTCCTCCTCAGCGGCCGTGGGCGTCCTCACTGGGGACGGGGCTCGGGGGGATGAAGGTGGGGAGGGGCCAGAGTCTCTTGAGCAGAGTGACTCTGTGGGGTGCCGTTAGAAAAGGAGATTTTGGTTGGGATGCTCCAGGTGGAATGGGAGGAGAGTGGAGGGCGGATCCCCGCCGTGTGGGAGAGGCAAAGAGAGGAGCCTCCGAGACGTTGCCGACTGAGAATGGTAACTTACTTGGTTTTTTCCCCTTGGCCTGGGTTTAGTAGCAAGGAAAAAGAAGTCAAGCCTCAGAGTCTACTGCCCTCATGCGACGGAATGTGAGTGAGAGCAGCGAGCCTGTGACCGTTGGGGACACCAGGCAAGAGCCCTCCATCTGGGAGCCGAGCTCTCGCCAGTCTCGGTGAGAGAAGTGTCTGGTTTGGTGAGGACTCTGCTCACGCCCCACCTGAGTCCGGGTCGGGAAGCCCCGTCCATTAGGGTTCGGTGTGTAAGAAAAGGTTCCTGATCAGCTGTGGTTATGAGGGAGAAAAGGTCCCCTTTTCAGAGGCTGCTCGTTTCTCTGGTCAGGAACGGTGTCTTCTCCACAACTGAAGCTTGGATCCAAGAGGATGACTCCAGGTGGTGAGTTGCCCGCCTTGCTCTCATGTTTCTCTGTTTTCTCTCCTGTGTTCGCCAACTCGCTCTTTCTCTTCTCTCCTCTTCTCTCCTCGTGCCGTGTCCCTTCACAGGACACGGGTAGGTGTGCATTCCCACAAGGGAGGTCTCGGGAGCCATGGAAAAGTCGGAGCGGACGAAAATCATGCAGGGCAGTAGAAAGGCTGCTGAAAGTACCTGAAGTGACAAAGAAAATGAGAAGGGGGAAGTCCAGCCTGAAACAGGAGTGTAGTCTGTAAAGAGAAACAACGGGAAGTCTAAGCTACAGAAACTCTTCAAGTTGCCGAAAGACATGTAGGATGGGAAATTACTTCTTGAATCCAGTCTGTTGAAGATCTTAGGCTCAGTATGCGTGCGTATTTGTAGTTGCTTAGCAATCTGCCTTCTTCTGTTTGCTATCCCTTCTAATCACTGAAAATCTAGCTATCTATTTTTTGTTTAGTTTTATTATTATTATTATTATTATTATTATTTATTATTAAACTCAGTTTGTGCAACTGGTGCTCCGTGAGGAAATGATGTGTGTGTATTACTCCAAGGGGCTGCCCGGTGTCACTGTTGCTCCAGGAGGGAAATGATTTGAGCACTACCTGAATTGGCCACGCAGTGTCACCATTGCTCCGTGAGGGAAATGCTTTCTGCATTACTCCAAGTGGCCACCCAGTGTCACTGTTGCTCCAGGAGGGAAATGCTTTCTGCATGACCGGAATTGGCCATACACATCACTGTTGCTCCGGGGTGGGGGGGGAGGCGGGGGATTGTTTGTGTGTTACTCCTGAGTGGCCACGTCGTGTCACTCTTCCTCCAGGAGGGGAATGCTTTGTGCATTACCCTGTGTGGCCACCCAAGACAACACACACAGCACGACACCGACGCACACACACACAGAACACGTCACACATACAGATGGGTAGTGTAAATTGCTAAAAATGAGACATTCATTACTAATCAGATGTAGCCGTTGATGTCTCATGCACTCTTCCTCGAAAAGCCATACGTAGTCTCGCCTGATCATTTGGTAGAGATCTGTTCAAGAAAAGTACTCCTAATGAGACATACATTATTGACAAGAACTAGTCATCAATTTCTCCTCGAATGATTCACCAAAACGCTTTTCGATCCCCTGCTGGTGATTTGGAAGAAATCGTTTCTTGAAATGTACTAAACTAGAGAAATTCATCTTTGACCTGTGCGACAGATAAATTTGAGAGGGAATCTTCCTGAAAGCCCCGAGGATTCACTTCTCGTCAGACGGTACAGAGCAGTTTGCGAAAATTACTCAGAATGAGAACGTCATTCGTAATCAGGTATCCTGAGGTCTTTCTCATGGAACCATCCACCAAAAAGCAAGTCTATTCTCTCTGCGGCATTTGGCAGCGATTTATCGTGAAAATTGCTAAAAAGGAGAACGTTATAACTGATCAATGCTAATAATCAATGACAAATGGAATCATGCTCCAAAAGCCTTTCAGATTGGCTCCCTGTGATTAGGTAGATATCAGTTGACGATTTGGTAGAAATTACTAAAAAGGAGGCAGTTCTTTCTGATCAATGTTAGCAATTAATTACACATGGAATCATCCTCCGGACTATATTCATAATTAGCTCGTGGAGATTTGGACTCAAATCGGTTCGTGAAAATGACTAGGAATGAGACAATTCATTCCTCATCCGTCTTCTGATAAATTTCCCACGGAATCATCCAGCAGAAAAGCAAAGGCATTCCCCCTTGGTGCGTTGGAACAGATCGGTTCGTGCAAATCACTCAAGGTAGAAAATCATTCTTTACAAGTCCCTAGTGGTAAAGACTCCAGCAATCCAGCTTCTCTCCTGGTGAGTTCGTAGCGATTGGTTCAAGAAAATTACTCCGAAGGAGACTTAAATTATTGACAAGTACTAGTGCTAAAGCTCTCCTCGAATGATTAACCAAAATGCTTTTCGATACGATGACACAGAAGGGCACAGAACATGACACACCAAAATAACACACGAGAAAGACACACACACACCGTGACACGGAAAGCATCACCCACAAAACATCACACACACGACCCACAACATCTCACAAACACACACTCACTCAACACAAGACGACCCACAACATGTCGAGCGCTGTGGAGCGAGGGCTCCGGCTCGGCTTTCGCAGCGGCTCTGGCGAGGAATGGTGCCGGAGCTCTCGCCGGAGGGGAAGACGGCAGGAGGGGGCCTGAGCCGCTTGGGCCTCCTTCCAAGGAGGCGGAACCAGGCCTCTGCTCTCTTCCCTCTGCAGACCTGGCTGCCAGGTCAGTGCTTCCAGTTCCTCGTCCGCACTCGCTGTCGTCGTCCTCCTCAGCGGCCGTGGGCGTCCTCGCTGGGGACGGGGCTCGGGGGGATGAAGGTGGGGAGGGGCCAGAGTCTCTTGAG